>NC_059342.1:67492500-67800000 GCF_018350155.1 Leopardus geoffroyi | reverse complement strand
ATAGGCTTTTGTTATACCGCCTACTTCTCCATAGCATCGATCACTGTCATTCTCCATTTACACATGACGACAATAGTGATTATGACTGAGCAGGATTTTGAAGGATGAATGAGGTGTTGAGTCACTTGACCACTCCTAGCTCTTAATTATTTACTAAAAAGAGAAAATAGGGGATGTGGTAGGATGAATTTTCTTTTAGGTTCTTTTGAGTTGTAGAATTAGAAGTCTAGGCAATTCAGGATTCAAGAATCAGTGGGTATTTAGTCGCTGAGAGGTGCTAAAGGGCAGAGGAATGAGCACTATATTAGGAACAAGGGCTCTGATTGTAGTTTTAAAGGTTAGTGTTAGTTGTGTGATGTTTGCCTTTCTGTGGCACAGGAACTTCTTCTGTAAAATTAAAGAAAATAACATCTTGCCAAGGATATTCATCAGGGTTCTCCAGAAACAGAACCTATATATATTTATCATACATATATAATATTATATATATAATATATAATATATGTCATATATATCTTATAATAAATTATATATATGCCTTATAATAAATTATATATATATCCTACTTATTTATACAGAATATATTATAAGGTATTGGCTTCTTGTGAATCTCATCATCCGCTGTCTGCAAACTGGAGACTCAGGAAAGACTGGGATGTAGTTTGAAGGCCTAAGAGCAGGAGAGCCAATGATGTCGATGCCAGCCTGAGTCTGAAGGCCCAAGAAGCAGCAGCACTGAGGGCAAGAGGAGGCCTTTGACTCAGCTCAAGCAGTCAGGCAGGGAGAGAATCCAACTTTCCTCCACCTGTTGGTTCTATTCACTCCCTCAGCAGATTGGATGTCGCCCACCCACATGACCTGCCTTACTCAGGTCACTAATTGAAATGGTAATCTCCTTTAGACACACTCACAGACACACCCAGAAATAATGTTTAACCAGCTATGTGGATATCCCTTGGCCCAGTCAAGTTAATACATAAAATCAACTATCACACCAAGATTGGAAACAGAATCCTGGAATTTACCTACTTTTTAAGTACATCCATCTACTATTCATCCATATTATTTATGCAGTGAACAGTCACTATGTGCAGCAGTGTTCCAGACCCTGACCTAAGTATGAGGGATTCAAAGGTACATAAAATCAAGTACCTGACCATGCAGGGTTATAGTTTAGAGAAGGAATCATAGAAGTAGGTAGTTTAGAATTCAATATATTAAGAACGAGAAAAAAATATGGGTACCAGTCTGAGACTAGGGCCATTAGGGAGGGTTTCTGAAGGAAATAAGAACTGACCTGAGTCTTTATTAAAAAAAAATGGAATGTTATCTGGGAAGGAAAATTGAGAAGGACATTCTAGACGTGTGTGTGTGTGTGTGTGTGTGTGTGTGTGTGTGTGTGTGTGTGTGATTGAGAGTGAGAGAGAGAAGGGGGCAGGTGGAGGGAAGTAATATAAGCAGAAAGATGTGTGCACACTCTCCATTGTTGCTAGATCATAAAGGGTAACATGGGGAATACTGACAGCTGAAGCTGGAGAAGTAAGCTGAAGCCAGGTCATGGTAAATCTTCAGTGGCTTGGGCTTTATCCTCTAGATAAGTGGGAGACACTGAAGGTTCTTAAGCAGGAAAAGGAGGGTGATGTAGTCAGATTTATATTTTAGAAATGCCATTCTGATGGTTGCCTGGTATTTAGAATGGATATAGTCAAGATGAGAGGTAAAATGGGGACCTACCTATCAACTTCACGTATCCTTAGGCATCACTGCATTGTGTCCACATATACAGAGTCTGAGATTCGAGTAGGAACCTTAGAGTTCATCTGTCCAACCCTGATTCAAATCTAGAATCCCCTGCCAAGTCCTAGCCATGTGGTTCCTGTACACACACACACACAAACTTGACCATTGTTGTACTGCACGCAGACAGCTCTCTGAGCATGCAGGCACTGGCAATTGCCCGTGGTTTTATTTCCCCAGGTACCTAGTGTAACACAGCCACTGCCTGACAGATCTAATCACAGGCAGGGTCTCTTTCGCAGTCACCCCAGAGTAAAAGCTCAGCGTGTTCCCAAGGAAATGACTGAAACATACAAATCAATTGCCCTTTTCTTTTCTTCTTTTTTGACCCCATTTTGAATGCAAGTATGAGGTTTGATAACAGTACCAGGAGAGGAGGTGGATTTTATATGTCCAGGGACTCATCAAAAGGAAAAAGACTACACAAAGATAGAAGCACTCAGCCTTGCACCAACCTCGAAGATTGCTACAGCCGCTCCTGCGAACAGCCAGGAACCCAATCAAACTCTCAAATGTCAGTGTCAGAATGGGGAAAAACATCCAGCACCCACTTCTCACTGCCTTTGGATGGGGTTTTTCATCACCGCACTGCTCCTTGCTGTTCACTGCCCATACTCCTAATTACCAGCTTCAGGGCCCCCATTTATTACCATCACCACCCCCCCCCCCGCCCGAGACTCTTTAAACCAATGTCACACATTTCATTTCTGTGTGTACTTCCAAGCCCAGCCCAAATGCCTCCTCATCTATCAGGTTTTACTAGGATGATCTCTTCTAAAATTTCCATATCACTCCAAATGTGTCTTTAACCTGATCATCACCTATGTTTGTCTTACATTATGATTATTTTATGCATGTCTCATCTCTTCTATGCTGACGGCTTCTTGAGGGCAGGGTCAGCTTTTACATATTCTATAGCATGGCCTAGAGCTCGGTATATTGAAGGCACTGAATTTAAGTTTGCTTATTAAATAGGTGAAGTGGAACTGGAACTCACAGATATAAGTGACCTAATTTTGGGCCTTCAGGGATAAAATTTAATCATGAAAAGGCTTGAGGAAGACCTACTTGTTCCAGAAAGAGGCTAGTTAGACTACTTGGGGCTTCCTGTTTTCTTGCCAGGAAGTAAAATGTTATTCTAAGAGTGGTGGTCCCAGAAGCCAGTCACATCTGCATGCTAGGTCAAACGGCATCATGCAGAGGCCAGGAAAAACATGTGTCCTGGAGGCAGACATATCTGTTTGGAATCTTGATCCTATGTCAACAGCCATATGACCATGGGAAATTTACCTCACTCCATCTATAAAGCAGGAGGGGTTGTTCCTACCTCATGGACAATATCAGAAGCAGCAGATGTTTGAAATGACTTGCACAGTGACTACCATGTTGCCACCTTTTAACAAATGTTAATTTCCTTCTATTTTACTTTTCTTCTTCCTCTCTTGTCATGCTTCTAATCTAATTTCTATTTCATATGCAGATTTTATTAAAGGAAACATGTTATATCTCTATTTTCTGACTACCCAATTATGGGGAAATGGGTCACTATGTTTGTATCTGGTGAACTCAAAGTCTGGCCTCAGCTGAATGGAGTGGAAATTCTTTGCCATTTCAGTTCCTCTCAAATAGAAATTTGGAAATAAAGCCTTGAGACACTGAATCAATTGATTATGAGTAACTTAAGACATCAGGTTATATAAAGCCAAGTTAGAAGGAGCCTCCACAGTTGCCCAAAGCCACTTATGACCTGAGTGGTAGTGCTTCATCATTTTTAAAGTATATTCTCTATTCACATTCAGGATTGAGGCTCCAGCTTTCATTATTTCTCACCTGGGCAACTGACTACATTGGTTGAATCTATGTTTCAGTTTTTAGCCCACCTTGTGCCATTAGCTTCTTTGCAGCAACAGTGAGTGGTCCTTCTAGAATTAAATCTTGTGAGGCCTCTGGTCCTTCAGTAAATTCCTCCTTATCTATAACATTCTTTTCAAACTCTTCCAGAGAAAGACTAACAAAGATAGAAGCAAGTAAAGACAACATGTAGCATGGGATCAGAGACAGAAGGGATGGAAGGGGCTCACCTCAACCTCAAGTCTCTTGTAGCATACACTGTCCTCATTGTCAATGGTCTACTTGTCAATTTCTTTCACTATCTGAAGGTGTATTATGATTCTCCAGAGATTTCACCAAAAACCATAAAATGCCTAGGAATAAATCTAACCAAAGAGGTGAAAAATCTATACACTGAAAATTATAGAAAGCTTATGAAAGAAATTGAAGACACACAAAAAACGGAAAAAGATTCCATGCTCCTGGATAGGAAGAACAAATATTGTTAAAATGTCGATACTACCCAAAGTAGTCTACATGTTCAATGCAATCCCTACCAAAGTAACACCAGCATACTTCACAGAGCTAGAACTAATAATCCTAAAATTTGTATGGAGCCAGAAAACACCCCGAATAGCCAAAGCAGTCTTGAAAAAGAAAACCAAAGCAGGAGGTATCACAATCCCAGACTTCAAGATATACTACAAAGCTGTAATCATCAAGACAGTGTAGTACTGGCACAAGAACAGACACTCAGATCAATGGAACAGAATAGAGAACCCAGAAATGGACCCACAAACGTATGGCCAACTAATCTTTGACAAAGCAGGAAAGAATATCCAATGGAATAAAGACAGTCTCTTCAGCAAGTGGTACTGGGAAAACTGGACAGCGACATGCAGAAGAATGAACCTGGACCACTTTCTTATACCATACACAAAAATAAACTCAAAATGGATGAAAGACCTCAATGTAAGACAGGAAGCCATCAAAATCCTCGAGTAGAAAGCAGGCAAAAACCTCTTTGATCATGGCTGCAGCAACTTCTTACTCAACACATCTCCGGAGGCAAGGGAAACAAAAGCAAAAATGAACTATTGGGACCTCATCAAAATAAAAAGCTTCTGCACAGCAAAGGAAACAATCAGCAAAACTAAAAGTCAACTGACAGAATGGGAGAAGAGATTTGCAAATGACATACCAGATAAAGGGTTAGTATCCAAAATCTATGAAGAACTTATCAAACTCAACATCCAAAAAACAAATAATCCAGTGAAGAAATGGGCAAAAGACATGAATAGCCACTTCTCCAAAGAAGACATCCAGATGGCCAACCAACACATGAGAAAATGCTCAACACCACTCAGCATCAGGGAAATACAAATCAAAACCACAATGAGATACCACCTCACACCTGTCAGAATGGCTAACATTAACAACTCAGACAACAACAGATGTTGGCAAGGATGCGGAGAAAGAGGATCTCTTTTGCATTGTTGGTGGGAATGCAAGCTGGTGCAGCCACTCTGGAAAACAGTATGGAGGTTCCTCAAAAAACTAAAAATAGAACTACCCTATGATCCAGCAATTGCACTACCAGGCATTTATCCAGGGGATACAGGTGTGCTGTTTTGAAGGGACACATGCACTCTCATGTTTATAGCAGCACTATCAACAACAGCCAAACTATGGAAAGAGCCCAAATGTCCATTGAAGGATGAATGGGTAAAGAAGATGTGATATATATATATATATATATATATATATACACACACACACACACACACACACACACACACACACACACACACAGATAATGGAGTATTACTTAGCAATCAAAAAGAATGAAATCTTGCCATTTGCAACTATGTGGATGGAACTGGAGGGTATTACTCTAAGTAAAATTAGTCAGTCATAGAAAGACTAAAATCATATGACTTCACTCATATGAGAACTTTAAGAGACAAAACAGATGAACATAAGGGAAGGGAAACAAAAATAATATAAAAACAGGGAAGGGGGACAAAACAGAAGAGACTCATAAATATGGAGAACAAACTGAAGGTTACTAGAAAGTCTGGGGAGGAGGGATGGACTAAATGGGTAAGGGACGCTAAGGAATCTACTCCTGAAATCATTGTTGCACTGTATACTAACTAATTTGGATGTAAATTTGAAAAAATGGAAAATAAAATTAAAAAAAATAAAAAATAAAGTGAACATAAAAAAAAAAAAAAAGATTCTCCAGAGAAAGAGAACCAATAGGATATATATTGGTGGGGCGGGGGGGGGGGGGAGTCAGAAGTCATGATAAGGAATTGGCTAATATGATTGTGGAGACTAAGAAGTTCCACAGTCTGCCATTTGCAAGCTGGAGGTCCAGGAAAGCCAGTGATAACAGTTCCAGTCCAAGCCCATAGGCCTAAGAAGTAAGGGAGTTGATGGGTTTAATTCCTGGTCCAAATGCAGAAGACTGATGTCCCAGTTCAGTCAGGAAGAGTCAGCTGTTCCTTCCTCTACCTTTTTACTCTATTCAGACCCTCTACAACTTGGATGAGTCTTGCTCACATTGCGGAGGGCAATGTGCTTTACTCAGTCTATTGATGCAAATGTTAATCTCATCCAGAAACACCCTCACAGACACACTCATAAATAATGTTTAGTCCAATATCTGGGTACTCTGTGTCCCAGTAAAGTTGACACATAAAATTAACCATCACACAGGGAAATAGTGCTGTATGTATTGTCTTTTGCTTTTCCTTCTCATTTGTGTGTGTGTGTGTGTGTGTGTGTGCACGTGCAGCAGGGTGTCTGGGGATATAAGGCAAAATATACAGTGACAGCATTTATTACATTACTTTGACAGTCCTGGTTTGTAACATTGTCCTGGCATATTAATAAATAGGGCCAACTTTCACTCTCAATTAATAGGACTCACTTTCATTATGGATTTGGATGATAAAGTATATGGTCACTCTAGAGAAAATGACTGATAGTGTTTTTCTTCATTTTCCTATTACTGTTGTAACTTTCATGACATGTAAATGGTCTAAAGGTTTCAAACACAAATTCCCACAATTCATCCTCATCATTCAATTGCCGGGCATCAATTTGTTACAACAAAATATTTAATTTTGTTTTTCATTTGTTCATAGAATGTTTGAAATACCTCCAGAGAACCAGAAATTGTGGACATCTTTTAATCATTGAGGAGGACAATGAAATCCTTCACTTTATACAGGTTTCTACTGTTTGTTATATTTCTTTCTCTTCTGTGACAAAAAGAGCTATTTGGTCCTTCGTTAGAAAATCATGACTCAGTGATTTCTCTGGTTAAACAAATATACATTTTGCAAAGTAGAATAAGTTTTCTAAGCCACATCTCATTTCATTTCAGCTTTATCTTAAAAGATGAATATTCTCTCCACTGTATTTATTAAATAAGTTTTATCCATTTTATGTCCCCATTGAACATGCTGAGAAATTCAAAAGGGTTATGTTTTTTAAGGTGATACATTCTCAGAACATACTACAAAGGTAACTAATTCAAGGGCGCCTGGTGGTCTTTATCTTTTCCCATCTGAGCACAGAAATCTTTTGTGTATATATGCACATGTGTATTATTTTACACCTATTCAAACATTTTTTTAATGTTTGTTTATTTTGAGAAAGAGAGAGAGTGAGTGCCAGAGTGCATGTGTGAGCAAGGGAGGGAGAGAGAGAGCAGAGAGAGAATGCCAAGCAGGCTCCAAACTGTCAGCACAGAGCCCGACATGGGGCTCAATTTCATGAACCGTGGGAGCACGACCTGAGCCAAAATCAAGTCAGATGCTTAACTGACTGAGTCACCCATATGCCCCCAACATTTTAAAATTTATGTATCATTTTGAAAATGTTTATATTATGTCACCCCTTTGCAAATAAACATTTTAATACCAATACTTTCAACCTAAAAATAACATAGCAAAGACAAAACAACTACAGAACTGGCATCAGTGTTTTAAGAGATAGACATTAAAGAATGAAATTAACTTCAGTTTCTCAACTAGTTGTTCAAGAATAGGTTTCTGAGTACATTAAAAAGCAGTGTGCAATAATATCATTCAATAATGGCACCTTCTTTCAGCAGGACTGCCTCTTTTTGACCTCAACGAGATTTGGCCATTAACTCCCCTTCCCACCCTGTTACTTACATTTTACCTTTCAAGATGAGTTTTGATATTGAACTCAAAAGAAGTGTTAGGTATATTTTGTTTGCTTGAATTTTCATCATATTGATCCCATTTAAATTGTTCTTTTGAGTTCAAAAAGTTCAGATAATTGTCCTACAAAATTTTCAGGAATAAAAAAATTAATGTCAAATGCATATGTATTTGTGCGTTTATGTTTAAAAGTCTTCTTACATAAGAGACACCAAAGTTTAAAACCCTTGAAGCAAAAAATTACACAAGAACAAGGTACGTATTTTAAGGAGCATTTAAGCACAAACTTTTAAAGCCAGCTTCTGAAATAAACGATTTGCTCACTAATTGTGGTTGGTTAGGTGCTACTATTTTTCTCCTGTGAAGGATATAGTGAGACAAGGCCATGACTTTCTTGATGGCCAGTGATTTCAGGTTATGCTAGATTTTGTTCACTTTTCAGAATTTTTACCATTTTCAAGTTAATGCTTAAAACTTTTTGTTTTTAACCACAGATAAATATTCTCAAGCCCAAGATCATTAAGCTTTAAAATAAATGAAAATAATAAGCTCCAAATCTCTCTGTCACACACACAAACACACACACAAATAAGGATTTTCTATACTTTTATAGGGAATTCACTGGTAGGAAACAGAATTAAACACATTCTGTTTTGTAAACCCTGTTTTGTAATAAGTAAAACATTTGATCAAATGCAATTGGTAGGATCAAGTAGCTGCTTGTTTTTGTGTGGTGTATCATCAAAATATTTTTGGAGTACAAACTTAAGACATTTTCTTCCTGTAAATCTATACTTCCAAAATGAAGGATGATGGCTTATCATGTCCCCTAACCTGTCATCATGTATCCCTGGCAATATCTGTAGCCTAGTTTGGGAAATAAGGACTCTATATGGTATACAGAATTCCTGCTCTCACTTTCATACCCCATTGTTAATTCCGGGCTTTGCCACCTTACTTTCCAGCTCCAACTGTCTGAGATTTTTGTCACTGTAGTAGAGGCCATGGAGGCGATGGCTAAGAGCATGGTCTGCAAAGCCAGACTGTCTGGATAAGAATCTGAGGCATGCCACTCTCATGACCCTGGGCAAACAAACTACTTTACATCTCTGAGCCTGGTTTCTCTAAGATGAGGCTAATAATTGTATACCTCATGGGGTTACTACTGTGAGGATGACATAAGTACATATGAGGAGCTTAGAACAGCATCTATTTAAAAAGACTACCTAAGGGTCAGTTATTAATTCCCCTAATGATCTCAATGACATTTCGCTTCCAAACCACTGTGCCTGGCTGTCACCTCTTCTGGGGCTCTTGCGTGACACTGGACCCTAGAGAGAGCCTTCTCATACCTCTGACTACCAGGCCTACTGGACCAGCGACCCCTGTGTTTTCCTTATCACCTTGAGTCATAACTGTCATTTGACTCATTTGTTTCCCCTAACAGACTAAGGGCAATGAAATAGCAAACTGAGTCTCGTTCACTCTTGGCGTTCCAGTGCAGAGCCCAAAGATGTGCATGTTTCACAAACTCATTAAATGATAGTTAACATTTCTTAGAAACAGCAAAGGAGGCCACAGAGGGAAATGGGATTCCTTTTGGATTACACTGAAGGATGGATTTAAAACAATTTTTTTTTTAATTTTTTTTTTTTTTACTTTACTTTTGAGAGAGAGACACACACACACAGAATGCGAGTGGGGGAGGGGCAGAGAGAGAGGGAGACACAGAATCAGAAGCAGGCTCCAGGCTGAGCTGTCAGCACAGAGCCTGACGCAGGGCTTGAACTCACAAACCGCGAGATCACGACCTGAGCCGAAGTTGGATATTTAACCGACTTAGCCAACCGGGTTCCCCGTGGATGGATGTTCAAGGTTACCCTTTGGGGGGTGCACAAGTGGGCAAACTGATAGGTCCTCTGGGAGATTTACTCTCTCTTCCTTAAGTTATAGGCCTTGGCCACACTGAATTTACCCACACGTATCCAGTGTCCCTTGGAGGATGGCTCATATCCACCTCTTTCTGTGATCTTGCTGTCTTTCCTGGGTTTGGGCTACACGCTGTACTTACCCTGCCCTCCTCACTGCAATGCCAGATTCTCTGAGGTCTGAGGTCTCCTACTAAGGGAAGGGCTGTTGGCCCTGATTCCTTTGGGCTGAGGAAGTACTGTTGGTGTTTTGGATCTCCACATAGAAAGGAACAGGCCTCTGAGAGCCAATCAAATTAGATTATAGCCCACCTGGGATCCCAAACTGCATGCAGCTGTGTGAGGCACCTCCCAAGAAGCTCAAGTCCAGAAGGGATAGGATTTGCAGCACTGCTGGACAAGCCTGACCTCTGCTCTCACTAAAAATGTAGCACAGTAGCAGGCAATCTCCCACCCAAAGTGCTGCCCATCTAGAGCCTGAGGACTCGCAAGAGCAGGTATTTCTGAGCAGCTCAGCTACAGCCAGGGGGCCTAGGGAGAGGGGCTTGGAGCTTCTCCTCAGAGAAAACAGGACCACACGTCCGGCCTATCCACGATCTGGAGGTTTCCTCGGAGACTGTGATACACAAAGGAAGCTTGAAGGTAGATTCCTTGCCTGATAGTTCCTCTTCCCATTTCTGACAGACTGAGAGGTCTCACCTATTGTACCCAAGACCACCTTATTTCTTGAAAAGGCAGCTGATGACTGGGAATTGGATCAAAACCTAAGTTTTGGTGGTCCTGTTTTGTGCTTCTTTAGTCAGGGACTTGGTGTCTAAATGTTTCCCTTTTTATCTTGGGGACCTTAGGAGAAGGCAGAAAAATGCTAGTAGGGAATGCCAGTAGTTCAGTGTCTTTTTGTTCATCAGGATCACCTTCTAGTCTAACCACCACAAGGCACTCCATCTCTTCATTTGCAAGGGAGGAGGGGCAGGGGGAACAGACAGAAGAGGCAGAGCACGTGGAGAGTGGGGACAGGCTGGCGGGCATTCATCAGCCAAGCCTGTTCCTAGACTATGTTGCAAAAAGGTCACCTGTTCCTCCTCCCAGGAAGTTCTCTGCTCTTTTGAGCCTGGGGAATATTTGGAAGCATTTCCTCAGGCCATTCTTTGAAAAGGGTGCCCCAAACTGGATTTCCTCCTTCTCTTCTCCAAATCAATGGGAGAGAGGACGGCTGTCCCAGGAATGATCTAACAGGTTTTGCAAGTTTTATGAGAGCATGTGAAAGCTCTTGCTCTTAGTAGCAGAAGCCTTGAGCTACCACGCTACTTTGCTTTCAGCATCCTCTATATCAGGTGTCCTGGGAACCAGATGTCAGCGCTGAATAGATGGGAAGTTTCCACAAAACGGCTGAGTACCGTCCCTGGGTAACACAAGCTCTATCACTGTAAAGAAGACCTCTTGAAAGTTACACTTGATGTTTTAACAGGTCAGGCTTGCTCTAATTGTCTACTTGCTCTAATACAGATGTTTCAGACTCAGCAAGTCTATTCACAAAGAATCAGGGCCTAGCTCAGGGCCAGCACATAATCAGAAATCACAAAATGTTGGTGAACTGAGCTGAATTTGGACTTTCTTCCCTGTTGTTAACTCCGGGAATTTGAATATAAAAGCCAAACAAGAATGACATAAGAGTTTTTGCAATATTCCAAGAGGTATCTGCATATACCCTATCTCGGGCCTAAGTTGCAGAATGCACCGATCGAACTTTTATGTTTTTAATTTGCTTTGGCACTAAATTATGAGTCAGGAGACCTCAATTTACATCCCAATCCTGCTTGCATAACCTTAAACAATTCACTTACTCTCTCTGAGCCTCAAAGAGTCATTGTGAAGCTCAGATGAGATAATGTGTGTGAAATCCGTTTGTAAATGGTAAACTACTCTAAAAGCAAAACTTGGGTACTATTATTATTATTAAAGTAATTAATGTGTGAGGAATGTATGAAGGAAAGTAATTTCCATTAGAAACCAGAGGTAGAAAAACATCAAATCCCCATATATCCCCATTTGGTCAACTTGAATCAAATTGCAATTTACATCTACATTGGTAAAGTGTCTAAGAGCATACTGTTGAAATATCTTCCTATAATTTTGAAAACAAACCTAAGTTTGATATGGTGCCATATGACAGCAGAATGAACACAGGACTTAGAGTTGTAGGTCAACATGATTGCAGGAAACCTAGCGAGGTCACAAGAGAACTAGAAAGCCATTCTACAGCTTATCTTCTCTATTGCTCTCTCTGGGACCACACGGTCTTTCATTTCCTCTTCTCCCTGCTTATCTGTTCCATTCTCCCTTTAGTGGACAGGCTTTCACTACCAGATTTTGGGGTTTTATTACCCATAACTTAACTTTACATGTCCCACAGCATTAAATCTGGAGTCATCTCTACATTACCATTTCTCAACCCTGCCTAAATGATATCTCCTTGGGAGAGACATTTTGATCCATTGAATCTAGGTTAGATGAATACCAATCCAAATGACTGTGGCTTTGGGTTAGAAGTCATTTGATAACTAGAGATGTATCTTCCAGGCTGTGGGCAGGTTGATATCTTTAAGAAAAGGATGATCTGGGCTGGAAGGAAACAGAGAACTCTTCCAGAACTCCAATGGTGATGCCACTGGCCTTTCCATTCCTGCAAACTCTGTTGCCTAAATCACATGAAGTGCTTTATTACTTTACTTTCACCTTACCCAAACAATCTGTAAGTTGCTCAGGACAGGAGCCATGGCTTGTTCTATTCTGTAATCACCAGCATCCAGAATCATGCAGAACACACTGCAGGTACTCAGTGAAGACTTGTTGGTTGATATAAAGTAATTGTTATCATTTACATGCAAGGAGCACTTCACAGTATACATATCACATTTTTATATATCAATCCATTTGGTCGCACTATAATCCTGAATTACTATTACCCTCACTTACAAACGAGACACAAGCAATGTACGAGAATAGAAAGGGATGGAGCCTGAATTTAATTTTAGACAAGGAGTGTTTACAATATCTAAATGGAGAAGTCCAAAAGGTAGTTAGATCTACGCTGTAGAGAGAGGAGAGGATATTTGCTATTTGGATATCATATGCATAGAGATTACCTCTGCATAAAAACAACTGCAGTGGATGACCTGTCCAAAGATCTGCGTGTAGAGTGAGAATAGAAGACAGCCCAGAACAGATACCTGAGAAACATTAACGTTAATCATGGGCAGGGAAGAGAAGAGACGTAAGAAATGGGAGAAAAACCAGGATAAATGGTGTTTTATAGAAGCCACGAGAAGAAGCTTCTCAAAACGGGAATGATCAAAGGGTCAGATCCTTTTAACAGGCCAAGTGAGATAAGAACTGCAAGCCGCCCTTGGCAATTGCACCAGGAAGTTCATCAGTGACTTTGTCTAGCAATGTCAGGGTCGTGGCAGGAATGGAAGCAAAACATCAGTGCATGGAAAGGGAGTGGAGTTCTAGACAGAGGAACAGTGCATTTAGCCAACTCCTTTAAGAAGTTGACTAGGAAGGGGAGGGGAGAGATACAACTCTAGGTAGGGATTGAGTGAATATTTATTGTTTAAAGACGGGGGGGAATTTGAATCCATTTAAAGTCTCAAGGAGCCAGAAGAGAAGGAAGAATATGCAAATGCATTAGAGAGGGCACAGTGGTGGAACAAGGCCCTGAGGAGCAGAAGGAAAGAACAGCAGGTTCTGGTGGAAAACCTCACTCAGTTTAATAGAAGGGAAGAAAGAAAGGATGGACATGCAGGCTGTAAGTTTGCTGGGCTGGTGTAGGCACTAAGGAATTTCTGCTTTTTGTTTTCTCTGTATAAATGAGAAGCAAGAACATCTCTTAACAGTAAAGGATATGGTGGCTCAGGAGAGTGGAAATGATTTGGTTTTGTTTATTGAAAGTGCCCACTGATACTACTGCCATCCTGTTGCCCATTCCCACTTGTCCTTTACTCTCCAACTCATTTATTCATTCCCTCATCCATTTATTAAGCAATTATTGAATGAACAGCTAGCTCTATGGCAGACCATGAGAAATGACCTGCAAGTACAGAGGGAAAAAACATGTTGGGCATGGCATAGGATGACTGACTATGGCTGCAGAGGAAAGTAAACTTTGCTTGACCCATAATAGGACAGGCCCAGTTACCTTGGCCTCTGGAATTTGCACATTAACAAAGTAGGCCACATAGCTACATCCTGATTAATCTGATTATGAGACATAAACACATTTCATGATCCATGGCATAAACAATCTTCCTTTCTCTACCCCCACAGAACCCAAATTTCTCTCTTCAAGCATATGGTTCTATTAGAGTTTCTGACATAGCTACCTGTGACTCCCCTATGGAAGGGACTGCTAATTATCCCCCAATAGCCATCTCACTTTCCTCCATGGTAAGGGACTTTAACTACATCAATGGCTATGCCAGCTATGGAATACGCCCGGTCTCCTTCATGATTAGGTACCAGACAGTTCTGACCAGTGTCATTATGAAGGAAAGTGATGTAAATCCTTTACAGGTCAGTCCCTAAAGGGAAAGGACAGGCCATGCTTTGCCCATTTTCCCCTTTTCCTGGCTGGGATGAAGACGAAGTGGCTGTTTGCCAATCTGGATGCCGCTGAGGAGGGGTAGTGGAAAGACCTGGGCCAACTCATTGAGTTCTTCATTTACTACTCAGGACACACAACTCCATGTGGGATCAGCAGTGGCCTTAGCTGAGGGGAACCAGAGAATGGCTGGGAGACCATGATGCAATCCCATTTGGGACAATGGTGGTCATGAGTCTATTAACCTACCAGTGGGGAGCTTGAGTGGAAAAAGGAAGGAATTGTACTAGATGCCTTCACACTCAGAGTTATCATTTAGTTCCCACACCAACCTTCTGGAATGTATATTATTATCTTCATTTTACAGATTGTGAACTTGAAAAGGTAAACTAAGGTGACCAAACGTGCAGCTGTTGAGCAGCACGCTGGGGTAACGCCTTTCTGTGAAGCATGTGGCTCTGTTCTTTCCCTTTCACTGTAAGGCTTCTTCATGCTCCTGTGAGGGCCCCAAGCTGCAAGGAGCTCCCTTTCATCAGCCCTGTGGCTTAGCAGGAGTGAGAGCTCAGTCTTCTTCCAGACCACAACATCCTGTGGCCATGTGTCCATCACGCACTGACGCCTTTGAGCCCCTGCATGTATAGTGTTGATAGGGCCGAGGGGAGGGGGAAAGAACAGAAACGCCCCCGGGCCAAGAACCCTTTACAATGGAGCCAGGTGCTATAAATTTCTCCAAATGCATGGCCCTTCTCCACACATGCACATCTGGAATGCCGTATAACCCCTTCCCTCTCCAGCCCCCTCTGCAATGATGACTTCCTGGAGCATTTTAATGACTCGCCATTATAAATAATATACTCTACCCTTTCTTGTTAAAAAAAAAAAAAAAAGCCAGGGGTTTCTGCAAAACCAGCAAATTACTCCAAATCATAATTTCATTGAAAACACTGAAAAAAAAAAAAAAAAAAAAACCTCTCATACCCTGAGGTAGGAATGGTTCAGGAGATTTATATCTTTCCTTGAACACACAGATTTATAACAGTGGATAATGTACATTCATTTCATCCATATTTATACCTGAATTGATGCGGAGTCTGGTATCCATTACTTTAATCTATGTAACTTGATCATCAGAAATCTGAACCATAATTTTAACACGTATTACAAAGAGTTTCTTTTGGGCTTAAAGGAAAATGACGACAGAGAAGAAAAGCCATTAAGAGCCAGCTGCAGTCACTTACTTGTGCAGCACTTCCTTCTGCAATACGTGTAGGTACCCCTCCCCATTTCCCATCCCTTAGCTTCCTGGACCTGCAACCACTCCCAGGTTGAGCCCCTAGCACTCACTGTACCAGGACTGGAGGGGAGAGAGAGAAGCGATGGGCAGGGCAATTAGGAGGAAATTCATGTAAAGAAATCTCTGATATCACGGCCAACCTAGAGCTCACACAGAGGCAGTGGTAATGGGCCGGTAGTAAGTAGCCTCTAGTCACTTAGGAGAAGTGAAAAAAATGCAGGGTCTGATCAAAGCTTCCTTCTGACAGACAGTGGAAATTAAACCCAGATACTAGTTCTCAAACAGCATTGCTGGCACTCAGCACATGGTTCCTGTCCAACTTCTGAGCACCAAACATTGGGCTGGCTTAAAATTCCAAATGCCTGCCCTGGACTGAAGCCAAGTAGTGGATTTTTGAGAGACCTGGGCCCCAGGATTATGTTGGGCGTAAGATGAGGAAACAAGGCCCTGGAACCTCACTATGGCAGCTGTGGGTCAGAGAACTTCCTTGGGTACCATCCCTGGGATTTCCTAAAGTCATGTAAGCACCAAGAGGGCAAATCTTTTTGTCTGCTTTGTTTACTGGTGTCATTGGGGCTGGTACTAAGTAGGTGCTTTATAAATATTTGTTGAATGAAAGGGCTTCGTTACAAACCATTCCAGAGCTACAAACTGCAGTGTGAGTAGATATTGTCCAATGGCAAAGGATGAAAGCTATGAGATTTTATGAAATCAGGGCATGGTTAAAAGGGAGTAATAAGCAATTAAACCTATTACTTTCCACTCTTAATATCTCTCAAACTCTCTTTCATTCTTTATTATATGTATGTCATAATAATGGCTCCTATTTTAGAAACACTTCAACATTCTTTTTTTTTAAATTTTTTTTTTTTAACATTTATTTATTTTTGAGACAGAGAGAGAGAGCATGAACAGGGGAGGGGCAGAGAGAGGGAGACACAGAATCTGAAGCAGGCTCCAGACTCTGAGCTGTCAGCACAGAGCCTGACGTGGGGCTCGAACCCACGGACCGCGGGATCATGACCTGAGCCGAAGTTGGATGCTTAACAGACTGAGCCACCCAGGCGCCCCAGAAACACTTCAACATTCTAAAGCACGATGTCATTCAAAGTTCATGGTGATCCTGTGACAGAATTATAACTACTGTTCCCATTTCACAGATGAGGAAGATAAGAAGCAGAGTTTCCATAACCTGCCTTGTGCTACTGGCTATGAGCAGGAAGCGTTAGGCTTTGAGCATTGCCATCTTTTGATTCCTGGTCCCAAGTTGTTTCTTATACACCACACCACAGTGGTGTGTTCCTGGCAAGGGTGAAGGGCAGAGTGAGTAAGGAGGGCGTTTGCAGAGTGGCTCGAAACAGCTGATCTGGCCCCAGTCAGAACCCAGGAAGAGACTGCCAACCCACAAATCACTAGGGCTGCTAAGTGCATTTCTCTAGAGCCTCCTGAGGGTGGTTTTAGATTTGACTATGCCTCAAGGGAACAAATTCCAGCTGTCTGGTCTTTGAAGTCAGATAGGACAATAATCTGACCTCATATTTTGCTGGTGTAAACTGATTTTTTTTAAAAAAGGAAACCTACCTCTGGAAAGGGGATTAATAGAACTTTTGCTTTATTGGCATTAAGTTTTTCACTGTAAGAATGCCTCTCTCTCTATATGCACATATGTACATTATACAAACACACATATATACATATAACATATATATATAATAAACTACATATTAGAAATAAATTTTTAAAAATTATAACCAAGATAAAGTAGTATTGTCTTTCAGAAGGAGAAGGCTTCCAGTTATAATCTGTCCTTCAGACAACTGGGCTTCTTGAGAGAGCCCCAGGAAAGCGGGGGAGGGACGCCCAGTTTTCACACACCAAGTTGCAGGCACAGTTAGAGGAATGCAGTGGAAGTTCCTAACAGTCAGCCCTGCCATATCTGGATCATTACTCCTGTTTGTAAAACAGGACACTAAGGGTCAGAGAATTTGTGTCTTGGCTGAGGTCCCACATACTATGAGACAATACAGATGTGCAGAAGCCCAGACAAGAGTGTGTGCCCATCCAATCTATCCTCACCAGGAACACATTTCTACCAGTTGCCTCTGGAAAACAGGAGAGTCTGAATCCTAAACAACTTTTAAAAATTTATTTTAGCTACTACCCTTGGATAGCTTCTTCAAACATTTTCTCTTTTCTCCCCAGCCAGATGTGAGCTTTTCTTCCTTTGAACCTCAAGTTACTACATTATTTCAATTTTATGGAATTTATAGAAATTTATAGAAAACTTTTGTACACATTTGACTGGGGCACTAATCCCGTGAAACACAGTGAATCCTGCCATCACTCCATCACCACTAAATAGATGAACTTGCCCCAAGAAAGACCAGTGATTTAGCCAAGATCAAACCATGAGCCTGAGCTGACCCTTGCACTAGTCAGTTCTGTGGCCCCAAGTCCAGAGCAATCCCTGCGGCTTCAAGAACCATTATACTTTCTAGTTACCAAAATTGAAAGGACAGAATGTGTTACATTTCTCTTAATCATTTTTATATGACTCCAATGGGCTAATGAAACAGCAAGCTTTTATTGTGCGTTTGCTGTGTGCCCAGAACTGATCCGCAGAATTAGATGACAGAACCGTTGGCGACAGAACCGTTGGCCACAGCCCCTGCCTTCAAGGGCTTAACAATGGAGCTGGGAGGTGTAATGGCAATCACCTGTGTCACCTGGGCCCCGGCTGGTCTGGTGCACTCTTAAATGTCCACGAAGCCGACCAGGTTCCCCGTGTCTCTGCATCTCCAGAGGCTTGGCTCAGTTCTACTGTTCAGCAGGCCAGAGCTCCTGCACACAGCTGTGCCCATCTTGGCCACACCTGCTGGGCACCTGTAAAACGGCGGACATCTGGCCCAGCCAAAGCCCTGAAGCTCCCCACTGATTCCACACCCAGCCACCCACTCTCTTCTATTCCCCTACCCACTGAATTTCCACTTTATTCTTCTACTCCATTCATTGGATTTGGACTTGACCAACAGTGCTATAAAATTTTCATTTATTAAGTCATGATTACAGGCCAGGCATAGTGCTAGATACTTAATACTTGCTCTCTTCAATCCCCACAACAGCTATGGGAATGAGGAGAATTGTGGTCTCTACATTACTAACAAGGAAATGAAGGCTCAAGCAAGGCAAGGTTAAGAAAATTGCCTGAGGTCACGGCAGGCAATTTGAGCCTGAAAGCTAATCAGGAAGTGCAGACAAACCCCGAATAACAGGGAGGACTGGTTGTGTGTATTAATATTAAAAAAAATACTCTCATAAAATAATCTTGCTTTTCCCAAGATGTCAGGGATCTGACATAAATTTAAGAATAGCTTCCACATTAGAATATACTTTAAGACTCATGGGCCCGGAAAAACATAAAATAGGAATATAAACACATTTTGATGTTACCAGAGAATATTTTTTTTTAATCTCTTCAGTAGCTCTCAACTACTTATACCAAAAAAAAAAAAACAAAAAAAAACAAAAAACTCTTTCATTACACGCATTTACTATGTGCTAGATTCTTCACATATAAAACCTCACAATTAACTTCCCATTTTATAGAAGGGCTGTTTGTATACAATACACACATATATATTTATATGTTATAGATACAAATATATATATGTTCCTGTGCATTTAATGTGTAGGTGAAATAAATGGTCTGAGCTCAACCTTAAAATGATAAAAATGGGATTTGAACAGAGCTTTCTTGACTCCAAACACTGTTGGGGCTCTATCCACTAAATCACTGCCTCTCCATTTTGCTTACATACTGAAATCACCTAGGAGTTCATAAAATTCTCACTTTTGGGGTCCCGTGCCCTGAGATTCTGAGATGATTGGTCTGGGGGGGAGCCTGAGCACAAGGGCTTTTAAAAGCTCCCCAGATGATTCTAATGTACTCTTAAATTGAGAACCACAACTCAAGCCATCATTCCATATATCAGTTTCTTACGGTTACTGTGACAAGTTACCACAAATGTAATGGTTCAAAACAAGATACATTTGGAAGTCCCACATAGGTCATACTGGGCTAAAGTCAAGGTGTCTGCAGGGCTGTGTTCCTATCTGGAGGCTGTGGGAGAGAATCCATTTCTGGCCGTTTCTAGCTCTGGAGGCTGCCCACATTCCTTAGCTAGGAGCCCTCTTCCTCCATCTTCAAAGCCAGCAACAGCAGGTCAAGTCTTTCTCGTCTAGCATCACTCTGACCTCTTTTGTCTCCCTTTCCCCCCTTTAAGGACCTTTGTGATTACACTGGGCCCATTCAGGTTATCCATGATAATCCTCCCTATTTCAAAATCAGATGACTGACAACCTTAGGTATATCTGATACCTAATTCCTCTTTGCCATGCAAAGTAACATAACCACAGGTTCTGGGAGTATAAAATGGACATCTTCAGGGGCCCCAATTCTGTCTACTGCAATTGGCTAGCCATTTTAAATGTAAAGAATCAGGGTTTCCCTTCTGTTGCAGCTGCTCACGGTGGGGAAAGCCAGTGAGTAGTGTGTTCTTGTACAGAAGTCAAGTCGTAGCTGCTGGGTATATGAAAACATCTCCCTTCTGTTCCCCTCGCTCTTCTTTCCCACTAGTAAGAAGAGCAGCGAGAGCCTGTCATTCTCTGGGCTTCCCACAGCTGCTGTCACACCACTTGAAAACAGAGCCCAGGTGACCAGCATTCCCAATCCGTCCCGGGACGAGGCAATATGTAAGCTGCCATATGCTCCAGTGGGTTCTGCCTGACGCTGAGCAGGTGTGTGGCATCCGGGCCAAGCATGTGGAGGGTGGCAGATTCACAGAGGGGAGGTACCATTTTCAATTTACCAGAGAAGACCTGGGAAATGACAGGGGTGGGTGTGTTTGCCTCTCTCATGCTTCCCCATCGTTTCTTAAGAAATTCAGGATGGTTCTGGTTTTCATTCTGAAAAATCCAAGGAAGCACTTTGAACATGATGCTCGTGCTGATTTAAAAATGATTCTCTGAGTTCTCCAACATTCAGAATCCATCAATTATCAAGATGCAGAAGCCTCCAAATATTTATAATGACAGCACTATCATTATGTTAAGTTATTATGACAAGAAGGGGGAGGAAAGGAGTTTAACCTCAGTCAAGGTGTGTGCGTCTGGGTGTGTGTGTTTTCTGTGCATCAATTTAGGATTCCGGTAACAAGTCTGCAATCAATCGCACTTTCTCAGAGACCACTGCACTTTTGTACCTGAGCATCTTTAATTCTAAATATGTTTTATCTGCAAATTACTTTTTTTTTAATCTTTATTTACTTTTTAAGAGAGAGAGAGAGAGAGAGAGAGAGAGAGACAGAGTGCGAGTGGGGGAGGACCAGAGAGAGGGAGACACAGAACTTGGAGCAAGCTTCAGGCTCTGAGCTGTCAGCACAGAGCCGGATGTGGGGCTCGTACTCACAAACTATGAGATCATGACCTGAGCTGAAGTCAGACGCTCAACCAACTGAGCCACCCAGGCTCCCCTCTGCAAATTACTTTTTAAATGAAATGTATCATCTCTGATGGTGGGTGAGGGGAGGAGAAGAAAAGCAAAAACTAAATGAATGGTATTTCATGAGCAACCAAAGTTGAGTTAACTGACATTGGCTCCCACGAATTCATCTTAATCAATGTTATTGCCTCTGCTCCCGTAAAAATGAGGGATTGGGACATATAAAGTATGCTATTAACTTTTACCAAAAAATAAGCGGTTTAGATCATTTATTTCCATAAAATGGCACTATGCATCATATGTCAAGCTGGTGTATTTTCTGTGTGACTGACTTTAGAGACTGAGTTGACAATCTAAGTTCTAATTATTTGCACCCTTCTCAGTCTGTTATTGCAGGACACAGGACTTTCCCAGAGGAGTGTCAGAAAGGACGTTATGTGGGCTGACGGGACGCAGCTGAAAAAAGATCCACTGGGCTTTTTAATGCAGATGATGCACAGCGCTGAGAGGAGCCAAAGGGGATCGAAGACCCCTGATTGGAAGGTTCGAGTGTGTTCCATCTGTTACTCCTCTAGCTTTCCATTAATGCTGCGTAAAGGCAAGCAGAGTTACAGCTGGTGAAAAGGTATCTGCTTGACAGGTCCAAGGCCTGACTCTCTTCTCCCCTGGCAGGGTCAGATGTTCACAAGGGCCGTGCAAATGTCCACCTTCAATTTCAGGTCAAAATGCAGTTAAGCGCTCTTGCATGGTCAGGGAATAAAAGCACCACCTTGCTCCATCAGATGACCTTGGGTTTACGACCCAGCACTCCTACTTCCTCACAGGGGCGGGTGGGGGGGGGGGTCCATCAGAACATTAGTTAAACTAAAGGTTAGTGTCCTTATCTGAAATAAAATGGAAATTTAATAATATACATTCCAGTGCTATAGTGAGACGTATCTGTGGGACTTTGGTAAGTATTAAATTTCTTCCTCTATATTATGTACACTGTGTGTGGATGAAGAAAAGAAAATTAAAAAGAGGCAGCTGGTTTTATACTTTTGGTGATTTAAAAAATGGAATATTCATGCAAAAGACCGAGAGAGAGAGAGAGAGAGAGAGAGAGAGAGAGAGAGAGACCTCACTTAGAACTTTCAAATGCATTGGGTCCTATTTCCAGCATATTTTTTTCTTCATAGTTTAAAGAGCACAGATCTAGAGCCAGACTGCCTCAATTGGAATTGTAGTGCTACCACTCACTGCCTATGCAATCTTGGACAAGTAATTTAACTTCTCTGTGCTTCAGTTTTATGATCCATAACATGGTGATGATAGTAATTACTTCATAGGATTGTTAGGAGAATCAGATCAATTAATACATGTAAAGCACTTAGAGTAGTTCTTGCTACTTAGTGTTGCTTATTGTTATTTTTAAAAATATTTTAATGCTATTATCTCTACCATCCATCTCCTTGCCTAGCTCCATACTTAGGCCATTCACTCAGTCCCACTAGGAAGGGGCTGTTTTGGAAAGGCAGTAAGAGTCTCTCGCTGGTCTTTGATTTTCAAATGCCTAGCTGTCAGGGAAACAGAAATGACTCAGAGCAAAGTCAAAATTATGAATAAGGCTTCCTGCTGCAAGGCTAGAACAGTGTTCTTGAGGGGGAACAGAGAAGGTAATGGAGGGAAAGTTAAGTGTAGTAGACATAAGTGGATATCTAGAACACATCCCACCACCTGACTTCACTGACCCGTTATGGGCTGAGGACCAGCGATAGAAGGAATGAAGGGAGCCCTAGAACATTCATGGAATGCAAGAGCAGAGGAGACCTGTGCTTCCTTTCAGGTTGGAATCCTCAGAAGAGGCAAGACCCTGAAGAAGGAGCAGCTGTGCTGTGTATCCAAGCAGACAGGGCTGGGAGAACTTCACAAACATTTTCCATACCACAGCCTGCTGGAGACAATGATTCCTTTGCATCTGAGAGGTAGACCAATTTATCAACTGGAAAAAGGCAGACCTGAAGGAGACTTGGGAAAAAGAATAACTCCTGGTGATCTGTGTGGACTGAAGTTCAAAGATCAGATGGCACGGATGAATGTTTCAACAGATGTCAGCATGGACAGATGACGCTGAGGGCCACACACCCTCTAATCCCAGACCATAGCAGCACAGTGACTCCCTTGAACTTGGATGCACCTCAGGGAAAAAGAGCAGGTAATCGTCAATTGGCTGAAATCAAATTTCCACTCTTTGGATCTTTAAATAGAACCTAAATTGGGTTTCAGAAAATTTTTGAAGAAGTTCTTCCTCTTACACACTGGAGTTTACAGAGCAAGACTCACACATGTAAAAGGATTTAAATACAGTATGGTTTTAAATTGCTGACTGGATGAGCTATTTTTTTATAATATTTTATGTTTTTATTTATTTTTGAGAGGGAGGGGGAGAGACAGAGAGAGAGGGCAAGCACGTGAGTAGGGTAAGGGCAGAGAGAGAGAGAGAGAGAGAGAGAGAGAGGATCCAAAGCAGGCTCAGTGCTGACAGCAGAGAGCCCAATGCAGGGCTCAAACTCATGAACCGTGAGATCATGACCTGATCTAAAGTTCAACGCTTAACTGACTGAGCCACCACCCAGGCACCCTGAGCTATTTATTTTTAATTTAAAGTGATTTTCTTAAATTATAGAGATCTCTGAACTATCCACATGTGGATTTAGTAATCTTACCTATTGAAACACATTTTTAAAAACTTACTGTGTAATAGTCCAAATATACATGTAAAGAGAAATATAATGAATCCCCACATGCCCATTTCCATCTTCAACAAATATCAAATCAGAGTCATTCTTGTTCTTTCAAGCCTCCCACATAACTCCACCCCCCAAGCCCCTATATTATTTTGAGTCAAACTGCTAACATCATATTATTTCCTTAGCTCAGTAAGTACCACTAAAAATAAGAATTCTTTTAAAGAACATAAGCTATAATACCATGAATCTACATAAATGTTTGTAATAATTCCTTACTAGCATTAAAAATCCAGTCTGGTATTTCTAATTTTCTCATAAATATATTCTTACAATTTGTTTTGTTGAATCAAGATCCAAACAATTTCCATACACTGAATTTTCTGGATTTCTTAGGTGTTTTTTAAAGTTTAGCTTCTCCCTTCTCTTTTCCTTACAATTAATTGTTTCCCTTACAATTAATTTTAACGACATCAAGTCATTTGTGCTGTTCTGCACTATTTCTCACATTCCAGATTTTGTTGATTGCTGACTCTATCTATGGTAATATTTAACACATCCCTCTACCACTGTATTTCCTTTAAAATGATAGTTATAGCCAGAAGTTTGATCAGACTTAGGTTGATGGTTTGACAAAAAAGACTTCGTTGAACATATTTCGTAATTCCAACAGGAGGCACATAGTGTCTGCTTTTTGTGATGTTAGTAGTCATTGATTATAATTACCTAGATCCACTGTTTTATTAGAGGCTTACAAAATGGTAATTTTCTAATTCTTTCCTCCTTCATTTGCTACTTTCATAAAAATAAGCCTCAAGATATTTGGTTGACCTGAGGTTGTGTAGGAAAAGCAGGTAGAATATTTCTTTCTCTATTTACCAGTTTTCAGAAAAATAAGAATTGGTTCTTTAGCACACTGCAAAGGTTGCCAGTAACTTTTTTCCTTTTAAAATATTATTATGTTGGGGCGCCTGGGTGGCGCAGTCGGTTAAGCGTCCGACTTCAGCCAGGTCACGATCTCGCGGTCCGTGAGTTCGAGCCCCGCGTCGGGCTCTGGGCTGATGGCTCAGAGCCTGGAGCCTGTTTCCGATTCTGTGTCTCCCTCTCTCTCTGCCCCTCCCCCGTTCATGCTCTGTCTCTCTCTGTCCCAAAAATAAATAAACGTTGAAAAAAAAAAAAAATTAAAAAAAAAAAAAAATATTATTATGTTAGTTGGGTGCCTGGGTGGCTCAGTCAGTTACGCGTCTGACTCTTCGTTTTAGCTCAGGCCATGATCTCATGGTTCATGAGTTTAAGCCCTGTCCTTGGCTCTGCGCTGACAGTGCAGTCAGCTTAGGATTCTCTTGATCCCTCTCTTTCCTCCCCTCCCTACTCATGCTTTCTCTCTCTCAAAAATAAACAAACATTAAAAAAATATATACCTTTGGAGCACCTGGGTGGCTCAGTCAGTTAAGCATCCGACTTCAGTTCAGGTCATGATCTTATGGGTTTGTGAGTTCAAGCCCCATGTCACACTCTGTGCTGACAACTCAGAGCTTGGAGCCTGCTTCGGATTCTGTGTCTCCCTCTCTGCCCTTCCCCATCAGCCCGATAGTGCTCTGTCTCTCTTTCTCTCTCTCTCAAAAATAAACATTAAAAAAAAATTTTTTAATATGTCATTAAGTGGTACCTGGGTGGCTCAGTGACTTAAGCATCCAGCTCTTGACTTTGGCTTGGTTCATGATCTCATGATTCCTGAGTTTGAGCCCCACACCTGGCTCGCTGCTGTCAGAGCAGAGCCCGCTTCAGATCTTGTCCCCCCGCCCCTTGTACTCTTTCTCTCTCAAAAATAAATATTAAAAAAGAAAAAATGTATCATTATGTTACACTGTGTTTTCACATCTTAATGTATTTTCCACATCTTAATGTATTTAACATTTATTTATTTTTGAGAGAGTCAGAGACAGAGTGTGAGCTGGGGAGGAGTAGAGGGAGAGAGGGAGACACAGAATCCGAAGCAGGCTCCAGGCTCTGAGCTGTCAGCACAGGGCCTGATGTGGGACTTGAACTCACAAATTGCGAGATCATGACCTGAGCTGAAGTCGGCACTTAACCGACTGAGCCACCAAGGCGCCCCAATCACATCTTAATGTATTTTAATCCATGAATTTATTATTCTTATGGATGCTCAAACTGCTTCATCTTGGTCCAGGGGGAATCTGTTCACACTGGCTCCTGAGTCCTTTTGGCATGACCCTAGTAGTTTTTAGTAGCTTCCTTATTTTCTGATATAAGGTGTTCCAAGCTCATCTTGTATATATCCTGTCACAGACCTGGAATCAGCCATTTCTCCAAACAGCCATGCTTCCTCTAGTAGAGAAAGATATTTACATAACATAATTTGGATGTTGGTGGTGCTTTTGCTACTGGATTTGTTATTACTTTTAAGTCTTTTCAGGTACAATGCGATATGTCATAAGTACATCCTGATATTTCCTATTACAAATTTATAGGGGTTTAAGTTCTTTGATTTTATATCTCTTTTTCTTCTATAATAAAAATCTTAGGTTCTAATGACAGTGATTCTGTTAAAGTGATATTGCTTTATTATATCAGGTTAACTATATGTAATACATTATGTACAGAATAGTTTTAGAATAACAATATCAATATTATGACTCAAAATATTACTATACCAAACAGTTTTGGATTTTCTAGTTTTGGTGTTTTTATTTTTTGTCCTTAGGGTACATGCCACTAAGGATATATAGACAAATTACCCTGTTTTAAATCACTTGAAGATGTTCCTCTCTATAGGATTATGCCAACAAATGTATACCAAGTTTTTCAAATTTTTTTTCTGCTTCTGGGAAATTTTTTTCTTTTTTCATTTTTAAAAATTTATTTTGCTTTATAACTGTGGAAATAAGGTTTATTCAGAGAAGTCTAGTTTCTTACCTCACCCTTTTTACTGTTCAGTCTCTATGCTTTACTTTTCAATTTCATCTTTATATAATCAATATGATGCACAGAAAGTGAATAGTCTATTATTTCAAATATTCAGTAAGTGGCAGTTATCATTATGGGAAAGGCATGTGACTAGTTATTGTCTCTGAAGTTTTCAAATTTGAATACTCTCTACCATAATCTCATGAGTGGTAACTTCTGGTCTTGATCGAATACTGGTTTGTATATCTAAGTAATCTAAAACTGCTTCTTCAGAAACATTAAGGTTTTACTTCAGTGCAGATGTATTGCGGCTTTCCTCTGGTGACTTAAATAAAGTGGGCAGGAAAATTGTAAAAATGAAAAAAAAAAATTCCAAGCTTCGATGTTAGAAAATCCTGGTTTCAAATCTCAGATTTGCCATTTGCTGTTTTGTGGGATACATTTCTTATCCTCTCTGAGCCTAATTTCCCATATACATAATGGTGGTGATAACATCCGATGTCGGTATCGCAAGAATGAAACAAACTGCTGTATGGAAAGTAAACTACACAATACCTGGAGTATACTGGTGTTCAAGAAAAGTTTATTCCATTTCCTCTTTTTTAACTTAATCTATACTATAACCATCCTGGCTGTAATTGAGAGCACATAGATTTTTCTTTGATCAGCATTTACCAAATTTCTGTTCTGTTTGCTTTTTCCAGAGAAGTCATTCCTGTACCACATTTCATCCATTTTCATGCTCCAGATTTGCTCTTCACCCTTCTCCACTCTGCTCTTTGCCTGTGGACGCTGACCTGTATAGAATGTATCAAGGGGCTCCTGTACCCTCTACCTATCTGTTTGAATTTGGTCAATGGGAGCTCCAGCAGGACATTTGAGAGTTTATCAAGAAATTTATTCCTCTATATCCCTTCCTGTAGGGGTGCTACTCCTCGACTGGTTCCTCTCTGGAAGTCTTGCACAGTCTCTTGTTGATTTCCCTAAATTCTGCCCACTCCTTTGTAAATAGTCCCTTTATTAAAATCATGTCAATTACCCAGTTCACAAGGTGCCATCTGTTTGATGCCAGGACCTTGATTTTTTTTAATATATAATTTATTATCAAATCGGTTTCCATACAATGCCCAGTGCTCATCCCAACAGCTGCCTTCCTCAATCCCCATCACCCACCTTCCCCACCCTCCCATCCCCCACCAACCCTCAGTTTATTCTCAGTTTTTAAGAGTCTCTTATGGTTTGCCTCCCCCCCTAACTTTTTTTCCCCTTCCCCTCCCCTATGGTCTTCTGCAGGACCCTGATCGATACAAAGAAATACTACTGAGATTGTTAGTCTAAGGTGCACATTTTGCCTCAATTCCTTCAGTTCTAAAGCCTTAAACTCACATAAATTTAAATTATTGAAAAGCAAAACACCTAAACTTCAGTAAATTATTCCAAATAGCAAGTCACTCACTGAGTTTTGCTTTAATCTCTATGCCCTCAGCTTTTAACCAAAGGTCAATACAGGAAATGATCACATGCCATCTCCGTTCCTGTATCTTCAGTAAGTGTACTGTTGCAAACAGCATCTATTATTGTGGCTAATATCCCCGACGTGGTGACATGGGAAGAGCACAAGACTTGGAGGTAAAAGATATAGGCTGGCACTCTTGCTCAATAAGAGTCACAAAACTATATTTTTCTGAGCCTCAATCTACTTTCTGTAAAATGAGGCACAAATACTTACAGACTTGTATCAAAAAAAAAAAAAAAAAAAAAAAAAAGAAGCGAGAGACCTTTATAAAAAGCTCCATAAGGGGCGCCTGGGTGGCTCAGTTGGTTAAACATCTGACACTTGATTTCAGCTCAGGTCACGATCTCATGGGTTCGTGAGATTGAGCCCCATGTAAGGCTCTGTGCTGACAGTGCTGAGTCTGCTTGGGATTCACTCTCTCTCTCTCTCTCTCTCTCTCTGCCCCTCTCCCACTCGTGCGCGCGCACTCTCTCTCTCTCTCTCTCTCTCTCTCTCTCTCTCAAAATAAATAAACATTAAAAAAATAAAGAGCTCTGTAAATATTCATGCATAGTATGAGTATATTAAATTTCTTTAAAAATTCAGCACAAAGGTTTTCCTTACTAAAGAAGTGCTGTGCTTCCTTTATTCTGTTGAAAAGAAGTATATGACTCACTGTGACTCAATTTTTTTTTTGGTTTTAGTTGATAAGAAATGCACAATTAACTGTAATGTTTCATTATAATGAGCATATTTTACTAGTGTTTATATGCATATTTTTACTTCCCTCTACTTGATATTTATTTATTTGTACTTTGATGATAGTTTGGTATATGTATGTTATATTTTAAGGTACATCAAACTATTTTTTTGGAAGAAGATAAGAGCTAAACAAGCCAATACAATGTTTAGAAAAGAACAATTTGTCCACAAACATACTGCCTCTTGGGTGAAAGACTCTTGTTCATCTTTTTGCAACATTCCTCTTTAATTCTGCACCCAAACAATATTATAGTGATGGTTCTAACCTCCTATGTTGACGATTTATAATCTATAAATCAGCAATACATCTGCTTACCTATGAAAAGATATTAATAGCTATGCTATATTATACATAGCAATCCATATACTATGGTTTCTTGGCAAAAGAAGAATAGGAGAAAGGAAAGGAAGAAAACGAGGAAGAAGAGAGGGAGGGAGAAGAGGAGAAGGTGTATATGGAGGAGGACATTACTTTCTTCCTAGAATTTTTGTGTCCATTTCAGCATTTTCTCAATGTTCCTTCCCTTGTAAGATTTGAGAATTGTTCCCATCAGTACAGTACCTCAATAAAAGAACATTCGTGTTCTTTTATTGGTTCCTATCCACCATATGACTTTGTGTATGAATATTCTGTCCTTATTCGAAGAAAGGGGAAATCAATTCAGATCTCTCCCAGTCAGTCACGACTACTTCCCGGAGACCACAGGCTTTCTCCAAGCCAAATCCAGGGCTTATGAGACACCATCCCCTAACTTGTGAATCAACAGGACAGAAGCTAGATAATAAGCTTTATATGTTAGAATAAAGTGAAATTCTTGAGCTACAGAACCACTACCTTGTTTCAGGCAAAAGAAAGATTTCAAGTAAAGAGCAAGTATAAATGTGTCTATTGTGAAAAAGAAAAATACAACTGAAACAGTTGTAAGTCCAAGAGGAGACGGTAGATTTTTAAACACACTCTTCAGGCCAAACAAAGATCTTATTTGTGTATGATCAAGTATGATTTACCAAGCAAGGGGGCTCACTGTCCTACCTGAAACATCCTTTTCAAAGACACCTGCAGTACTATTATGCTACGTAAAGCGCCAGGTCATTAAGGGCTCTGTCAATCAAGTGATTGATTCCTCCAGATACAGCTAGTGAATAAAGAAGGCACTTCTCAGTTTCAGACTGAAAGTCACACTCCACCTGCTCCAAGCCCTGGGGTTTTGAGAAAAGGAGAAGTTAACCTAATCTACTTCCATGCTAAAAGAAGCATTTGGTTCTTAAAGCCAGACTTTGGGACTTCTTTTGTCTAAGCAGAAGCTGATTCTTCAGGAATATCTGAAAAACACTCTGGATTCCTTTATCTCTTCATCATAGGATGATCTGGGGTAGATAAATATGGTAACATGTACCATATTTAAAAATAAATAAATAAATAAATAAAACTCTAATGCTTCTGAAACTGCGGCTAAATAACCAAACCCTAGAAAAGTTCTGATTACTTGCTCATCCAGTTTCTCACTTCCCAAAGTGTATTGTAAAAATTTTCAATCAGACAGCAGAATTGAAGGAATCCTACCATGAACACCTGTATACCAATCACCTAGATTATATCATTAACCTTTAGCAGACTTGCATTTATTAATACCGATTTATTCATACTTTTTTTTTTTAATGTTTATTTATTTTTGAGACAGAGAGAGACAGAGCATGAGCAGGGGAGGGGCAGAGAGAGAGGGAGACACAGAATCTGAAACAGGCTCCAGGCTCCGAGCCGTCAGCACAGAGCCCGGACGCAGGGCTCGAACTCACGAACTGTGAGATCATGACCTGAGCTGAAGTCGGACGCTTAACCGACTGAGCCACCCAGGCACCCTGATTTATTCATACTTCTATATATACAATCATCCTATCCATTCCTTAGGCTTTTCAAAGCAAACCGCAGACATCTGACTATTTCCCTCTAAATACTTCATGCATATCACTAAGTAGAATTCAATATTTATTTGATAGTTCTTTTCTTTGGATTTAAAATTTCCATACAATTAAATGCACAAATACTATTTTGCATTTATCTGTTGTAATCTAGGAGCTTTATTAAGATGTAGAACACTACCATAACCCCAGAAAGCTCTCTCTTTCCCTCTTCCAGTCAATCCCCTTACTACTCTGGAGATAACCCTTGTTCTGATTTTTCTCCAGCACAAATTAGATTTCTTATTCTACAATATAATATAAATAGAATCATGCAGTATGTATCCTTTGTATAAGACTCCTTTTATTCAGCACAGTGTTTTGGAAATTTATCTGAGTTGATGCATGCACGTATCAGTAAATCTTCCCATTTTATTGTTGAGTCATCTGCCACTGGATGTAGATACCAATTTACTTATCCGTTCCCTTACAGACTGACATCTGGGATCTCCACATTGTGCTATTATGAATAAAACTACTATAAACATTCTTGTACAAGTTTCTTTTAAAGTATTTTGGGTAAAGAAATAGGATTGGGATCATTGGGTCTTAGCTATAAATCACTCCTTTTTTTTTTTTTTTTTTTTTTTTTTTTGGTGATTGCCCTATGAATGACAATATTCATTCTTAATTTTTCAGTCTACTGTAGAAAATTTTCAACTGTAAGAGTCCATTTAGTCCCCTTGATCCTTTAGGTTATAGTGATCATAAACCTTACATCTACATATGTTACATAACCTGTAAAACAACGTTATAAGTTTTGCTTTATTTGTTCATATATATTTTTATCACATAAACTTTTTTCATGAATACTGAAATTGGTCATGTTTCTATCCATTAATAATGAGCTATCAGAAAGAGAAATTAAGAAAATAATTTACAATTGCATGAAAAGGAGTAAAATGCCTACTGGGGGAATAGGTTTAACAAAACTGGTGAAAAACCCGTACTCTGAAAACTATAATACATTAATGAAAGAAACTGAAGATGACACAAATAAATGCAAAGATATTTTGTGCTCATGGATTGGAAGAATTAATATTGTTAAAATGTCCATACTACCCAAGCAATCTAGAGATTCAATGCAATCCACATCAAAATACCAATGGCACTTTTTTCACAGAACTAGTACAAAGTATCCTAAAATTTATATGGCATCACAAAAGACCCCAAATAACCAAAGCAGTCATGAGCAAGAAAAAGCCAGAGGTATCATGCTTCCTAATTTCAGACTATACTACAAAGCTATAGTAAACAAAACAGTATGGTACTGGCACAAAAACAGTTACACAGATCAATGGAATAGAACACAGAGTCCAGATATAAATTCATGTATGTGTGGTCAATTTATCTATGACAAAAGATCCAAGAATATACAATGGGAAAAACAGTCCTTTCACCAAATGGTGCTGGGAAAACTAGAGAGCTACATGCAAAAGAACAAAACTGGACCAGTGTCTTACATCATATATACAAAAATAAATTCAAATTAAAGATCTGAATGTAAGACCTGAAACCATAAAACTCCAAGAAAAAAACAAAATCTTTGACACTGGTCTTAGCAATATTTTTTTGGACCAGTCTCCCCAGGTAAGGGCAACAAAAGCTATAATAAACAAATGAGATTACATCAAACTAAAAAGCTTTTGCACAGCAAAGGAAGCTGTTAACAAAATTAAAAGGCAACCTACTGAAGGGGAGAAAATATTTGCAAATGATATATAATGGGCTAATATCCAAAATATATAAAGAAATCACACAACTTAAAATGAAAACAAACAACCTGAATAAAAAATGGGCAGAGGACTTGACTAGATGTTTTTCCAAAGAAGACACACAGATGGCTAACAGGGATGTGAAAAGATGCTTAACATCACTAATCATCAGGGAAATGAAAATCGAAACTGTGATAAGATATTACCTCACACCTGTCAGGCTGGCATTATCAAAAGACAAGAAATAATAAGTGTTGGCAAGGATGTAAAGAAAAGGGGAACCTCGTGCACTGTTGGTGGGAATGCAAACTGGTGCAGCCACTATGGAAAACAGTATGAAGGTTCCTCAAAAAATTAAAAATACAAGTACCATGCCATCCAGCAATTCCATTTCTTGGTATTTATCCAAAGAAAACAAAAACATGACTATGAAGAGATATGTGCACCCCAATGTTCACTGCAGCATTATTTACAATAGCCAAAATATGGAAGCAACCTAAGTGTTCATCAATAGATGAATGAATAACAAAGGTGTGGTGTATATACACAATGGAATATTACTCAGCCACAAAAATGAATGAAATCTTGCCATTTGTGACAACATGGATGGACCTAGAGGGTATTACGCTAAGTGAAAGACAAGACAAATGAACAAACAAAACAGAAACAGATTCATAGATATATGAAACAAACTACTGGTTACCAGAGTAGGTAGGGCTCAGGTGGGTGGGCAATATAGATGAAAGGGATTAAGAGGACCAAACTCCAAGTTATAAAATAAATTAATCATGATGTAATGTACAGCATAAGCAACATAGTTAATAATATTGTGATAACTTTGTATAGTGACAGATGGCAACTAGACATATCGTTGGGGATCATTTTGTAATGTATAAAAATATCAAATCACTATAATGTACACCCAAAAATAATAGGATACTGGATGTTAACTATATTAAAATTAAAAATAAATATTCATATATATATATCAAAGAAAGAAAAAAACTTCTATATCTCATATTTATCATTCCCAATAATTTTCACTCCTTTTTGATAATACTTTAATAGAAAAAGCAATGTACACACCCACAAAATAATTTCTAGGTATTTAATAGCTACTTTATGTGACCAATAAAGATAAACAATTTATATGACAGGCTCCATATGATACTACAGTAAGATCCTTGTGCTACTGTTCCTTTTAAATATTTGCAAATTTGATTCTGGTGGGATAATAATAACTTTATCTACCTGTGATGGTTCATTTTATGTGTCAACGTGGTTAGGCTATAATAGTTATTCAATTAGACATTAATCTAGGTGTTGCTGTAAAAATATTTTGTGCATGTGGTTAACATCTACAATTAGTTGACTTTAAAGAAGATTATCTTTGATAATCTGGATGGACTTCATTCAATCAGCTGAAAGCATTAAGAGCAAAACTGAATTGTCACTGAAGAATAAGAAATCCTACCTGTGGTCTGCAGATTCAGCTCCTGCCCAAGATCCAAGATTTTCTAGCCTGCCAACCTACCCAAAATATTTCTTAACAATTACAAATATGTATATGTGTATATGTATATGTATATGTATATGTATATGTATATGTATATAAACATATAGAAGGGAACCATTATCTTTGGCTATAGATATTGAGGAAAGTTTCCAGGAAAGGTTATATTGGGACTTGATGGGATGTGAAGTTTGTAGAGGTGTTTTTCAAGCAAAAGATGGTAGAATGGCAATTTACAACTAGGTACTGACATATGCAAGAAGACAAGTGTGTTTAGAACCCCTCTGTGTTAGGGAAAGGTCACTACAATGTGGCTGGAACTAAGGGCAGGATGAAAAGTGGCAAGAAATGAGACTGGAATGATAAGTTAAAACTTGGTCATAAACTGCCTCAAAGGTCCTGCCAAGAATTTTGAATTTTATTCCCAGGGTTATAAGGAAACCCTAGAAGACCTTAGATTAGGGTGGTGGTATGACCAGATCCGTATAAATGAGTATTGGTTTCACAGGGACAGAACAAAGGGTGGGAATATCAGCCATGCTCCTTATCATGGTGTATGGGTTTGTAGTTTTATCTGGATTTGTTCTTACTTTCCCTCTAAATTCAGTTTCAAGCCCTTTTGACCAGTTGGGTCTCTCACTAAAGCCCATCATCTCCATCTTTTAGAAATACAGGGCAATAGGTTGAGCCCAGAGCAACCAACAAAACTGGATGAATGCTGTTCAGGTTAGGCTTAAGTAGCAAGCAGAGGCAGTTTGCTCCAGGTAGGTCCCAATGGTAGGTCTGGGAATGGAATTTCCAGCATTTGGACAGGTCAGGGCATCAGAGATAATGATGTTTGTGAGCAAGTCACACAAAAGTAACCTCTGATCCTAGAGCAGAGGCTATTCACTTTCTGCCCTCTGTTACACTCCCAGATCTACATGGTGAGAACAATGTTCTGGGGAATGTGTCTGCAGTCATATTTCTAAATTGCACTTTGCCTTTTATTAAGAAAGGTGTAGAGTTACCAGGCCTTCCAGGTGGTTCTTATATTATTCATGATTACACAGAGCATTCTAGATGACTCCAAGGCTGTGGAAGTTATGCCTGAGAAGAAAGGTACAGAGAAGAACACATACCTTTTTGTAAGTTATCAACAATTATACATAGCCCAAATGAGAGTTAGTGTGAAATGGTAAACAAGAACAGTATGGAAGTGAGACAGCATGGGAAGCAATTAAATGGACTTACAAAGGAAGCATCCAGGTTTTAACATTATTGCCAATGAGAGAAACGAAGAAGGTATAAAATTTGATCTTGAGTGCCAATGAGGAATTACTCTTTCTACTGAAAAAAATCACAACTCCTCAAAGACAGAAAAAATACACTTGGCTTAATAACTGAAGAGCAGACACTAGAATACATACACTGTAGGTAACATGCAAGCATAGAAATCAACTGATAAGGTCTGTACTTAAAGTAAGCATTGAATGAGGGCTTAAGAAAAATTTAATAAAGAGATTGACATTTCACAGGTGAATGGCAAAGGAGAAGAACAGCAAGAGGCAAATGGAGGAAAAAGAGAAGAAAGTTGACCATGTTAGAGGAAGACTCTACAGGTGAAGCGTCCTGTCTCTATGCTAGTGGGAGGCTTCATCTGGCCCACAGCCCAGTTTCTGACCTTGAAGGGTTGGTTAATCCTGCACCAGCCATTAGAACAGGCTGCCAAAATGCCAGCATCACTGGAGCTCAAAGACTATTATTTTATGCCAACGTTCTCTGTGACTCTTTGTAGCCGGCACATTCTACCAGCTTCCCTTCAGTGGTTACTGTTCAAAACATAAAGCCCCATGGTCATCTTGGTTTATTCATATTTGCACCTCCTAAATGCTCTGATTTTCTTAGTCCTGGTCCCAAGCTCACTGCTCCTTTGTCTTGCAAACATTCCCAGTAAGACCTCTGGAACTCTTCATTATAAACAAATCCTCTCATATTAACCTTGTCATACATTAATCTTTCTACCTCTGCACTTTGATTGAAAATATGGTTTTCCTGTCAGCCCTCTCAAATGAAAGCTGTTCATTCTTCCACATTTCACCTTATTTAATGTCAGGAGGTAGGTTTTAGGTTTTCTTTGTTTCTTAATGCTAATTCCAGATTTTTGTTTATCCACTCTTTTATAAAAACTCCTGTCCCTACAAGTTCTATCCTCACCCAACACTGTCTCCCATTGGCTTCATGGTCCATTCCCTGCATGCACTGTAGATTCTAGAACTACACTAACCTCTGTCTCACAAGAGTGGCTTTACTTTCCATGTTGATGAGTCATCCAGCATTTAACACCATCAGCCCTTGTGGCCTTCATCTCCACTCCATTCTACTGGTACCTAGTCGTTCACTTTTATGGCCACTCTTTAGACCTTGTTACCACCTGGAATGTTTCCTCCTTTGAAATATTAGGCTTTCAGTATCTCATATAAACCACCTTTCATGTCCCTCGATATCATATTCCAATCTTAAATGTCCTTCAACCTACCTGATACTTCGAATTTTTCATTTCTTCCCCTTCTATCAGTTGTGTTCTAAACTCTCATCTTTGTCTTCTAACTGCAGTCCCATAACGGACCACTGAACTACTCGTTAATACTTATAGTTCTCCCCAATATTTCCACTTTATCTAACATAAACCTAACTGTAGTATAATTTTTCATTTTTTTCCACGTCTACACCTGCATTGTTTAGTGCTTCTAGAAAAAGCAAGCAACCATGTAGACTGATAACTCTACAAACCTCATGCTCTCTAAACTGAACCAAGTATGGCTCATTGGTCTCTTTATCAACTCTTGGTCATCTCCCCTTTCTGTCTCTTACTGATGCTCTTTTGAATCTTCACTGGTCTCAAATGCTCTACCCAATCAATGCCCACCATCTTCATTCTCAGCAATGATCTTGTGCCTTTCAAGAGTTCTAGAGAACTAGTCTTCCAAATTCCTTTACCTACCTTATCTACATTCACACCAACTGTTCTGCAGTGTAAGGAGTTGTCCTTCCTTTTGACAACAGCCAGTCGCTTATCTGAGTCCTGAATACACCCCCTGCTACCTCCATTTGCACTTGAATTTTTAAATCATCTCATTTCCCTCCTGAATTCCTGAATTCTTCCTCCTGGGCCAATAAATACTTTCAAGTTTTTCCCATCTTAAAAAAATGAGAGTATCTCTTCAATCTTACAAATCTTTCTAGTGACCTTCCTCTTCTAAATCCAAACCTCTAAAACCCCCTCAAAGAGTAGTCTACACTCACTACTCACCACTCCACTCACTAACATCTTTGAATTGTCAAATGCCTTGGATATTTTTCAATAATCTCAGAATGCGTGTGTGTGTGTGTATGTGTGTGTGCGCGCGCCCACACCTCTTCAAAAAGTTGCAAATTAATATTCAGTCTTCTATTGGAAAACTCCTTCAGCCATGTCCCACAAGCACCTTTAATGTCAACAGGTAACAAAACTGAGCTTACTAATTCTCGGAGGCAGATCTTTCTTCAGTTTTGCCCACCACAGATGCTGGCATTGTCATTCATCTAGTCACTGAAAACTAAAACCTAGGAGGCATTTTGATTAATTTCTAACCAAGACATGCCAATTTTATATCCTTAATATTTCTTTTTTTAACATTTATTTATTTTGAGAGAGAGAAAGCAGGAGTGTGAATGGGGGAGGGGCAGAGAGAGAGAGAGAGAGAGAGAGAAAATCCCAAGCAGACTCCACACTGTCAGCACAGAGCCTGACGTCAGGCTCCATCTCACAAACCATGAGATCATGACCTGAGCCGGGATCAAGAGTTGAAAGCTTAACTGACTAAGCCACCCAGACACCCCTATCCTCATTCTTTTTTTTTTTTTATTTTTTTTTTAACGTTTATTTATTTTTGAAACAGAGAGAGACAGAGCATGAACGGGGGAGGGGCAGAGAGAGAGGGAGACACAGAATCGGAAGCAGGCTCTAGGCTCTGAGCCATCAGCCCAGAGCCTGACGCGGGGCTCGAACCCACGGACAGCAAGATCGTGACCTGAGCTTAAGTCGGACGCTTAACCGACTGAGCCACCCAGGTGCCTCATATCCTCATTATTTCTAAGATAAATTCTTTCTTTTCCATCTCAAATAGCTATTCAAGTTTGTATCCTCATTACTTTTCACCTATAACACTTAGACAATTCGTCTATGGTTTCCTTGTGTCCAATCATGCCTTCCATAACCCATACTGTAGGATGACTTTCCTAAAAATGCAGATTAGATAATGCCACTTCCCTGATTTAACTATTCAGTAGTTCCTCATTTCCTACAGATAACATCCACCATACCCTTCACGATCTAGGCCTCTAACAGAATCCACCACCCCCCAATTCTAACTTAGCACTTTGTCATTCAACAACACTAAGTGCTTATAACTCTTACACAATGATATTTCTCTAATTTGATTCTGTACTTATACTGAATTCTCTGCTAAAATGCTTCTCCTCAACTCTTGTCTTTGCCTAATCATGTTGAAGCTTCTAATTCCAAATTCTGTATTACTTTCCTTAGGATGGATTACCAGTATTTCCAATATTCTTTGTATTTTCATATACCTTATACACATTTCCACTAAAATGGATATGGTCAAGATTACCAATGAACTCTATCTTGTTAAATTCAGTGATCAATTATTTATTATCATTTTCCTTAAACTCTGCAGCCTTTGAAAAAGATAAGCACTTCTCCTGAAATAGCTTGTCTTGGCTTCTGAAATATCAGTCTTTTGTTTTTTTTTTTTCTTACAAACTGGTTGATGCATCTTGGTTTCTTTTGTAGGTTATTCTGCCACTGCTTCTAGTATAACTAGAATGCCTCAGAGTTCAATTATCAGCTCTTTTTTCTTCTATATCTATTTCTCTTTTTTTTAATGTTTATATATTTTTGAGAGAGAAAGACAGAGCATGAGCAGGGGAGGGGTAGAGAGAGAGGGAGACACAGAATCTAAAGCAGGCTCCAGGCTTTGAGCTGTCAACACAGAGCCAAATGCGGGGCTCGAACTCATGAACTGTGAGATCATAACCTAAGCCAAAGTCAGATGCTCAACTGACTGAGCCACCCAGGTGACTGCTTTTCTTCTATAACTATTTCTGAGTAGTATCCTTCACAATATTTAAATACCAAGTATGAGTGAAAAATCTCACATCTGTATCTGTATCTGTGTTGACGTTTCCCCTGAGCTTTAGACCTGGATATATTACTACCATCTCAAATTTAACAGGTTCCTAAAGTACTCTTTATTCATAATCTCCTTTCCGCCTTAGTCTTGCCTATTTAAGTTAATGGCAACACCATCCACCATTAGTTCAGCTCCAAACGTAGGGGCCATCTTTGGATGTTCCATTTCTCTTATTCTTTCTCCAAGTAGATCTTAAATCTGACCACTGCACATTATCTCCACTGCCACACACCAGCTCTAGATGCCATCTTCTTTCACTTGCAATGGTCTCCTAACTGTCTCCCTATTTCCACCTTGGCCCCTCTCATCCATCCTCTGCCCTGAATAAAATAAAATTAAATCATGCATTAGGTTGTATTAAATCCTTCCATATACCTCCAATAGCTTCCAATTGCACTCAGAAAAAAAATAAAATTCATTAGGGGTGCCTGGATGGCTCGGTTAAGCTTCTGATGTCAGCTCTGGTCATGCTTTCATAGTTCATGAGAACAAGCCCCACATCAGGCTCTGTGCTGACAGTTAAGAGCCTGGAGCCTGCTTTGGATTCTGTGTCTCCCTCTCTCTCTGTTCCTCCCCTGCTCACACTCTCTTTGTCTCTCTCTCAAAAATAAATAAAAATTTTAAAAATTAAAAAAAAAAAAGCAAACTCATTAACCATGACCTATAAAACTCCAGTGATCTGGCCCCTGCCTCTCTCCTCAGCCTCATTTCATTCCATCAGTTCCTTCACTTGTTAAGACTGAACTTCATTAGATTTCTCTCTATTCCTTTTCCCTCTCTTTCCATATCTGCCTGCCTCAAGTGATTTTTGTGTTCCTTCTTTCTGGCATGTTTTTCCTGCTTATCACTGTACTTCTGTCATAACCACTCTTTCTAAAATACATCAGCCTTTCACTCCTTCACTCCAATTATCACCATCCCTCCTTTTTTTGTCTATTTAACACCACTCTGAAATAATCATATCTAATCACATTCCTGTATTTCCTTATTTCCTTCTTGTCAGACCTACATGAGCAAGACTCCTATGTGTGTCTGGTAACTGCTGTATCCCCAATGACTAATACAGCCTGCAATATTTGAGGCATATATGTTTTCCCCTCTGCCCTATCCCACAAGAGACTGTGAACTTCTTGAAGCTACCCTAATGATTTCTAGCACAATGACTGGCTCACAAGTGTTGCTAAAATAATATTTGTTGAACACCTACCATTTGCCATATATGCTACATACATTATTAAATGAATAAATAAATGAATGAATAAATTAATGAACTAGTGAATGAATTAACATACCAACATAATTAAACTTATGCTAGCAACACTGGCTTAGCATTTTCATTTGTTCCTTGGAGGAAAAAAAATGAAGGTTTATACTAGCACTATGTTATATATGGCATATTTTATGTAAGTATGCCCCAAGTCATCTGTGAATTAGCTTTATATAGTTTTCACTCCATGGTGGGGATTCAATCATGTTCAATTAATCCCTTTGTTAATCTGCTCTAACACTGAGTTAGAAAACCTTTGCTGGCACAGGAGCAGAGAGATATCTGGTCTGGGCGATTTGAGTCTTGCCTTGGTTACTCTAGTATCCAGAGGTGAGCAACCAGATAAATATCCTCCTTATAGACAGCTGGGCTAAGTCCACGACTGCCAGGGGTGTCATGTCTTACAATTCTACTGAAGTTATCCTTTTATGAGTCCAATGAGACAATCATATTTTTGTTATTTATTTTCCTCTGGTTGGTGCTCTTTAGTCTAAAGGCCAACTATACATAACCACTGTGGTGGTTCCACACCCATCAGAGAGGTTATCCAAGGAGATATAATTTGGAGAAAAAGAAAGAATTTGGCATCTAGGCCCATCTCTTGGATAGGGAAAAGCAGTGGAAACATATTGGAAACATTGCCAGGAAAACCCCATTTTCCATAATCAACAAGTTGACCAAGAGTTTGGCTTGGGTTTACTAGAGCACTCTAATTTCACAAGAATTTGCTTCCTAATTAGTCTGAAGAGGAAGAAAGAGAGTTGTTTTCAGAGTCCCTGGCAAGTCTTTAGTCTACACCATGCCTCCTTATGAACTGGAGTGAAGTGATTTCATCATTTTGTGGAATTTGCCCAAGTGGAAAAAGGCAGGGCTGAAAGGGGGAAGCCTACATGTGTGGATGTGAGCAAGTTGCTAATTAGCGGATCCTTCAGTAGTCTTCTATTCCCACTGGAGGCAATCCCATTCTTCCAGTTCCAGTTCTAAAAGCCTTGGAGTTACTCTTGGCTCCTCTCTTTCTCTTATACTCCTCATTCCATCCATCTGCAAATGCTGTCAGGTCCACCTTTCAAATATACCACAAATCCAACCACTTCTCACTTAGAAAGCTACCACTGAAGTCTATGTCACTGCCCTGTCTTACTTGGACTACTGCGAAAGCTTTATTTGGAATATCTTTTTATTTTTTTAATTATTACTATTATTATTTTTAATTTTAGAGAGAGATGGAGAGTGTGAGCAGTGGGGAGGGGCAGAGGGAGAGAGGGAGAGACAGAATCCCAAGCAGGCTCCAGGCTCAACACAGAGCCTGATGTGCTGGGATAATCATGAGCCGAAATCAAGAGTCAGATGCTCAACTGACTAAGCCACCCAGGCACCCCATTATTGCAAAAGCGTTATACACATTTTCTATGCTCTTAGCAGCCAGAGTTACCTTTTCCAAACATAAGTCAGATCATGTCACTCTTCTTACAACCCTCCAGTGGCTTGCATCCCACTCAGAATAAAGGCCAACATCTTTACAATTGTCTATGAGGCTCTACATAATCAGGCCCCTATAATCTCTTTGACCTCATGTCTTACTGGTCTCTTGTTCATTCACTCTACTACTGCCACTCTGCCCCCTTGTTGTCTTTCAAATACACCAGCCATACTCCTACCTCAGGGCTTTTGCACTTGCTATTCATTTCTGCCTGAAACACTCTTCCCCAGATGTCAGCCAGCATCACTCCCTTATCTCCTTTATGTCTTTACTCAATGTCTCTGCCTCAGTGAGACCCTTCCTATTAGATCTAGACAAACCCCAACTACCCTACGAACTCTCCACATCTTCTATGTTTCACTTCTCTCCACAGCACTTCCTTCCATCTGAATATGTATTTTATTTATTGCTTATATCTCCCAAGAGAATGTTAATTTCCACCAAGCCATGGGTTTTGTCTGTTTTGTTTGATCCTGTACCCTTACCACCTAGAAAACCTGAAACAGAAGAGGTACCCAATATCGGCTTATTGAAAAAATAAACCCTCTGAGGATTGATGGAATAATGTACATAGCATATATGGCAAATGGTAGGTGTTCAACAAATAGTAATTTGCATCCTCACTCCCTCTTATATTGATTACAATATAGTGTCTGTGATAGTTAACTGTTTGGAATGACATATCAGTATGGAAATATAAGCAGTTCCCAAAGGAATTTGTCTAATTCATAGATGGGTGATTCATATGGCATTATTTATAGAATCAAAGGGCATACAAAACATAGCTGGATATATCCTTTAGTCAAAATAATTAAACATGTGATGACTATATATAATCCAATCTTCATGAGTGTAGAAGTAGCAAATAGTAATCTAAAAGTTCGAATATCTAGGCTTGACTACATGATAGGGGAAAACTTATGGGTAAATCCCCCCTTACATGTAACATGGAAAATACTCGGGTTCAAATTACAACCTATCCCTAATTAGCCATGTTTTCTGGTCAGGAAATTTTAGACTTTCAGAGCCTCAGCTTTTTTTCATCTAGAAAATGGGGATATAATATTCCCCTCCAGCTGTTTTGGGGATTACAGAAATAGCACATGTGAAAAAATGTATTTCAGAGTTTAGCTGTTGGAATAGAACAAAAGTTAATTTCCACTAATAAAAAGTCTGGTCCTGACCCTGTTTTTCCTTCAGCTGTAGACAATAACTAAAGAGAAGTTATGGTCACTTGGAAGAGAACCTGCCCTGTGTGTATGCATGTTGTACCCTCCCTCTATAGTAAAAATAGCTGCTACAAGTTGAAAGCTTACTCTTGGCCAGATGCTGATTCTCTTAATACGTTTAACAACCATGGGAAGTACATACAGTTATCATTGTCTAGATGCAGAAACCAAGTGCCAGAATGATTAAGTCCCTTGACTAATATCACACAGCTAGTAATTGGCTGAGGCTGTCTCCCGACACCGTGCCCTGAGCTGTGTCCACTATATTATACAATGCTCAGTGGGAGACCTAGAACCATTCAGAAGCCTCACATGCCTGCTCTGTCCATCATTCGGTTTATTTCCCTCACTAGAGTGTAAGTACCAGCAAGTAGCATCTCTGAATGATTCTTCTCTGTACTCAGAGCACCTGGCATGGGGCATAGCACATAGTAAGTGTTTGGGAATTGTGTGCTGATTGAATGGGCATGGCCTGAATTATTCATCAGCAGACAGGGGTTACTGAGTCCCCAGAATAGGTTCAGGACAAGCCTCTTCAAGGTGCACCCGAGCAATTGGACCATCTGGAGCTCTAGCTAATCTGAAAAACCTTCTTGACATTGTCTGGGGTCCATCTAATATGAACTCTGTTCTGTCCCCTCAACCAGTTGAGCACTTACAGCTCAGGGCCAGGCCCTTAACCTAAGATCATTGCATAGATGATCACATCCCTGGTAAACCCAATAAACTCTCTAAATGTGAAAGAACCTAGTTTACTTCAGGGTCTGGACATGTGGTTTATATATGACAGCAGTGATTATGAACAACAATAACCATAAAATCTAGCATCCATGTCAAAGTGCCTTCACATCCATCTCTTCCAATTCTTACAATAACTTCTGAAGGTAGTTCTGATTCACCTCCTTTCAAGTTTGAGTGTACTAGGGCTAAGAAAGAGTAAGTGTCTTGCCAAAGAACACAGATGAAAACAGTGGCTTTGCTTATTTGGAGCCTGCTCTGGACCATATGCTCTGCTGAGCATATCACTTGCACTATCTCTTTTAATCTTCACAAAGGCCTTATGACGTAGGTAATATTACGTCTCATATATTTCATACGAGAAAAGTGAAGCTTAAATTTCCCAAAGTTGCACAACTGCTAAGATACGAAGCCTAGATTAACACTCAGGCCAGGACTTGCCCTTTTGTCCACTCTGCTATGCTGCACAGTGTAATGCAGTAAGTGACCAAAGAAAGGAAAGATGCCACCTGTCACATTCTGACTTTACAAGCAACAAATGCTTGGAAATCCATGGATTAATCTATGGATAATAGATAACAAATCTATTATCTATTATTAATCTAGTCTATTAATCCACAGATTAATTAAGTACTACACGCTTTGATTTTTTTTCTTCTTAGTGGAGTCTTCTATTTGAAAATTTCTTGAATACCACCTGGACTTTAGTAACTGGGTGGAATTTTTATAAGTAACTTTTCTTAACATAAATGGCTAATTTCACCCTCCTCTAACTCATCTTATCTCATGAGAAACTCACCTTTCTAAATGTAGTTTTCATTATGTCACTTTCTAGTGCAAGACAATGAATGGGCCCTCATTCCCTGCTATACGAAATCTAACTTCCTAACCTGGCCTTTACCTAACCACCTTAGCAAACTACCAACTTGTTTCTGACACATTTTTTCTTTATCAGTAAGCTCCTCTTTTCCCCAGGAAGTCTTCTCTCACTGTCCCTGATATATGCATCTCTCTCTACTTCAAACCTGGGGTTCTCAGGGACCATCGGCATTAAAAAGCAAAAGTTTTGGCAATCCAGAAATTGTTTTTTGCCAAGTATGGAATTTGAAGAAACAGTGGCTTTATAGTCTCATGACCATTTCAGAAAATAAAGAAAAAGATTAAAGAAAAAAAACTAAAGGAAAAATAACAGAATCAAAATTAAAAAGTTAAACTCAACACCCAAAAAGCAAATAACCCAGTGAAGAAATGGGCAAAAGACATGAATAGACACTTTTCCAAAGAAGACATCCAGATGGCTAACAGACACATGAAAAAATGTTCAACATCACTTATCATCAGGGAAATACAAATCAAAACCATGAGATACCACCTCATACCTGTCAGAATGGTTAAAATTAACAATACAAGAAACAGCAGGTGTTGGTGAGAATGCAGAGAAAGGGGAAACCTCTTGCACTGTTGGTGGGAATGCAAACTGGTGCAGCCACTCTGGAGACTTCTTCAAAAAACTGAAAATAGAGGGGCGCCTGGGTGGCGCAGTCGGTTAAGCGTCCGACTTCAGCCAGGTCACGATCTCGTGGTCCGTGAGTTCGAGCCCCGCGTCGGGCTCTGGGCTGATGGCTCAGAGCCTGGAGCCTGTTTCCGATTCTGTGTCTCCCTCTCTCTCTGCCCCTCCCCCGTTCATGCTCTGTTTCTCTCTGTCCCAAAAATAAATAAATGTTGAAAAAAAAAATTAAAAAAAAAACTGAAAATAGAACAGAAAATAGAACTACCCTATGATCCAGTGATTGCAAAATTAGGTATTTACACAAAGGATACAAAAATACGGATTTGAAGGGGTACGTGTTTATAGCAGCATTATCAACAATAGCTAAACTATGGGGAGAGTCCAAATGTCCCTTGGCTGATGAACAGATAAAGAAGATGTGGTATATACATGCAATGGAATATTACTCAGCCATCAAAAAGAATGAAATCTTGCCATTTGCAATGACATGGATGGAGCTAGAATGTATTATGTTAAGCAAAGTAAGTCAATCAGAGAAAGACTAAAACCATACGATTTCACTAATATGTGGAATTTAAGAAACAAAACAGATAAAACATATGGGAAGTGGGGGAAAGAGGAGAGAGGGAAACATACTACAAGAGACCCTTCACAATAAAGAACAAACTGAAGGCTGATGGAGGGAGGTGGGTGGGGGATGGACTAGATGGGCGATGGGTATTAAGGAGGGCACCTGTGATGAGCACTGGGTGTTGAATGTAAGTGATGAATCACTGAATTCTATTCCTGAAACTGATATTGCACTGTATGTTAACTAAATAAAATTTAAATTAAAGTCACAAGGAAAGATAGCTGGATACATATTATATATATACATACACGCACATATATGTATATATAATGACATATAACGGAAATTAAATATAGTATAATAATCAGATTATATATGTTTTATAACATACACATACACCTGTGTACTGGTGTTAAAGTACTGTCCTTCGTTTTATTCCATTTTCAATGGTTTGATGAATATTTCATCAGTGATCAACATCTGCCAGAACATAAGGATTTGGTCTTCTACTTCACTTATATTCAGAATCAAGAGCATACTGAATACATCTTGTATTATTTCTTAAGTTTTCTGTCCTCTCTTTTTAGCTAAATAAGCTCCTTGAGAGCAGAGACCACATCTTGTGATTCCTCTGCATTCCCCACAGGACTTAACTAGGCCAGGACCACTCAGAGGAGAGAGTACAATATATGTGAGTTTATATATAATCAAGACAATCTGAAATATTGCAGGCAATGCATTTTGGGGGCCAATTACCTCTTGGGTGAAATAAGAACAACCCAATTCACCCAATATTAGCTCTCTGGAATGCAGCCCTCCAGCCTGACCTTTTAGTGACCTCCAGCTTCACAGATCACCTGAAACCTCCTTCACTTATCTCCCTGGTAAATCATTTCACTCACTGCTTCCACCACCCTCTCAGGGAAAGCAGGAGAGATTGTCCTAAAAGAGACACATCAAAGCAAGAAAATAGTTTAACCTCAGTAATCAGTTTGTGTTGTCTGTCAGAGCCAGCAGGTAGATTTTCTAGCAAGCCTACAGTCTGTGTCTCCGCATAGTGGGAAAGACATTTAGAGAAAGAATAAAACACCACATAAGGTTCACTGCAATGTGTGGAAACCCACAAAATATTCTCACCCAATTAAAGATTTAATGAGGCCATCTTGGAAAAGCAGTTGTCTTTAGCTGTAGTTAGTATTTTCCCCTCATCAAAGCCTTTATTTAGGGATCGGAATGCCTGGAAACATCTTGACCACTCACCCTTTCCTTGTCTTCTTTGTGCTCTGATATTAAATATTTGGTTAATGGGCCATGTCTCACAGGGCTCTCCTCCTCAATTATTGCCCCTCCCTCCTCCTTGCTGACCATCCAGTATCTCCAGAGCCCTTAGCAAACATTATCTGATTTAACCTTCACAACAGCTCAGTGAGATAGGTTTTCTCACCCTCAAGTTACAGATAAGTAAAGTGAGCCCCAGAGAAGTAACTTGCTCAATGCAACACAGCAACGATGTAGAGTTGGGATTCAAACCCTAGCCTGTCTGACTCCAAATGGTCTGCTCTTTTTATCCAGTCCGCCATATTGTACTGGGTGGCTAGTTATTTTCCAGATACATAGAAGATTCTCATCTGAAAATGAAACATGCAAAATAAGCCTATATCATTTATCTGACAGCCAGTGTAAAGCCAAGAGAGATTAGTGGACCTGCCAGTTAAAAATGCTCCATGAGAATCAGTTGTCTTTAAAATCGGCTCACACAGGGATTGGTTAAGACTGATTAGGAAGCTAAATTACACACAGCAATAAAGCAATTCAGTTATGGTTTGAGTTAAGACAGATCTAGGTTGGTCTTTATTCTATCAACCTCAGAGGACAGTGGTTATTCCAATTAAAAGGAAGACTATGGGGGGGGGAGGGGGGGAGCACACAGCTCAGCACCTGACCCATGGCTAGAACTTAATACATATTCATTTAATCTTATTGACATTCATTTACAGTCCCTCACACAGAAGTGCATATATTTGGCCCATTCTATATTTTATTTTATTTATTTTACTGTTTCTTTTTGAGAGAGACAGAGACAGAGTGTGACTGGGTTGGGGCAGAGAGAGAGGGAGGCACAGAATCCGAGCAGGCTCCAGGCTCTGAGCTGTGAGCACAGAGCCCGATGTGGGACTCGAACTCACGAGCTGTGAGATTATGACCCGAGCCGAAGTCGGATGCTCAACCGACTGAGCCACCCAGGCACCCCTGGCCCATTCTATATTTTAGATGCCATGTTGACACCACATTGATTCCTGTAAAATAACAGCTATTTGATTGTCTGGAAAGGTAGAAACTCTTAAGAAACCAGGACAAGCTTGCATCCATGGTAGAGTCATGAGAGGGTCCAGAAAGTTACAGAAGTGCAGTAGAAATGGTCTGTTACAATTGCCCTCCATCAAGTATTTTTTCCCAGTATAGAGTGAGTCAGGATGCAGCCTCTGAACAGAGAAGAAACAGGTCTACCTAGGATTTATGGTTCGGCGTTCTCGCATCTTTTAGAGCGCAAACTGACTCACACATGAATTCTTTGTTTCTATTAAGAGGCCTGAATCTGTCAGATAATGAGATTTGAAATGTCTCATTGTACCCCATGAAACTCATGAAGGACAGCATCATTCCCAAAGATGAGTGCCTTGTGTGAGGAAATAAGCTGGGAATGTAGAAACTCAGTCAGTAGAAACAGTCTCAATGGTAGAGCTTAAGTATATAGCTCCTGGGTCTTTTTTTTTTTTAACACCATTTCTTCCTGTTACTTCTGTGAGAGAACACCATCCATGACCAGGTGGCATGACATTTACTGATTCTGCCAAATCACCGATAGAATTGCCTCCTTCAAAATGAGAAGCAACATGGTCCAGGAAGAAGAATTAAAGGAGTATTGATGAGAGAAAAGTTTCTACTGCTAAGAGATGAGGGAGAATGGCTGGGAATGGCAAAAAGCAAAGGGGGAAGCTTGGGGCTTAAAAAAGCAAGTCACAACTCAATTCTCCAATGCTTGTATGACTTTGGGCAAATGACTTGAACTCTCTGGGCTCAGCCTTGGAATCCCATTCTATAAAAATGAATAAGATAATACATATGATAAAACATTTATGTGAGCTATTATCCATGTATTTTTTAAATTTTTTTAACGTTTATTTATTTTTGAGACAGAGACAGAGCATGAATGGGGGAGGGTCAGAGAGACAGGGAGACACAGAATCTGAAACAGGCTCCAGGCTCTGAGGTGTCAGCACAGACTCTGATGCGGGGCTCGAACTCACGGACTGTGAGATCATGACCTGAGTCGAAGTCAGACGCTCAACCGACTAAGCCACCCAGGAGCCCCATCCATATATTTTAAAATATAATAAAAATTCAGCAACTCAAACATATCAACTTCTTTGACCTAAGTACACTGCTATTTCAAAACACAGAGTTTATGGCAAGGATCTGCAATATTAGCAGAAAACAGTTGTTTTGCCTCAGAAGCTTCTGGTTAAAAAATAGTTGGAAGGGAGCAGGTGGCATAATCTAACAGTATATTGGCAGACCAGTTTAGAAGATAATACTCAGCTACAGTTAACAATACTGTATTGTATATTCAGAAGTTGCTACGGGGCACCTGGGTGGCTCAGTCAGTTAAGCGTCTGACTTCGGCTCAGGTCATGATCTCACACTTTGTGGCTTCGAGCCCCGCGTTGGGCTCTGTGCTGACAGCTCAGAACCTGGAGCCTCCTTCGGATTCTGTGTCTCCCTCTCTCTCTGCCCCTCCCTTGTTCACGCTCTGTCTCTGTCTCAAAAATAAATAAACATTAAAAAAAAGTTGCTAGGCAAGTAGAGTTTAAAAGATCTCATCACAAAAATAAAATCTGTAACTATGTGAGGTGATGGATGTTAACTAAATTTTTGTGGTGATTTGACAATATACACATATATCAAATCATTATATAACAATATAATGTTATATGTCAATTATATATTTCAATAAAAATGAAAAAAATGTAATACTCAGAGTTCCCTCCATGATTGGTTTGCTTCTATTATGATGAGGGGAGGAAATGTTATGTGTGATGTATATTTATACTAGAAGACAGCAAACGAGAGGGTGGCGTTTCACAATATATGCAATTGATTTCCTGTGGTATCTTATTTTGTGTTCTCTCACACTCTGACAGTAACAAATACTTTTTTGTTTGTTTGCTTGTTTTCTCATCCCTCTGGAACAACAGAATATTATACTGGCATGTTAAAGTGGGACCTCATGTTGTGGGGGTGCTGACATGCTTGTACTCTTAAAAGTGCTAATTATCATGGGTGTAAAATTCTAACCAAATAGCTTTACTATATTTCTAGGGCATATTTATAGAAATGCTTCTGGTAGCAGGCAAGAGTAGATGACAGCAATTAATACATCAATGTAGAAGTTCTTCTTACATGTTCACATTACTGTAATGCTAAAGCAAAGTATAAAATGATCGATCCCCCAATTCTATTCATCCCCAGCAAAAAAAAAAAAAAACAACAGATTTTACATGAGTGGGAGAGCTTTGCTGTGAACCCTGAGGATGCCTACCCAGGAGGTTACCTGCTAGGGTACTTTGTAGCTTTCAAAAGATTTTCTCTAATCACCTTATTTGATCTTCACCACAATTTGGAAAGAAAAGTAGTTCCATTTAAAGGGATGGAAACAGAGTCACAGGGAAGTTGCCATTTTGTAACCTTCATCCAGGCAAGTGGCCTTCCCAGGACTAGCTTTCTGATTCCATGCCACCCCATCCCCAACACTGGAAGTCCAGAGGAAACAAAATATCCCTTGGTTGCTTCTATAAGATTCAGGGACTGCTCTGTTGGGTAATTACGTAGCAAACACAGATGAAGCGCTTCCTGGTTATCATGTTTAGGAAAGAAGAGATAGGTTATGGAACAACTTCCTTAAAAAATGTGTACAAGTTCTCAAGAACTATAGGGAATCATAAATCTACACCCCAATCCAAATTTTCCGATACTGCTGGCAAGAATTTTATGACAAAGTTGCTATTCTCTTAGTTTTAATTTTTTCCCCAAATTCTTCAAATCATAGAGTTCTAGACAAAAAAAAAAATTCAAATTTTAGAAGAGAGGATGGCATTAAATACAGACTCATGCATCATGTGGGTTTGCAATGAATTTGAACAAAATTAATTTAAATAATGTTTATGGTGGTGTTTGAGTGGATAGAAATTTAATGTTTTGCTTGGAGCTATCTTTTTAAGTTAGAAGGGGAAAAAAGAAAGCAAACAGAGTACAGAGAGAAATGGTTTAATAAGCCCTAAAACTAATAATGAAACTCAAGCCCAGCACCTCTCACCATTAAAGAGGCTAAGTAACAAATTTGATATAATGGCTGAAAATTATTATAAATTGAGTCTACTAGAGATAAAATTGTGAGATTCTCAACACGTGCCTCTGTTCTTCTAAGATAGCTGCAAGACCCACTCTGGACCATGTAACTGGGTGGGACATCACTGCCCAATGGAGAGGCCAAGACACAAGACACATTGATAGACATGTAAATTAGACACTTCTACAACCAGGATGGTTCTTAAACACCAGGAAACTCAGTTCTCATATTTTAGAGAAGAAAAATACAAGACCTACAGTGGATAAGTGCCATGCTCAATGCCCGTCAGCTCCTAAGGAGCAGAGATGGAACCAGAACCTGGACATTCAGATTCCCAGTGAATACCTTGAACACTAGACCATGCATCATATTTTTCTTTTTACAAGTATCTCCATTCTTAAAGTCTTATAGGATGAGTATGAGTATGTATTGCTTTCATAATCAGAAAAAAATTTAATGGGGGAAAGCTACTCTATAGGACACACAGAGAAGGTGGGTACCTTAGGTTGTAGAGCGTTGAGAAAGGAGATGCGTTTGGGCTGGGGGGAGTATAGATGGGGAAAGGTGTTGATAGAGATGGCATTTAAGGTGCAAGAAAAGTAGAGTGGACTGAGTGGTGGGAACATAGCGCAGCAAAGACAATAAGACCAGAGTATATAGAATGGATTATGGACCTTTTCGGAAGAGTGTGGACTGGTGGTCTCTGAGGAATGACGCATTCCCCTTTGTCTGGTATTCACTACTTTGTCTGGTGGATGTTTAATATTCTGAAAGGAAGGGAGGGAGGGAGGGTGGGACACTGGGAAGGAGGAAGAGAGGGAGAAAGCAAATGGAAAAAACATGAGGATAAGGGAAGATGAAACCACACTGTGGACATTTTGCACTGTCAACTCTTGGAATTTGGACTTAATTTATGAAATTATATGAAGTCACTGAAGGCTTTTGATCAGAGAAGCCACTTGATTTCAATTATATTTTAGAAAGAGCATTATGGCAGCAATAAAAAAAGATGAATTAGAAGATGGAAAGACTGGAAATACAGAAGTTTGAGATTTCCTGAACTCCACATACTGTTGTTTCTTATCTCTTTAATCTTGATATTTTGGTTAAAGTTTCCAGTGCTGAATCAGTAAACTATTTTGACCAGAGGTGCCCAAAATATATCTTCAATTGCTTTTTAGAAAATGTTTTATAAGTCTTGAGTTTGCAAAATGTATTAGAATTAGCTTAATTGATCATATTCAAATCTGAATCAAAATTGTGGGTTGAAAAGCTACAGTTTATTTTAACACAAAAGCTAAAATAAAAATATCAAATTGTAAATACAATTAAAATCTCAGTCTTTATGATAAAACAACCCTGAAATATTTTAAAAGCTTTCATTATACTATTATTAAAATATAGAGTTCATGTAATTAAAAAAACCTATGCTTGAAAGACTTCCTGAAAAGAATTCTAAAAAACAATATTTTCCAACCAAACTAGTGAATGTGAAGAACTAACAGCAGATAAGTTCTCACTCCAGCCAGTGACCTGTATTCTTGCTCTCCCATCTTTCAGGATACCATAGTTCTCATGGAATGAGGTCTTCAGAGACAAAATCCTCAAAAAGCCAACCATACAAATGACCAATGGAGTGTGGAATTACATAATTTCTAGTCTCTGCTTCAGTTAACAAGAGGGGAAATGGTGTGCAATATGTAGAGATGAAACCCCAGGCTCTTGGAGGCTAGGCTGTAAAGCTCTAAAGTGGAGGAGAAGAATAAGGGATGGCCTGAATTGGGGATGGTAAATAAGGTAGAGCAAAATCTCATGAAATAATTAAGTAACAGAAAAGGAATGAGCAGACAAAAGCAAACCAGTGAGAGACAGATCTATAGAAATTACCAAATCAACCATGTGGCCTTTAGAATGGAGGGATCATTCATGTGTTGCAAAAGATTAAGAGAATCTGCAAGAGCCTTGAAACCTTACTTCACTGGAAAGAGAATTCAAAGCTGCACAGTAATTCAACCAGCACACCAATAAATATCCGGAGACACTACCAGTTCAAAGATGCTCTCTGCCTAGAGTCGAGTGCATTTGGAAAAAATGGTTTAGGATTCTTTAGGAATATGATACATAATAGCAGCCCTATAAAAATAAAAAAGCAAGTGGAGGGTGAAAGACGGGGAAAGACACACCTGAACTAACACAAGTCATGGGAGCAGAAATTGTCCAGTGTAATTAATGATGGTTTCATACCATCCTTCTGAACTCTTCAATTAGTCAATTCTTCAAAACTATCAGAAAAGTTTTGCATATGGCGTTCTTCACCCTAGAGGAATAATCTGTTACAGGATATTTCTCATCTCCTTGCCTTTTTTTAAGTTCAGTTTTCTCCTACTTGGCATTAGAATTTTATTGAGAAAGTCTGCTCCATGCATCATTACGCCACAGAAGCAAGGGCACTGTTCACCTCAGAATCACACATGTTCTTTCCTTGTGCCGGAGCTGGACTCCCAGAACTTCCCAAGAGAGGTTAGTCATGCACCAAGTTTTACCTCAACCACTAGGAGATACAACCAAAATGGGATAAAGAGAAAAATACACACATACATACATGGACAGAGAAGTAGCATAAAAATCCACTTGTGAAACTAAAGGACTTTGAGTCTTCTTGTTTTAAGGATTCTGGAAGTATCTCTTGAGGAAAAAACCCATTCAAACTCATCTGCAAAGGCAAGTGGCTCATTATTCTGTGACAACGAATAGAATCAGTGAGGCTGGAGATCAGACTGAGGAAAAAGAAGGTACATTCCTACTGCCAGAAGTAGGCAAGCGATAACTCAGCAAAACAAAACCAAAAAAGAAAGAAAAAGAAAAAATAACAAGAAACCATCATGGCTACAACTAGAAAAGTCCACCCATGATGACACAGCTGCAGAGAAGAAATCAAATGATGTGAATAAAAAGTTTAGTCAAGATGATGTTGAATGAGCAATGAGATTGGATGGAAAAGGATTTAAAGTTTGAAGGTTAAGAAAAGCCAGGAATCTCCTAAACAATTTTTGTTTGTGGTCAAGGGCATTGCTATGTGTGGTAAAAATAAGGCTTCCCCTCAAGTTTCTCTCAGAGCGGTCGACTCCGTAGAATACATGGGGTGCAAACTCATCATTACAATGACCTTACTCTGGGAGCAGATGGGGCGTGGTGAAAGGTGCAGAGGGCAAGGATTCCATCTTGAGTTTTCTCCCCAACCCACTCAGTTCAGTCCAACAAGCAGAGACATGCCACATTTGGGAAATGCACCGAGGTTAAATAGCCTGCTGCCATCTGTCCCCGATTAGGAACAATTGTTAGGGTGGAGCAACACTGAAAGCATTTCCCCAGGCTGGGCAGTGAATCCACCCCTCTCATGTGTCTGATAGCTACTCTCCTGTCTGGGTCAATGTCCTCACTCAAGGTCCTTTTCTACTGACATTCTTAAAGGAAGGACTCCACCACCCCAGAGGTGGCAATAAAACAGGAGAGAAACCAGGAGTCCTGCTAATGGGGGATAAAGGTAGTTTTTCCAAAGACATTTAGACTATGAACAAAAAGGCCACCCACTCATACACCCTTCCAGGCATTCAGTACTAGGTTGATGACTCATGTGACAATTCAGACAGGAGGCAGTTTGTAGCCTCAGAACAGAGCCCATGAGCAACCAGCTGATTGTTCCTCTCTCCTTCTGAAATGGCCTTCTTGCACACTTCCCCCTATAGCCCAATATTACCAATCCTTCAGAGCCAAGCTCAAGTGCTACTTCCTGCAGGAAGCCATCCTAGCTTTATGCAGCTGGGTGATATTTCTCTCTCCTCTTCCCTCCTGTGATCTATCCTTCTGCAACCTGTACAGCATCTTCATTAAACCCAGGAGTGTTTAAAGCTTGGATCTGGAGCCACACTGTGTGGGCTTATAACCTTGCCCACATGTTGCAGTTTTATTATTTGTAAAAGGGGATAATATAGAATCTACATTGCTGGGCTATTGTGAGGACAAAGTGAAGTTCCCTTTGTGAAGTGCCTAGAACAGGTAAGAGCTACATAGGTGCTTATACTTTCAATTACTATTACTAGTGGTATAAACCTCTACTAGATTATACTAGTAGAGTATACCAGTAGTATAAACCTCTAGCAGACAGTTGCTCCTTGAGGTATTTGTCTTTCTGTTCCATGCCGAGTATTGCATAGCACTTAGAACATGGGGACACGAGTAAATAATGAATATAATGGGCATCCTTTTTTTTTTTTTTTTTTAGATGTTTGTATTGTAAGGGTTAAAGTCTTTAGCAGCAGGTGGGGGGCAGTGCAGGTAAGACCTGGCAATGGGGAATGATAGAACTATTTTCTAGACTGGCCTCGGCCAAAGCAGCCAGGAGTTCAAGGAATAGATGTAAATGAATTGGCCAGATTCAGACAAATGTCAATATCAAGGGAGTTTACCCATTAGAAAGAGTAGCACTGAGAAGCCCCTATAAAAAGATAGATTCGATGTAAGACAGAGCTAAGCTATCTTGGACCTATATATTTAAGGTCAACACAACAGTATAAGCATGGTTTCTAGGGCCCAGGTAGCCAATACTATCCAGAGCAAGGTGACAAAGTAGACTGAGGTTTTGTGGCCAGAAAGATACGGATTAAAACCCTATCTCCACATGTGGCTAGTTATGTGACCTTGGGCCAGTATGTAAGCTCATCTGTAAAATGGGAATAATCACATCTAACATTTAGGATTGGTGGAAGGATTAACACTAAATAGCCAGTTGAACGCTGGACCCATAGCAGAAGCTCAACAATTGCAATTTACTTTTGTTATTATTATGCTTGGTGAGCTAGAGAACAGCCCGTGAGCTTAAGATGCAATTCCAAGTCTGGTGGGCCTGGAACAACCTGGGATGACGCCGGATGGGCCAAGGATGGGCTCAGTGACTGGAGCTGGCATGGGTAGAGAAGGCAGAGGCTTCATTCAGCCCTTCCATCTTAACATTTTTGCATACAAATTGACCATACAAATATTCTTTGATCCATTCCCCATGGATAGCTCCACCTTCATTACTGGAATCACCCAACCAGAAAGCATAATCCTGTGGGGCTTCCTTTGAAGGTAAATTAAGCTGGAGGCTAGGGCAAGGATAGGAGAGAACAAGGAAAGCCCATAAAAGAGTACAGAGATATTTGGGGGGATGAGAGAACACTTGAGTTGAAGTGATAGAATTCCACAACAGCTTGCTGAAAAATGAGAAAATCTTGCAATATGCTTTGCCAAACAGCTGCTTTGATTGATTTTTTAAAAGCCTGAACCGACCAAGTTGTCCAGTTGTCAGAATTGTGTATCTGAAGCCACAGACTTGTGTTTCTCTAAGAAATAAGGGATAGCTTGAAGCAAGCACTTCTAATAGACCAAAGAATGGCATGAGGAATTCTAAGAGGAAAGATGGAGGAAATGAAAATAAACAGGTTTTCGAAAGCTGCTTCTATATGTATTACTGGAGGAACCCCAAGTCATTTACAAGGAGGGACCCCAAAGAACACATAAGAATTACAAGTATTTTTCTGGCAATCAGACTGCACAGAGTTGGGGCTCTTTAGAGATTTTCAGAGTAAGTAATTTAAGATATTATTCATTTGTTCTAGGTTGTAGTAGTTGAAGGGTTTCTGGGCTTTCTTCTCTACCTTTTCTTCTAAGACATGGGGTCATGATAGAAATTAGCTGAAGACAAAAAGAACAGTCCATTGCTGCCTCCTGTTTTTTTTTAAGTTACTGTAAGTCTTCACCTGTACATTAAAATACACCCTCATTTTGAACCAGTTGCCAAGAACTGAAACAGAAAAGGGAGGCCTAGGAGGGAGGGCAAACCTTTAGGGGACAGAAGGTCAACAGACGGCCGTCGACCAAATTAGAGCTGTCTCTTCATTCATCTGCCAGACCCTGAGGCCTTCACATGCTCTAACTTCATATGACTGCATATGACTGCAAGGACAATTTAAAAATATATAAATTTTACTTTTATTAAAGCAATTCATGTTCATGTTTTAAAAATCAAATACTCCTACGAGGTCTGTAATAAAAAACTATATTCCCCTGGCCCACCCCACAGTCTGGCCCCAGGCAACAATCTGAAACTCTTTAGTTGTTTCTACTGGTATCTATCTCCACATCTTTAATAATATACTTATAGTGTTCTTTTTCTTGATTTATCTTTTGAAGATATTATTTATTAATTTCCTGGCATTTTAGTTGATGATTTAGCTCCTTTCTATCACCCCACTTCTTCCATCCTCACAATGGAGATACTGCTTCAGCTTTCTATTTGGGGATAACTAATCACCCCAAAATTAGTGGCTTAAGGAAAGAATGATTTATTTCTTGTTGTGCTTCTCTGCATTTGCTGAATCGTTCTTCTGCTGGTCTTACTGGCTTCATTCGTGTGTTGCATTCAGCTGGTGGCCCGGCTGGGAGCTGGAGTCAGTCGGGGCTTCCAATCAAAGCTTTTAGTTCTCCTCCCCATGGCTCACTCGGACTTGCTGAGAGCATGTCAGCCTTAAGGCAGCATGCCAAGAGGAAGCACTCCAAAATCTTGTGAATGGAAGCTACAAGGTCTGTTAAAGTCCAGCCTCAAAAGGCTCCAGCATCACTTCTACCACACGGTATTGGGGAACACAAGTGACAGGGAAAGCCTACCTACACTCTAGGGGAGAAGAGGTCATTTCTACCTCTTGATGCAAAGGCTCACTGCCAAAGGCATCCATGCCTGACTGGCTTAGTTGGTGGAGCATGTGACTCTTGATCTTGGTGCTGTGAGTTTGAGCCCCATGTTGGTATAGAGATTACTTAAAAATAAAATCTTTTAGGGGTGCCTGGGTGGCTCAGTCAGTTGAGTATCCGACTTGGGCCCAGGTCAGTCTCATGGTTCATGGGTTGGAGCCCCACATTGGGTTTTGAGCTGACAGTGAGGAGCCTGCTTTGGATTCTGTGTCTCCCTCTCTCTCTGTCCCTCCCCTGCTTGTGCTCCCTCTCTCAAAAATAAACAAACATCTTAAAAAATCTTAATAAATAAATAAATAAATAAATAAATAAATAAATAAAATCTTTAAAAAAAATTTTTAATGTTTATTTATTTTTGAGAGAGACAAACAGACAGAGAGACAGAGTGCAAGTGGGAGAAGGGCAGAGAGAGACAAAAACATAGAATCTGAAGTAGGCTCCAGGCTCTGAACTGTCAGCACAGAGCCCAAAGCGGGGCTCTAACTCACGAGCTGTGAGATCACGACCTGAGCCGAATTCGGAAGCCTAACCAACTGAGCCACTCAGACGCCCCAAAATCTTTTCTACTTATTTTATTATTATTATTTTATTTTTCATTTATTTATTTTTTCAATATAATTTATAGTCAAACTGGCTTACGTACAACACCCCCCAAAATCTTTTTTTTAAAAAAAGCATGCAGAATGGGTGACATTTGGAAATAATTTACCACTGCTATATCTTGAATTCATTTAATCAATATCAGCATTTAAGTTATTATTTAAATATTATACGTGGCACTGCCAAGTTCAACACTTATAGTTCCATTTTTGCAGAACGTATTTATTCTTCCTAGAGTTAATGATTACCCTGTTGTTTGTTTGCTTTCGGCGTAAGTAGCCTTTAATGTACCTATCCTTAGGTTTTCCATCAGATCAGTCGGATGTGTACTTTCCAAATGAGTCAGACTGCGAGGAGAACTTCTTTCCCAGAGGTCTCTCTCCTCCATTCTCCTGCTGCAGGGTGAACTGACTCCTCCCTAGATGTACCATACAGCTGTCATCTTGTGACTCTGCTTCACCACTTTTCCTCAATGCTACTTCCTTTTTTTTTTTTTTCCCCTCCAAACTCCTTTATTTTGCACATCTCCAAGAGCTTGCTAATAAAGGTAGGGGAGGAATAAACATTTTGAGCCCTTCTTTCCAAAACATTTTTAATCTCAAAATAAGAAATCTCCAGGGACATCAGGGACACAAAATTGAAGTTATGACTTTACAGCACCAAGTTTTCATAATGTTAAAAAAAGGGTGGGGACAATTTCGTGAGGTCAGTGTAACTGCATAGGAAGCTCTCTAATGAGTGTAGTTTTAAAGTATATGTATAAAAGACATAAACAATGAAGGTGACCAACTGGCCATAAAATAATAATTAAATTTATATGATTCCTGGAATAAGCGTGAAGGACAACCAAAAGGGCTTAGTTTTGTAAGATCCAAGAAGGAAGTATTAGAACTAATGGCAAAAAAATTATATGAAAATATATAATGATACAATTTTAAAAATTTAATAATTTATTTATTTTGAGAGAGAGAGAGAGAGAGAGAGAGAGAGAGAAAGAGAAAGCACAAGCAGGGGAAGGGCAGGGAGAGAGGGAGATACAGAATCTGAAGTAGGCTTGAGGCTCTGAGCTGTCAGCACAGAGCCCAACAGCAGGCCTCGAACCGACGAACCATGAGATCATGACCTGAGCCAAAGTTGGTCCCTCAACTGACTGACCCACACAGGTGCCCTAATAATGACAAAATTTTTAATGAAAACTGAACTTCAGAATCCATATTTTGTTACTATGTTAAAAAGGAGAATATTTCCAGTTCTGAAAAGGGCAGAAAAACGGATTTCTGAAGACACTACCACTGTTCACTGATAGCTTGTTTTCTCCTTCTAGATACACTGGAAGGGTATAATTCCCCACTCTTTACAGTTTGGCTTAGCCATGTGATTTTCTTTGGACATGACATGTTGTCAGATTTAATATGTATCATTTTGAGTTTGAAAGAGTTAATTGTCTGTGCATGACTTTCCAACATGATCTTTCAGTCATTGCAATCATGCAAACCCATTTTATATGTAAGTGCAAAACTGAAATCACCAATGTTATTTGTTACTGCAGCATAACCTAGCCTAATTCAACTAAAACAAGAAAATCGAAGTCAAAAACAGGTGAAGTGGTCACAGAACATAATAGGTGTTTCCTTGTCTAGAAAAGTTATATTTTAGGCACTGTATATGCTCATTAAAAACATAATCTTTGCACTCAGAGGCCTGGCTTTGAATCCTGACTATACTATTTAGTCAAATGGGTGACGTTGGGCAAATAATTAGCTCTTTTATTCTTGGCTTCCTGATTTAAAATTTTCAGATATTCATGGATACTTCATAGATTTGGAGGAAATTAAATGAGATAAGGTAGGTTAGATGTCTATGCAGTGTTCATACATTGCAACTTTTCAATAAATGCTTGTTGTGGTTAAGAGAATTTCCCAAATGTATCATTAAAATTCTGCCAGAAATTTTGTAAGAAGTGAGATAGAAAATACTATATTGCTTCACTAAAAGGAGTGTGTTGTAAAAATATGTAATGTGCTTAATGTCTACCCCAGGTAGTTTTCTAGGACAAATGATAAGATTTAATATTTGTGAACTCTCTCTCTTTTTTTTTTAATGTTTATTTTTGAGAGAGAGAGAGAGAGAGAGAGACAGACAGAGTGTGAGCTGGGGAGGGGCAGAGAGGGAGACAGAATTCAAAGCAGGCTCCAGGTTCTAAGTTGTCAGCACAGAGCCTGATGTGGGGTTCGAACCCACGAACCAGGAGATCATGACCTGAGCCAAAGCTGGACTAAAGCTGGACTAAACCAACTGAGCCACCCAGGCGCCCCTAATATTTGTGAACTCTTAAGAGAGGAAAGAAATAATATGCTCATAAGACACAAGATATACCTTAAACTTTACTTTTTGTAAAATGATATTATCAGAATTTGGGAGAAAATGACCAGAATGGGGGAAAACCATAGATATAGTGTAACTAATCATACCAAAACATTTCACAATGTCTCCCTTTAGTAATTGTAGATAAAAGTGTAGAAGCAAGGATATCTTAATTATACAGGCTAGTGGATTTGTAACTGAAAAGACCAATACTATTGTATGTTAATGGAGGCATGACACAGAGCTCTGTCTTGGCCCTATATTGTTCACTCCATTCATTCATTCAAAAGTCATTTATTGAACACCTACTATGTAACAGGTATTGTAGTAGGTACTGGGGGTTTAGTAAGGAAAAAAACCCAAACACTTGTTCATTTTTAAAACTGATGACTTAGATGAAGGAATAGAATGTTGAGCCAAATCTTCTTTAAGTAAAGGGGCCAGAGAGTAAATGCATTGAAAAGAATGATCCAAATTCAAAGTAATAGATTATAGCAGTAGATTGACTGGAACATTTAGTTGTGTTTGTCTAGAGAAGTTATTTAATCTCTGTGAGACTCAACTTCCTGGAAGATAAAATGGAGACAATGATATTTGCTGTTTGACTTGTTTTCAGTTTTAAAGATAATGTATGTAAAGAATATAGCACAGTGCTTGGAATATACTAGATGCTCCAAATGCAATAGTTTTTTATTACTGGGGGATTCATTTTACCACAAAGGGTCATTTTTCATGCATGCAAGGATTCTCAGAATGTATGAGAAGGCCAAGACAGGTAAGGTGAATGGTTCAAGGTTAAATAATGAGAAACTGACTGGATCAGAACTTATATTCATTGTTCCCTATTTCTGATTAAAATGTTAACATTCTATCTGGTAGTGACCAATATTTTATATTGAACCTCTTGTCATACAGAATGCAGTTTTTTTTTTTTTTTTAAAGAAATACCCTTCTTTTTTTTTTTAACGTTTATTTATTTTTGGGACAGAGAGAGACAGAGCATGAACAGGGGAGGGGCAGAGAGAGAGGGAGACACAGAATCGGAAACAGGCTCCAGGCTCTGAGCCATCAGCCCAGAGCCCGACGCGGGGCTCGAACTCACGGACCGCAAGATCGTGACCTGGCTGAAGTCGGACGCTTAACCGACTGCGCCACCCAGGCGCCCCCAGAATGCAGTTTTTAAACAACTTCAAGGTATAATAACGTGATGGTACAGGGAAAACTTTTGGAGCTCAGAGAAGAAGTCCTTTACATTCACATAGGAATTTTGGTTTCTGTCATTTTAGACTAATTAAAATCACTGTGAACCGATATTATTTTTTTTAACATGGTGACACTTCTTTCATCAAATAATTCAGAAAGTCCTTCTCTGTAAGCGAATATAGGTTAGATGAAGAAGAGAAGTTGGTACAGCACGCACAGCCTTTCTCTTGGCAATCAAAAGGGTGAATAGGCTGGATGAAGTGAAATAAAATAAGACTGAGCATTTGCTCTGTGGTAAGTAATAGAAACAGAATCTCAGATGATCCTCATAGCAGCCCAATGATGAAAGTATTTAGTGTCCTCATTTCTACAGTGAGGAAATAGGCTCAGAGGGGTTAAGTGACTTTTCAAGTCACACAATTGGTAAATACCAAAAGGGAGACTCAAAGCCAGGTCTTTGTGATTCAGTTTCCCATGCTCCTTCTCCTCCACCACATTGCATCTGGCAATGCTTTTCTGTCTATGATGAGCCACAGGGTCCTTAGCATTACCTCAAAACTAACTGCTTACTTAGGTATGTCATACTTGGCAAATTCCCACTCCCCAGAGAACAGAATTCTTCTTCTTTTTTAATTATGTCAGTGTAACAACAGTGCAAAGTTTAAGAAATAGATTTTTAACCACTAAAATCTTACCACCTTAACGATACTATTTTAATTGTGTTTAGGTTCATTCATACCTTTATTTAATTTTATTTTCTTATGGTGATGACCATAAGCCACCAAGTGTAGCTGCCAGAGTGCAAAGAAGCTCTCAGTTTTTGGGTCACATACACCCACAAGCTGAGTCCATGCAACCAATGACAGGAAAGGATACTTCTAAAACAACCGACTCTGGAGAAAGCATGACACCACACACCTTTAAGTAACTGTAATCATACTTTACATATAACTTTGTGTCATTTATTTATTCACTCATTAAATACATATTTACTGAGTGACTGCTACAGTCGAAGCACCATTCTAGGAGCAAGAACTATAGCAAACAACCACAAAGTCCCTGATCTCATTGAGATTACGTGCGCTGAAGGAGACAGATAACAAACATAAAAAAGTAAAATATAGTGCATGTGACAAGGTAAGCCCTAAAGAGAAGTTGGGGAAACAGGCAAAGCGGGTAGACATTTGGGTGAGGATTACAAGTAGAGTTGAAATTTTAGCTAAATTCTGGGAAACATTTTGCGGAAAAGTTAACCACTAAGTAAAGACCTGAAGGAAGGGAGAGTGGGAGCTGTGGTTATCTGTGGTGTGGCAGGCAGAATTCTAGGATGACCCCATAACCCTATTTGCCCCTTCGTTTGATTTCCATGATTACATTAAGTTACCTGGCAAAAGGGATTTGCAGACATTAACCTTAAGATAGGGAGATTATACATGTGGACCTAACCTAATCACACGAGCCCCATAAAAGCAGAGAGTTTTCCTTCAATTGGTAGCAAAAGAGAAAGTCGGATTTAAATTGTGAGAAGAACATAGCACAAGGGAGGTTCTCCAACACTGAGATGGAAGGAGCCACAGGGAAGAATCTGGGGAAAGCTTCTGAAAGATGAGAGTGAAGCCCAGCCCACAGCCAGCAAGAATATGGCAACCTCTGTCCTACAACTGCCAAGAACTGAATTCTGCCAACAACTTGAATAAGCCTGGAAGCATATTCTTCCCAGAGTCCCCAGATAAGAGTCCAGCTGGACTTCATTCTGATTTCGGCATGTATGGAGCCAACTGAGCCACGTATAGACAAGTGAAGACACAAAAGTAAGGGCATTGTTACATGCTTGTATACCTAATGATAATGATATTTTCATCAGCCACACAATATTCTCACGTGCACCACAATTGACATAGACCTTCCTTTCTGATTAGTTCTGTTGTTCAAGTCTTTTTCTTACTAGATGCTGCTGCAATAAACACCTTCATACATACAGCATTTTCCCTTAGTTTGCAAATTTGTCATTCCAAAGATTATTGTTTTATAATAATATATGGGCCCCAATTTTCCTGGACCCTTGCAAGCATTGAGTATTACGATTATTTTTAGTTTTCCTATCTTAATAAGTAAAAGAGTAGCAACAATTAGAAATCTTTTCTATGAATACTTACAAGAATGAAGATTTCTCCCAATTTGTTTCTTCATAGCACTTCTGTTCACAGATTTTTGAAAGAAGTAGTATTGCCTATTGAGTTACTAGCAGGGAAAGCAATCAGTTGAAAGAAATTTCAGACTTGATTTGGATCATAACTTCTTCTTCTTTAGTCTCCTAGTGTTTGGGGTTCTTCACCTAGGAAATGAACACGGAGTCTGGCATCATATCCAAACAATATTTATAAAGCATTTATAGAAGTGCCTCCTTGCAGTTCTTCCTATTAACCTACATCTATATATTTTATTTTAAAACAAAATAAGTGTTGCATAGTGTAAAGAAATCTACTGGATCACTTCAACTCTTTGTGGCTTAGTTTCTGCATCAATATAATGAGAAACTTGAAATAATGTTTTGGTCAATTCCTGCATACTGTAAGTGTCTATCATCTTATATAATAGCTATCTACCAAGTCAGCAAGGGATCTGGTAAATGCTATCCTTAGGCACAGATACAATGGGTCTACATATGACCCCCAAATTATTTGTTTCTGACCAACTCCATCGGAAACCCCCTTTTATAGTTCTCTATTCCATCTTGTTCTTTTCTGTCATCTCTTCAAATAGTTGTACGTTAGCTTCTACTTTTAAGACAGAAAGTCAAACCCGGGTGTCTTCTTCTCCACCCAAAATACCATTGACCAAACAAGTATAGACATTCAAAATGTATGGGGCGCCTGGGTGGCGCAGTCGGTTAAGCGTCCGACTTCAGCCAGGTCACGATCTCGCGGTCCGTGAGTTCGAGCCCCGCGTCGGGCTCTGGGCTGATGGCTCAGAGCCTGGAGCCTGTTTCCGATTCTGTGTCTCCCTCTCTCTCTGCCCCTCCCCCGTTCATGCTCTGTCTCTCTCTGTCCCAAAAATAAATAAACGTTGGAAAAAAAAAATGTATATATTACCACTGAAAAGCATAACCCCACTAAATAGCCCTCTGAGAAATTTAACCAAGGTCCAGAGGGTTAAAATACAAATAAATGGATGTGAAGAATGGTAAAATCACAGATGCAAAAGACACTTAAAAACTCACAAATGGATAATAAATGTTACTTTATTCCAATACATTTGATCAAATATATGGATCACTTTTAAGGAAAAAGTTCCCACATTGGTTCTTAACAAACTAAAAATGAGTAGACCAATAAACATATATAAAAAAAAATTAAGAGGTGTCAACAGAACATCACCAAAGAAATCTAACTAACTTTGCCCATGAATTCTTTCCAGCTTTTCAAAGGCAAGAAAAATTACTGTGCTTTTAAAAATGTTTCTTAGCGGAAACAGCTATGGAGAACTTCCCATTTACTTTGAAGTTAATGTAATCCTAATATCAAACATCAAAAAAGATCATAAATGAAAACTATAGATCATTTTCTTATTCCTATAAGTGTAAGAATCCTAAATGAAACATTATTAGATTGGGTCAAGCAGGATAAAAATAGAATACTCTGTAATTACCAAGTGGAGTTTATTCCAGGAATTCAAGGGTGGTTTAACATGTTAACACATCAACAATTAAAGGGATTTTGATGAAATTCAACATTGTTTGTGATTACAAACCTTTTAAAAACACAATACAGAAGGCAATTTCTTAACATGATTCAGATCTTTAGAAACCAGAATTTAGTAGCAAACATTACACCTACTGGTGAAATATTAGAATATTTGGCCAATAAGTAGAATAATAAAAATAAATAATAAGAATATATATTGGAAAGGAAAAAGTGTTACACTATTTGCAAATGATATAATGATCTACCTAAGGGCAGACACCATGTCTCTTCTTAAGTAACATTATGTCCTTGGTGCCTAACACTTTCTGGAACATAGTGGGAGTTGAAATATTTATTGAATGAGATATTAAAATATGGAAGAAATAACTAAAATTGTTTTAAAATAATAGAATGAGGGGCGCCTGGGTGGCTCAGTCGGTTGAGTGTCTGACTTTGGTCCAGGTCATGATCTCACAGTTCGTGGGTTTGAGCCCTGCATCGGGGTCTGTGCTGATGGCTCAGAGCATGGAGGCTGCTTCAGATTCTGTGTCTCCCTCTCTCTCTGCCCCCCCCCCCCCGCCCCACTCACACTCTGTCTCTCTCTCCTTCAAAAATAAATGTTAAAAAAAAAAAGAAAGAAAAAATAAAAATAAATAAAAATAATAGAATGATTGGGGCACCTGGGTAGCTCAGTCAGTTGGGCACCTGACTTAGGCTCAGGCCATGATCTCCCAGCTCGTGAGTTCGAGCATTGCATCGGGCTCTGTGCTGACAGCTTGGTGTCTGGCACCTGCTTTGGATTCTGTGTCTCCCTCTCTCTCTGACCCTAACCCATTCTCATTCTGTCTCTGTCTCTCTCAAAAATAAATAAATATTAAAAAAATAATAATAATAGAATGAAGGAAAAACAGTAAGCAAATTTGAGATAAACACATGAAAATTTATGATACTCATGTATAGCAACAACAGCTGGACTGAAACTATTAAGAAATGTACAGGACCTCATGAGAGTAACAATCTGAATATCCTCTGAGGTATTCATGTTTCTAGATTAAGAAGGCTCAAAGAAATAAGAATGTGAATTCTCTCCCAATTTAATCTAAACTTTTATACAGACTATAAAAATTTCAATGGAATATTTTCAAAGTTGAAAACTGACCCAAATTTCATTTCAGAAATTATAGTTAGAAGCCACAAAAAGAATATAACAGAGAAGACCAAGGGCTGGGGACATTTGCCATTAAAAATATCAAAATTTACTACAAAGCTAATACAATATTTAAAGTATAGCACAAGTCCAGCAATGGGCATGGCTATTCGTAAGATAAAACAGAGAATCTAGAAATAGATAGACAGGTAAATGAGTATGTAAAATATGATACAGATGTAATATGAGATTGGTTAGGAAAAAAGCTCTGCCAGATATCACATTAATAGCTTTAACTTACAAAAAAATAAATTGATACCCATATCTCAATATAAACAAAATTATCCTCAAAGTTAAAATTCAAACATTAGGAAAAATGATAAAAAGAACTGAAAAACATGTTATAGAATATTTTAGAATAAGTTTTTTCTAAACATGATATATACTTGAGAACTTTCTGACTACATAAGGATTAAATTTTTTTGGCAAAGAAAATTAAATAAGAGCAAATAAGACAATAAAATAAAATATAAACAAATGTTGTTACTATATATAGAATTATTAAAATGATATTAAAATGACAAACATCTCAATGGGGGAAAAAATGAGATTTCCAGTTGGGCATCACAGCTTGAAAGTATACATTTATCTTAAATTCCCTTCAGTAATTCCAGTATAATGACAGTAAAGGAGGGAGAAAGTATAGACGTGAAGACAGAGAGAGTAATAGAGGAGACAATACAAATGGGAGACGTCCATAACATTTTAAAAAATCTTAGTGTAGAGAACAGAAAGTTGAGTGGCTCTGATGCCTGAGTAATGGCCCACTGTTCCATAAGTATACCAACTCCCTACCCCTAACACATGGCTTTCAATTGGCTTTCTAGTGCCTCATTCCAAAGTATAATTAGATAAGGATCACAAGATATATATGGAAAATCTCCAATATGAAAGACAGAAACCAAAATTAACATAGAAGAAAAGATATGACACAAGGAGAAAAAGAAAGCTTAAAAATATAGTATCTTCATAACAATTAGAGAAGCCAGCATCCATGAAGAAAAAAGAATGGGACATTATAAAAAGAGACCATGCAGTGAAGAGGAAAGAACCACTACAACATAATAATATGAATAGTTAAAACATCTGGTAAAATTGGAAGATCTCAGTCTAGAAATTCTAAAAAACCTTCTAGAAAAAAATATAGGGGTGCCTGGGTGGTTCAGTCAGTTAAGCGTCTGACTTCTGCTCAGGTCATGATCTCCCTGTTTGTGGGTTTGATCCGCCTCTGGCTCTGTGCTGACAGCTGAGAGCCTGAAGCCTGCTTCAGATTCTGTGTCTCTCTCTGTCTCTCCTCCACTCACGTTCTCTTTCTCTCTCTCTCAAAATAAGTAAATAAATATAATTTTTTTAAAACGTCCAGTTAAAAAAAAGAGAGAGAACAATTAGCTAATGAGAGAAAAATGGGAGCTAACATTATGAGAAATTAGAGGACTAACTCAAGAGATATAACCAATAGGAGTTCTAGAAAGAGAGAGTGAGCAAGTGTGTGTGTGTGTGTCTGAGAGACAGAGAACAGAGAGAAACTACCAAAGAAATAATACAAAAAATTTCCTAAAATCAATGGACACAAATTGACTTAAAGATTATTCCTACCAAGCAGCCCAAGTAATGGAAAAGAGCTGTAAAATACATCATGAAAGTTTAGTGTCTTAAGAATAAACTCTGTGGGAATGCAAGCTGATGCAGCCACTCTGGAAAACAGTATGGAGCTTCCTCAAAAAAACTAAAAATAGAACTACCCTACGACCCAGCAATTGCACTACTAGGCATTTATCCATGGGATACAGGTGTGCTGTTTCTAAGGGACACATGCACCCCCATGTTTATAGCAGCACTATCAACAATAGCCAAAGTATGGAAAGAGCCCAAATGTTCATCGATGGATGAATGGATAAAGAAGATGTGGTATAGATATACAATGGAGTATTACTCAGCAATCAAAAAGAATGAAATCTCTCCATTTTGCAACTACGTGGATGGAACTGGAGGATATTATGCTAAGTGAAATTAGTCAGAGAAAGACAAAAATCCTATGAATTCACTCATATGAGGACTTTAAGAGACAAAACAGATGAACATAAATATAATATAAAAATAATATAAAATACAAAAATAATATAAAAACAGGGAGGGGGACAAGACAGAAGAGACTCATAAATATGGAGAATAAACAGAGGGTTACTGGAAGTGTTGTGGGAGGGAGGATGGGCTAAATGGGCAAGGGGCACTAAGGAATCTACTCCTGAAATCATTGTTGCACTATATGCTAATTAATTTGGATGTAAATTTTAAAAAATAAAAACATTAAACTAAAACAAACAAACAAACAAACAAACAAACACAAAAAAAGAATAGACTCTGAAAACTTCCAGACAGAAAGACAAAAACACAACAGATCAAGAATCAGGACAATTTTGGACTTTCCAACACCACCATGAATGCTACAAACAATGAAGAAACAATGCCTTTAAAATTTTAAGGGAAAAAATGGTTTCCAACCAAGAATTATATATTCAAGTAAATTATCAATGAAATGTGAGAAATACAAGCACTCAAAAATAAAATGGTTTCAAATACTCTTTGTCAGTATTATCGTGGAGTTATGTCTTAGAGCAAAATTAGGGAAAATCTGGAAAATGGGCTGAAACACAAGGGAGCTGCAAAAGGAATTTCAGATTGGCAAGAAGAAGTCCTAAGATATTTCTGCAATAGGCTAAATATCTAGTAGTTAAGACTGGAGCAAGATAATGGAGACTATATTTTTAAAAAGGAAATTATAGGGGCACCTGGATGGCTCAGTCGGTTAAGTGTCCAACTTCGGCTCAGGTCATGATCTTTGGCTTTGTGGGTTCGAGCCCAGCATTGGGCTCTGAGCTGTGAAAGCCTGGAGCCTGCTTCGGATTCTGTGTCTCCTTCTGTCTGCTCCTCTCCCACTTGCGTTCTGTCCCTCTCTCTCAAAAAAAAAAAAAAAATATTTAAAATAAATAAATAAGTAAGTAAATAAGAAATTATAGATCACCCAAAGTGTTTAAAACATTAAGAGTTTTATCACTCTGGCAGAGAATTTGGTGATAGAGTCTTGCATACACAGAAAATTAAGGAAACCCTGGGGCACCTGTGGCTCGTTCAGTTAAGTGTTCGAATCTTGACTCAAGTAATGATCTCATGGTTGATGAGTTTGAGCCCCATCTCAGGCTCTGTGCCTGCTTGGGATTTTCTCTCTCCCTCTGCCCCTCCCCCCCCAAACAAAGAAACAAACAAACAAATTAAAAAAAAAAAAAAAAGAAAATTAAGCAAAACCCAAAATGAGGTAATTATTAACACCAGGAAAAACAAAAAGTTGAACCAGAAAGAAAATCTAAATTATGTGTAATACTTACTGAGCTGTGGACAATATTTAAGTAATAATGATGAAAAACGTGAATATAAATTTACCCCAGATTTAAGACAGACTTGTACTGGAAAGCTGATCAAAGAGAACTGGATGGGTCTGGAGAGATAAGGTGGAATGCAGGAAATGTGGAAGAAAAGCTACATCTCCCTCTTATCCAGTAGGAAATTGAGAATAATTGTTGAAATTAAAAAATGAAGTAGTAAAGAAGCATTTAATTTAGAAACATAAAATTAAATATATAAATAGCAGAAAAAAAACATTGAAAAAACTTGAGCATGGTTACCTTGGCATAACAGGATTGGGAGGGGAAGAAAAATGGAAGAGAGAAATGCTATTTTTTGCTAATGATCCTTGTTGTCCTAGTGGAACATTTAAACTATGCCTATGTATTGTTTTGCTAAAAAGTAAAGAGTCAAAAGATATGAACTAGAAAATCAAAAGAAATTTGAAAGATTAATAAGCATATGAAAGATGCAAAACATCAATAAATAAGCAAGTATTCAAATTTAAACAAGAAAATATTTTTCACCTATTATATTGGTAACAATTTACAAAATTTATAATATCGAGAGTTCCTAAAATGCAGAAAAATAAGCACTCTTACAAAATGATGGTAGAAGTACATAAATTAGCCTACTTCTTCTGAAGGAAAAATGGCAATTCATATCAAAATTTAAAACATGACTCTGATCCAGCAAATCTGCTTCTAAGGAAATCATGAGAAAACTTTTTAAACATATGAATAGCAAGACATTTATTAAAGCATTGCTTATAATAGTGAATACAGGAAACAAGCTAAATATTCATTCCTTAGAGCATTTTTAAAACTAAGTAGAACATTTATAAAATAGAAACTATGCACAATTAAAATGATATGTAGATTCACATTTATTGTCATGGAAAAATGTTGGCAAAATTCTGAATTTTATGAAAAATGCAGGTAATAATCAGGCCATATCTCAATATTTAAATTTATTATAATTTATTTTAATTCTAGGAAGCACCTTCCTCTTCCATTATATTTTCTTTTAAAAGTTTTTTTTTTTCTAACTATTCTGCTATTCTATTAGAATAACTTTAGAGTTATTTTTGTCATGGTCCTAAGCTATAATGTGTGATTCCATTCATTCCCAAATTAGCTGTCCATCAGCCATTCATCCATCCATCCATCCATCCATGCTAACATATATATATATATATATATATATATATATATATATATATATACATATATACATATATATATATATACATACACACACACACACACACACATTCATCTTTCTACCTATCAACCTATTTACTCACTAATATAGAGTGTGGGATTATGTCTGAACAGTGAGACAAAGAAGAGATATTGGCAAAGAAGAGATATTTGCTTTCCGTTTTCTAACTTCTTCATTGTCTTAGTTTTTCTTTTCACAATGATAAAAAATTATTTTTGAAATCCTCCCCCACCAAAAAATAATTTTCACTTAAAATAAAACATAATGGGTATTTGAAGATGGAGGCATCGTGCTCCCTGATTTCACACTATATAATAAAGCCATAGTAATCAAAACAGTCTGGTATTAGCATAAAGACAGACACTTACTTTGATGGAATGACAAGCCTAGATATAAACCTATACAAATGTGGTGAATTACCTTACAACAAAGGATGTAAGAATATACAACAGGGAAAGACAGTCTCTTTAATAAACAGTGTTGGGGAAACTGGACAGCCACATACAAAAGAATGAATTTCTTTTAAGTTGTATTTATTTATTTTGAGAGACAGACAGCAAGCATGTGTGTGTGAGCAATTGGGAGGGGGAGGGCAAAGAAACAGAGGGACAGAGGCAGAGAGACAGAGAATCCCAAGCAGGCTCCACACTACAGCGTAGAGCCCAATGCAGGGCTCAGTCTCATGAACTGTGAAATCATGACCCGAGCTGAAATCAAGAGTCAGATGCTTAATGGACTGAGCAACCTAGGTGCCCCCCAAAGAATAAAAATTGATCACCATCTTACACCATACACAAAAATAAACTCAAAATGGATTAAAGAGTTGAAACTAAGATCTGAAACTACAAACCTCCTGGAAGAAAACATAGGCTCCTCAATATCAGTCTTGGCAATGAATTTTTGGATCTGACTTCAAAAGCAAAGAAAACAAAAGCAAAAATAAACAAATGGGGCCATATCAAATGAAAAGGCTTTTACACAGCAGAGGAAATCATCAACAAAATGAAAAGGCAACCTAGTGAATGGGAGAAGTTATTTGCAAATGATATATCTGTTAAGGAGTTAATATCCAAAATATATAAAGAATTCATACAACTCAATAGAAAAAAAAAAACAAAAAAATCAGATAAAAAATGGGCAGAAGATCTGAACAGACAGTTTTTCAAGGAAAACATACAGATGGCCAACAGCAACATGAAAAGATGCTCAACATCACTCATCATCAGGGAAATGCAAATCAAACCCAATGAAATATCACCTCACACCAGTTAGAATGGCTATTATCAAAAAGACAGAAAATAACAAGTATTGGAGACGATATAGAGAAAAGGGAACCCTTCCACACTGTTGGAAGGAATGTAAATCATTGCATCCACTATGGAAAAGAGTATGGAGGTACTTAAAAAATTAAAAATAGAACTATCATATGATCCAGCAATTCCACTTCTGAAAATTTATCTGAAGAAAACAAAAACATGAATTCAAAAAGGTATATGCACCCCCAGTTTCACTGGAGCATTATTTACAAAAGTGAAGATATTGAAATAAGTGTCCATTGATGGATGAGTGGATAAAGGTATACGTATGTACAATGAAATGTTACTCAGCCATAAAAATGAATGAAATCTTGCCATTTGTAACAACATGATAGACCTTGAGGGCATTATGTTGAGTGAAATAAGAAAGAGGAAGACAAACACTATCTGATTTCATTTATATCTGGAGTCTAAAAACAAAATAAACAAAAACCAAAACAAAACTCATAGATACAGAGAAGAGATTAGAGGCAGCCAGAGGAGAAAAAAGCTAGGGTGTAGGTGAAGGGGTGAAAAGGGTCAAGAGGTACAAAATTCCAGTTATAAAATAAATGAGCCACAGGGGTGTAATGTATAGCATGGTGACTATAGTGAATATTTGAAAGTTACTAAGAAAGTAAATCTGGGGCGCCTGAGTGGCTCAGTCGGTTGAGCGTCCGACTTCGGCTCAGGTCATGATCTCACGGTTCATGAGTTCGAGCCCTGTGTTGGGCTTTGTGCTGACAGCTCAGAGCCTGGAACCTGCTTCGGATTCTGTGTCTCCCTCTCTCTCTGCCCCTCCCCTACTCACAATGTGTCTCTCTCTGTCTCTCAAAAATGAATAAACGTTAAAAATTTTTTTTAAAAAGTAAGTTAATCTTAAAAGTTCTCATCACAAGGAAAACAAAATTTGTTACTTTGTGTGGTGATCAATGGTAGGTAATTAGACTTATTTCAAATAAGTGATCATTTTGTGGTGCATATAAATACTGAACCATTATATTACACACCTGAAACTCACATGTTAGGGGCACCTGGGTGGCTCAGGGGGTTAAGCGTCTGACTTCGGCTTCAGCTCAGGTCATGATCTCATGGTTCGTGAGTTCAAGTCCCACTTTGGGCCCTCTGCCTTCAGTGTGGAGCCTGCTTCGGATCCTTTGTTCCCCTCTTTCTCTACCCCTCCCCTGCTCACACTCTTTCTCAAAAATGAATATAAATTAAAAAAAAAAGAATATGGGAAACCTGAAACACATTTAAGTCAGTTATATATCAACTTACAAAAAGACATTTTGGGGACAATAGAGAACATTTTTAAAATGTTTCTTGTGGATGCTCAACATCACTCACCATCAGGAAAATACAAATCAAAACCACAATGAGATACCGCCTCACACCTGTCAGAATGGCTAAAATTAACAACTCAGGAAACAACAAGTGTTGGTGAGGATGTGAAGAAAGAGGAGCACTTTTGCACAGTTGGTCTGAATGCAAACTGGTGCAGCCACTCTGGAAGACAGTATGGAGATTCCTCAAAAAATTAAAAACACAACTACCCTAAGACTGAGCAATTGCACTTACTAGGTATTTACCCAAAGGATACAAAGATACTGATTTGAATGGGCACATTCATCCCAGTGTTTATAGCAGCACTATCAACAATAAACATATTATGGAGAGAGCCCAAATGTCCATCGACCGATGAATGGATAAAGAAGATGTGGTACACACACACACACAATGGAATATTACTCAGCCAACAAAAAGAATGAAATCTTGTCATTTGCAACACGTGGATGGAACTAGAATGTATTATACTAAACGAAATAAGTCAGGCAGAGATAGATAAATACTCATAGGTGGAATTTAAGAAACCAAACAGATGAACATAGGGGAAGGGAAGAAAAAAACAAGATAAAAATGGAGAGGGAGGCAAACCATAAGGGACTCTTAAATACAGAGAACAATCAGCATTGCTGGAGGGATGGTGGGGGGAGAGATGGGCTAAATGGGTGATGGGCATTAAGGAGGCCACTTGTTGCACTGGGTGTTATATGTAAGTGATAAATCACTGGGTTCTTCTCCTGAAACCAATACTACACTGTACGTTAACTAAGTTGAATTTAAATAAATAAATTTATAAAAATGTTTCTTGTAAGACCAGCGATTCATCATCTTGACTGTCGTGATTCCATTGACTATTTTGCAATGAGCAGAAAGAGAGGTTGAAGAAAGCAGAAGAGATCCAGGTAACTAAGGAATTGAAGCTCCCAAGAATGTGAGTGAGGAGGGAACCAACCTTGAGTAGTTAGTCTTAAACAGGATGAGGGAGCACTTGTGAGAGAAAAGGGTAAGGTAGGTGAACATCAGTTAAGAGTCAGGGGTCAGGAGGGGTGCAAGAGGAAGTTAAAACAAGCGCTGACAATGAGTCAAATAAACAACTTTGAAAATCTCCTTTGTGGGGCGCCTGGGTGGCTCAGTCAGTTAGGCGTCCGACTTCAGCTCAGGTCATGATCTCACGGTCAGTGGGTTTGAGCCCTGCATTGGGCTCTGTGCTGACAGTTCGGAGCCTGGGGCCTGCTTCAGATTCTGTGTCTCCCTCTCTCTGACCCTGCCCCGTTCATGCTCTGTCTCTCTCTGTCTCAAAAATAAATAAATATTAAAAAAAATTTTTTTTTAAAAATCTCCTTTGTTATATGGAGAGTAGATACATTTTTTAAAAAAAATGTTATCTCTTTAATATGAGAGAGATTCATGTTCCATGTAATTTGAGAAACACAGGAAAGTATAGAGAAGAAAATTAAAATTACCTGTATGTCTCCTTTATATCCTACCATTTTCTCTCAATATTATATCCTGAGCTCTTCCCTTTGTCTTCAGCATTTGTTTGAAAGATAATTTAATGTCTGCAAATTACTCCATTATATTTAATTGTTTTAACCATCCCCTCAATCTCAGATGGTTAGATTATTTTTAATTATATTATAAATATTTTAGGAATATCATATAAAATCTGCACAGCTGATAATTCTTTGGAATACATTTTTACAAGTGGAATTATTGGGAGAAGGGGTATAAACTATTTTAGGCAATGTAGTATCTCTAGCCAAATTGGTTTTAAAGAAATTTATAACTATTTACACTCCAAACAGCATCAGATGAGGGTCCATCTGATACCTTTGCTAGCATAGGTCATTTTTTTAAATGTTTGCTAATTTGAAAAGTTAAAATTAATTAATTGTTCTTTTTGGCTTTCTTTGATTGCCAGTAGGAATGAATTTATTTTCATATTTTTATGTCATTTGTATTTCTTCTACTCTTTCTTCTATACTGAATAATTTTGGATTATATCATGGATACTGTTAATATCATACTGTAGCGTACTATCATACTGTTAATATCACACTCTGGATTCTCTTGTATTGTTCCAAAGAGTGTTTACTCCTTTAAGCGAGCAATTAATTTGGCCTCAAATTATAACTCTGTCCTTGGGTTGTAACTCATTCCCGTATTTCAGTTATGTAGCCTTAACGAGTCGACTTGTAACCTGTTTTCTGTATGCATGTTTCAAAGGTCAGCCAGGTATCTGGGTAAAGTTATGCACAGAACTAAGGGCTTCCCTCCCTGGTTCTCTCCTTTCTCATATTCCTTCCATCCTTCACTTTCTAGCACCCCTGGTTGCTCTGAACTCTGTTTACTGTTTATTCAAGGATGATCAATTCCAGCTGTTATATCTCCATTTTAGCCAAACTGAATGACACAGACTAGGACCTGTCTTTTGGCTAAAAACCATACACATAAACACACAAAAGGAAGAAATCACCCACTGCTATTCTCTTTTTCCAGATATGGACTTTCCTTCAAAATGTGCCTGTGTTTGTTCACTCTTAAGCCTTTAGATTGCTATTTTTTATATTTTTATTTTGGAATTTAGTTATTATCTGCAGAAAAGTTAGTCTGATATTAGCTTACTTGGACATTACTAGAAGGAAAACCCCAGGTCTACAGATCAGTAATTTTCACTTCCACAAAGGTTCCCCCCCCGACCCCACCCCCAACCCCCCCCCCCCCGCTCCTCTTTAAAAGCACCTGGGTGGCTCAGCTGGTCAGCTGGTTGATCATTCTGACCCTTGACTTTAGCTCAACTCATGATCTCACAGTTCTGACAGCATGAAGCCTGCTTGGGATTCTCTCTGTCCCTCCCTCCCTCCCTCTGTCCCTCCCCTGCTCATGCTTTCTCTCTCAAAAATAAATAAACTTTAAATTATATAAATATAAATATATATATATGTGTGTGTGTGTGTGTGTATATATATATATTTTTTTTAAGATGTGATAATCCCCAAGCACATCTCAAGAAAGCTAAGTGTCTCAGAATTCCAGTTCTTTGAACATATTTGGGGAAGGTTTCCTACAAAAGTTGCTTCTGGAAACTAGAGCTGTCTAGTTAGCTTTAAGCATACACAGAAAACTGCACCTGAGCTCATGCTGAACAAGATAACAATGGCACTGAGGGACTACAGTGCACAGAAACCATTAAAGTCTGAGGTAGAAAAGGGGTTTTCTTCAACTGGTTAATGCAGACCATAAGCAGAGGCTCTGACCACAGAGAATTTGATGTCAGCTTCACACTCTCTTCTTGAATTTGAAAAAGGATCAATGACTGGGAAGACTCATCTAATATGAGCCCTAGATGGCGTTTCCATTTGCACTACTTCATGCTTACCAACAATCACTCATCTAGGATTCCCTGGCACAAGAAAACACGATACTTTGCAGCTAACAGGTACTTGTTAAGATCTCCATATCCCTATTCACCTTGAAAGGAAGTTAAAACTTACCTTATTTAACTCACCACTTAACTTATCAGAAACCCACAGTTCAAATTGGGCAAGACCCACCCAGGATAATATAGGAAGAGGCAAAGCTGTAATTGGAATGCAGTTAAGTTGACTCTCACTCTTACAATCTGACTCAGCCACATTTTCAGTGTTTCAGAGGCACTGTGCTATATGGCATGGCCTCAACCTTCCTCAAGGTTAGACTCTAAAGTGTTCTGAGTGGAAGAAAACAGTTTGTGCACTGATGTGATCACAATCTCCCAAATTCAGCAGTAGGACAGTGTGATCATTGCATTTAATGGCTGTTCTCCAAAATCAGATTGGCAAGTAAGGGCATGTGGTCTTTCTTGTAACTCTGCTCTCCTGGCCTTCCCATCTCCTTTTTTCCCATTACCATCTCCGTGGCCCTGTGCTCTTGATCTATGTGTATTTCATTGGGTTCAGATGCAAAAGGACTAGTCAAGATGTAAGTCAAATTGCAAAAGGATCTGGCCAGACCAAAGTCAGGTCGGCTCTGAATCATAAACATCCTTCCCTGTGAAGCGTTTGGTTTTCATATGCAATAATTTCAATCATTTACTTGTCTAAAAATACAAGAACATGTTTTTACTCATCAGCCTTCCTCAATCATGCTATAGGAAATGGAACTGAGCCATTCAGTGAGGAAAAAGCTTCTCCATGTTCAGAAATCCTTCCTTGAGACTTAGCTACTAGCTAGGTAGGACATCAAAGTCCTCAGCATGGAAAAGTCAGAGTAGATGCAGTTTCACATTTTAAGAGTTGAAAAAAAAAAATTTAAAAACCCTGCCTGTCTTCAGTAGCTTATAAGATCTCTCGTCTCCAGGCGGGAGAGATTCCTCAGGTGTTACCCACTCTATCATAGCATTCCTCATCTCTTCTTTTATCTTGTGCCCTTCTCCTCTTTCCAAGATCATAAATCAACAGAGACAGGCTCTCATTCTTCTTTAAAAGAGAAGGGGGGGGGGGGGGGAGTCTAGACTTCTCCTATTCCATGGCAAAGTGAACAACCTGATAAATTTAACTACCTGCTTCTCAGGTGAAAACTGGAAAGATTTCAAAGCCCAAGTGGCAATCTATAGCCAGGAACCTCTGCAGCATGAGTCCAAAGTCTATTTTATGTTCCTCTCTAGGAAGAAAGCCCATTTGGTAAAATGGCAGTCTGGTTCAAGAGACTTCAGATTCCAGAGAGGGGTCAGAGTCAAATCCAAGACTGTGTGACAGCTGAAATTGTCCATGATTTACTAATTGCTGAAGGCAGTGACCAGGCCATAAGGAGCAAAGGCCAAAGGGAAGGCTTGGTGCCCATTGCTGGCATTAGGTTTCTGTCTAGAGGAAGAGAAGACAGAAAACTGAAGAACATTTGGAACTAATTAGCAGGAATAAGAAAACGTAAGGCTAAGAGGTGGGGGGTGGCGTCAGGATTGTCCTTAAAATAAGAAATAGTTGGTCAACTTTGCCAAAGGCTTTGCTTCCCTTATCTTTCTTGTCCTCAGCACAACTTATACATAGTTGATTAAAGTACAGCCTCATCTTTCAGCTTTCTGCAATATTAAGGATCTTATCTGCAGAATAAAACAGCTTCAAAAATGAATGGAATTGGCAGATATTACTGTTTTCCTCAAGGATGGTCTGAACCTAGGAATGTGGGAGATGTCAAGGAAAGAAGTGAACTTTAGAGTCAGATAGACATGAACTCAAATCTTCATTCCACTGTTTACATGCTATGTGACCCTGAGAAAGTTAGGTATCTCTGCTGAACTTCTGTTTTCCCATCTGCAAAAGTCTGTCAATGCCACTTCCTTCACATGGCTGATATGAGGATAAAATGAGATAAAATATGAACAGGACTTCTGTGCTTGGCACACAGTTGTGCTCATTAACTTTTCTTTCTGCCTTATAAAAACCTTTACAAATACAATAAAAGTCATTTTTGTCATTTATGTCATTCCAGAAATCAAGGCATAAAACAAACCCACAGTACTTAAAACAGTGTGGTATTATTTGAAGAAGAGAAACACAGATCAATGGTATATAACAGGAATCCAAAAGATTGTCCTATTCGCAGGCAGAAATAAGCTTGAGTTGAATTGAAGATCCATATTTCAAAGAGTAAATCTAATTTTATGCCAACATAATGAAGGACAATAACAAGATGCTGGAGTTGCAAAGAATTTGTTAAAATCAGTTATGTAGCAAAAATAGAAAGTAAAAAAGAAAAAGAAAAAAAAAGAAATTTGAACATGAAAAAAGGTGAAAGACAGGAGAACATCTGGGACAAAATAGTCACAGCTATAAAATAAAACATTCAGATACAAAACAGACCAAGATAAACATCTGAAGCTTTCAAATAGTTCTTACATATCTATTTTAAAAAGTCTAAAAGCCAATGATATAGTTTCAAGGACACAAACAGGTAATTACAGAAGATGAAATCAGAATTGCCTTATGAAAGATGGCTTTGCCTCGTTGGTAATCAGAAAATATAAATTAAAACAGCAGTGAATTTACCATTATGCTATCAGTTTGACAAAGAGAAAAAAGTTTGATAATATCAAGTGTAGACAAGCAAGGGCAGGGCTGAGGGGTGGGAGAGTAAAATTAAAACATAGCTGCTCATGACCTTGAAATTAGTACAATTGATCTGAAGGGCAAGATGGTGGTATCTATTAAATTACCCAGCAATTTATTTCTACATAGCTGTTCTGGATAAAGACTTGCATGTACACACAAAAGACATAATTCAATATTGTTTGTAATATGAAAAACCTTAAAAAAATACTTATCCACAGAAAAATGAATGAAAACAAGTCCATAAACACAAAGAATTACTATAAAATGTTCAAAGAAATAAAAGTAGATTTCCACATACTAACATGGATCAGTCAAAAAACCCAGAAACCAATATTTTATATTTCTCCCAATATATAGATATGTATGAAAAATATAAAGAATTTTGGAAACTTATCAAATTCATCAGAGTATACTCTTAGTACTCTTTGGTTGGGAGGAGATCCATATGGGGATAGGAGTTTTCAGGAGACTATAATTTCTTCTGTAATGGTCTAAATGTTTTAAGTTATAACTGATCTACTGTTTGCATAAATTTAAAAATAAATATGTACAGATACTTTAAAAAGATACAAATATCCCAAAAATGTTGACACTGATTTATTTTGGCAAGGCAAAGAGAGAGTATGGGTGATTGTTGTTTCTTCTTTGTACATCCCTATAACTTAAAACAATGTTCCCAAAGAGAAAAACGATCACTATTATCCAATGATACTCATAAAATCCCTGATTATGGCACAAGATACCAAGCATAACTGGTTTAAAAAAAATGTTCTGGCCCAGTTTTGTAAGCATGATCTCATTTAACTCTTATGTTAACCCTGTGAAGTAGGTACTATTATCTCCATTGGTAGATAAAGAAATTGAGGTACCAAGAAGGTAGCCAATTTGCCCAAGCTCATGCAACTACAAAGTCACAGAGCTGATAGTCCATCATATATATTTTTGAATATCAAAGTTAATACTTCTCTCACCATACTAAAGCTACCTTAATGCCAATGTTATATGCTATTTTTTTTCACAAATTATAAAGCTACCTCACTGCTAAATGAATTTGAAATCTAGGGAACAGATGAATAAAAACAAGTTTTAAAACTATATAAACATTTTATGGACATATGTGCATTTAAGTATAGGAGTTAGACTAACCTATTTAGGAGAAGAATATTACTGATCCCAAGTAAAGCTAGTGTGTAGAAAAGCCATTTGCACAAAAAGGAAACATCCTTTGTTCAAACATAATATTCTTACACAGTGTGATAAAGCAGCATGGGACTCCACAGAACTGATTGTTAGCTAGAACTGTATTAGTAGGATTTCAACTTAAACTAGCCCAAGACAATGAGAATTTATTGCCTTACATAACTAGTTTCAGGCACATCTGCATCCAGGGGTTTCGAAGATGTTATTAAATCTCAATCTCTCTCTCTCCTTTTCTCTGTGTTGTCTTTATTTTTAAGTATGCTCTAGGCAAGTGGTAAATGTATATAGCTTTCAAGTTCTCCAAGTTTCCATGAATATACTTCTTACAATTTCAATAAAAAAGAGACTCTCTTTCCTTCAACGTGAGGCCCTGAGAAATAAATTGGCCATACCACAGCAATCTCTGTATCTAGTCCTGAGTCTTTGTTACCATCCCTTTCATCCCAGGAAAGATGGATTCAGTCTCACTCAAACCAAAGGGATTGAATTGAATTACTATAGGATGGGTAAAAAGAGATTAACCAAAGTGAAGAATTCTGGGCAAACAAAAAATGACCACAATATAGTCACAGCTTTCACATTATTAGAGATGTGTGGCCATTGAAAAGCCAGCAAACTAACCAATGGAGAGGGGAGACATTCACAGCAGCTACCTCATAGGGATCCCCTGAGGATAAATGATAGTTGGAGAGAAAATGTACCTAACACGGTGTCTGGCAGATAGGAAGTGTCTTCTAAATTTGTTTCCTAATTGACCAATCAAAGGCAGGTAATTCTGAGTTACTTCTATCACCTCATTCCAGAGATTTTGTCAATTAGCAAGAACCAACTGAACAATACAGCAATTCTATTGAATTTGAAATAGAATTGGGGGGTGGGGTGCCTGGGTGGCTCAGTCAGTTGAGCATCTGACTTTTGATTTCAGCCCAGGTCATGATTCCAGGGTCGTGGGATTGATCCTTTCATTGGGCTTTGCACTGAGTGCGGAGACTACTTAAGATTCTCTCTCCTTCTCTTTTTCTCTCTCTCTCCCTATGCCACTCCCCCCTGCTTGTGCGCTCTCTTCTCTCTCTCTAAAGAAAAAAAAAAATAGAATTGGGAGCCTGGAGGCTGTGTGACCTGAGACTCTTAGTAAGCACAATAACAAAAACTATAGTATCTAATATTTATTGCATGCCAACAATATGCCAAGGAGTATGCTAAGTGTATAACACGCATTTTCTCACGTAATATTTACTATAACTAATGGAGTAGATATTATCATTTCCATTTTACAGATGAAGAAACAGATGTAGCAAGGCCAAATAATTTGCCCAAGGTCAAGAGAGTGACAAGGCTTGGACTCCCACTTGGTTGTGTCTGACTTGAGAGTCTGAGCTCTTAACCACGCATTGTTCTGTCTCACACTGCCCTGCGCGGCCTCATAATACCCTGAGGAGAAGACTCAACATGAAATAGCATTTGGCTGCATTCCAATCAGTCAACACATTCATCACTAGATGCACAAAGAGAGCAGGTAGGTTGGATTCCCTGTGCTGAACAAAACAATTCAGGCAAATACATGCACTGACCTCTAACTCAATTTGGAGATTTAGAATCTCTGTCTTGAAGACTTCCCTAACATCTCAGCTGCTGTATTTAACGGGACCTTTTATAGAGGTGGTCAAGAGGGAGCAAAAAAATTATCTTTTTAGTTTCTTTTTATTTCATTAAAAAAATTATTTAACCATAACGGTTCTGGAGCTATTTCTTGTTGGCAAAATTATGGAGCTGCGTACAGATTCAGAGATGTGTTGGGAGGCTGGGCACAGATGGCTTTAATTATTTGGGCAGCCATTGACAGATGTGATGGTCTAGGTTTCTGCTGCCTTGGACAGGTGTAAGCTATAGGATTTACCCAGAGGGAGTTGTGCAGAGCCAGAATTGGATAGAGCCCTGTGATGGCCCTTTATTTTGTCTTAATCCACCCCTAGGTACATAGTTATCATATTTCTTTGCCTCAAGGCATGGTCAAGTCAGTCAAAACCATCAAACCAAGTTTGTGTGCAGAAAAGAAAATCTCAAAGACAGAAATACACTGTTAGCAATTGGTCTCAAACTCCGCTCAATATTTTTACTCAGAAGCCCTTCTTTTCATTTAATCATGGCTTCATAATCAAAAGGATATACATATAGGTCTCACCTTTTGAATCCAAACAAACATGTTTACTTCTCTGATTACAGTCCACACAAATAATTTCAGACATGAATGTCAGCTTGTGAAAACCTGCATGATTTTGTTCACCAAATTTATTGAGCAAGTTATGGAGAACAGTAGGAGAAAGGAGACATACTCCCTGCTCTTAAGGAGCTCTTGACTATTTAGGAAGGAGTTTCTGATCTTTGAGCTAATAATAATAAGAGAGTCAGCACATACTATGTCAAGGCACTGTTCTAGGGTCTGCTGATGTGGTAGTGATCAAAATAGCCCCTTTCCCCATGGAGCTTCCATTCTAACTGAGGATATGGACTATTAAAAGTCCATTTTCTTTGGGGTGCCTGGGTGGCTCAGTTGGTTAAGTGTCCGACTTCAGCTCAGGTCATGATCTCACGGTTCGTGGGTTTGGGCCCCACAGTAGGCTCTGTGCTGACAGCTCAGAGCCTGGGGCCTGCTTCAGATTTCGTGTCTCTCTCTCTTTCTGCTCCTCCCCTGCTCATGCTCTGTCTCTCCAAAATGAATGAATGTTAAAAACAAATTTTTTAAAAATCCATTTTCTTTTAAAAACACATATATACACAATATGTGTGTGTACATATATACACGTATTAGATGGGGTGGATGAAATATACTAATTGTTACAGTAGATTATATTTAAGGAATTACATCTAGCTGTGTATGTGAGTACAACAGGATCTCTGTAGAGGAAAAACCGTTTAAGCTAGGCTGAATATAAGAGAGTGTTACCTTCTCTGAAAACAGCTTTTACCAAGTGGAAAAGTAGAGGAAAGTGTTCCAGGTCCTCCTAACTCTTTGTTTGAAATAGCAGAGTTCTGACTTAATATCTATTATGGGCTGAATTGTGTCTTTCTAAATTCACAGGTGAAAAGCCCAACCCTCAATACCTCAAAATGTAAGTATATTTGGAAATAAGATCTTTAATGAAGTAATTTAATTAAAATGAGATCATTTGGGGAGGGAAGTAATTCAATATGATTGGCGTCCTTAGAAGAGGAAGAGAACCATGGATACTTGGCACAGAGAAAAGGCCATGTGAGGACACAGTGACCAGGTGGCCATCTGTAAGTCAGAGGCAGAGACCTCAGGAGAAACCAACCAACCCTACCAGCACCTTTGATCTTGGATTTCCAGCCTCCAAAACAGTGAGAAAATAAATAAATAAATAAATCTGTTGCTTAAGCCACCCAGTCTGTGTCATTTTGTTACAGCAGCCCACCAAACTAATACAGCACCTGACGTTCAGATTGGGAGCATAGTATATACCTACTACATAGAAAGCTTTCAAAGAATATCTACTGAATTAAAATGTTTCTGAGTTGCACAACCGACCCATACTGAACATTTAACATGCGTGACCATCTATTTTAACCCAGCAACACTATGATATAGATATCATTATTCCTATCTTATCCATGAGGAAACTGGGGCTTTGCAAGGTTAACTATGGTACCCGGCATCACAATGCTGGCAAGAAAGCATGTGTCTGAACCCGGACAGTGTGATTTGATGACACTTAGTTCCAGCACTCTGAGGAGCTGAAGGACATGGTGAAGGAGAACAAAGGCCAACTTGTGGAGGACCTTGGTTATAGCTACAGAAGCTGAGTGTTCAGGCAACCAAAAAATACAAGTCACTACCCAGAAAACCTGTTATGCAATTACCTGTAGGTACACAGACCAACCCTAAAGATAATCACCATCTATGCATACAACCCATCACCCCGTACCTCATGTAAGCATAGCCCTCCCAACCACTAATCTCCCCTCTTGTATAACATACATACACACACTCACACACTCACACTCGCCTCAAACTCCTCAGACAATACAACTTTTTAAGAAGTCCTTTGAAGAATGCCTTAAAGGATTTGAATCAATAATATCCTCAGATCCTAAACTGGAGCTCCCCAGTTTGCTTTTTAATGATATCTCCCAGCTCGGCAATCACAGCCACTTCTTACTGTTCGCTCCTAGCTAGTCTACTCCATTCTTCCCTTGGCCCACAGAGCATGTGGTGTTTTTTTTTTTTTTTTTTTTCTTAAATAAAGAAACAGACATGGAATTAAGTCTCGGTGTCCCATGTGCTTCATTATCCAGGCTTGTTGGGAATGTGTTAAACATACAGTGTGAGTTTTCATAAGTAGCAGAAAAGGATCAAAGGAACCTACTTTACCAAAGGTTCTTCTTTTCTCCCTCTCTCTCCTTTTCTTTCTTTCTTTTTTTTTTTTAAAGTAAGGTTTGGGCGATTCAAATCACACTAGGTAGTTGAGCTGATAAGATATGGGAGGAGAGGTCTCCAGCAGTAGTTTTTATTTCAAGAAAAGAAAACTTTTTAAGTCATAAACGTTCTTAGGTGCCTTTGATTTTTTTTCAGTTGAATTGCAAACCTGGAATTAGAAGACGTTTTGAAAAAATATGCTTGATGTTAACCCTAGGTAGTTATATAAATAGAGTGAATTCAATGAAGTTACATAGCACAAAGATTACACTCTGCTATGCTGCTGAGATTTTTACATACCAAAAACTTTAAAACTTTAAATGGACTCTTTAAAATTGCATATATATGTATACACATATATATACATACACACCCATATATGGAGAGACACATATCTTCTCTAATAATAACATTTCCATTTTGCTCCTCTGTAAAACTGTGCAGTATTTGTTCCTATGTGCACTAAGCAAGAGTCCTTGGATTGGAAAGATTTGAATAAGTCACCCTGAGATGAGATGTAATGTGAAATGTGACTTTCATGGAGAAACAAACTTGCTTATTTGATCTTATCTTTGCAATACAGAGGGATCTCGTTTCTCAACTTTTAGTTGTCTAAGCTATTTGGGTTTCCAAAGGCAAGACTGAAATCCGTAAGATCTCAAAACAACTCAAGATTTGTATTTGTAATCATGATTCATTAGAATTTGGTTTACGTAGAGGACTCACATTTTTCTCAGTAATATTTTTTTTTAATTTCTTTTTGAAATCCAGTTTTGCTAAATAAAAATCTGTTTCTTCTGTCCTTTAATTTTGTAGCCACTATGGTGGTGTCACTGCTATATGTCTATTCTTATGTTAGTGTCATACTGTCCTGATTGCTGTAGCTTTATAAGAAGTCTTAAAATCAGCTAGGATAAGCCCTTCCACTTCTTCCAAATTACTTTGGCTATTCTGTTTTCTGCATTTCCATGCCAATTTTAAATCAATGGTACTGATTTATGTTTTTAAAAAGTCTGCTAGGATTTTGATTGGGATTTCATTGACTCTATTGACCAACTTAGAGAAGTTATAGAATAATCATAATCATAATCACAATAATTGAATTTTCTGATACCAAGATGGTATATCTCTCCTGTATTTAGGTCTAATTTAATTGATCTCAGCAATATTTTGTAGGTCTCAGTATATAGATCTTGAACATATATGTTAGTTTTATCCCTGAGTATTTCACACATAAAATCAGTTTTACTTGCTATATAATATTCCACTGAGTTAAAGTTCTGTTATGACTTGACCATTCTATCTATTGTGTACTATACAGGTGGTTTGCACTTTTTATTCTAGTAACAATTAACATGGTGATAAACATTTGTGCATAATCATTTTCTGTATTTAAAATTAGTTTATTTACATAAATTTCCAGAAGAGAAGTTCCTAGGTCAAAGGCCATGAAAATTTTTCAGGTTCTTAGTACATATTGAATAGCTTTTTTTTCTCAAAGCTAAATTATAAAATTTTCCCCCAGATATTCCACTTTTTTCTCTTCTGTAGCCAAGGTGAACAGTCATTATTATATAATCTCCAAGAAAGACAGAGAAAGGGACAAAGCCTTTTAAATGCTCTGTGAAGAGAAACAGAATACATCAATGTTGCTATCACCTTGCTATACTGTTGAGTATAAGATCAAGCCATGCTGTTGCAGACAATGCCTTGATATATTAAAATGGTTGGATTCTTTCTAGTAAGTAACTCTTCCTGGGCCTCAGTTTCCTCATCTACAGAATGAGATTGTTAGATGTATCAGTGCTTTACAAAACTGCTCTGAAAAACCTCAGTGTTTTGGAGGGGGAAGTTTTAGGATGAGCATCTGAGCTGACCAGCTCTGGGCCTCCCTGCATCTCTCCACATAGAGAAATCCTCCTTCCAATAGTTTTGCATAATGTGATTCTTTTTCAGATTAGTTTTTAAAAATAGGCATCCACTAATAAAAACAATTGAGAAAACCACTGAACTAGAAGGACACTAAGGTATTTTTCAGTGAAGCATTTTATTTGAAGCTACATCATCTTCTAGCAGGTTTGTCTACATATGAAGCTCTGAGGAAACTAGATTCCATGATGCCAAGTATGTCAGAGAACGTCTCACAAAATGCCCCTGAGTGTACTTTCAGTTCATAGGACATACTAGTTCTGGACCAGTCCCAGAAGAGATTGGAATCAAAATTCAGACTCAAATGGAGATTTCTGGAAAGCTGCTAGCAAATGGCAGGTGCCCTGACTGCTTTCTAACATACATAATCTTATCAAATCCTCAAAAGAGATCCATGTTACTGCCACCATTTTGAAAATGAGAAAAGTAGGGCTCAGCTTAGTAAGTGATAGAGTTGAGACTTGAACTCAGGTCATCTGACCCTCTAGTCACACCGCACGGTATACCAGAGCCTGGTCAGAGACTGCACACAAGACATACGTTACTAAATAGGTCAAGAAATAACATCAGGTGAGAAACTCAGAGATTCACAGAAAGAATCCAGGACTGAAACATGCTTTCATGTCTGCTTACCCTGAGAAAATCAAAGCCACAGCATACCACTTGAAGCTCTTTATTAGCTTATGATCTTGATCTTGGAACAATTCCTTAAATTCTCTACGACCCAGTTTCCTTGTACATGAGAACAGTGTACCTCATAGGGTTTCTGAGAGCATTAAATGAGATGATGGATATGAAAATGCGTAGCTCGAAGTCTGCACATAGAGGGTGCTCACACCCAAAGTGCCACAAAGACATACCACAGACAAGTCTTCAGCTACAACAGTTTTGAATCAGGCCCCCAACAGGCAGAGGAGAAGAGAAAAGAAAAGAATGAGGGCCAGGAAAATCAGATTATTATTGTTTCTAGGCAACCACAGAAAAGGAATAACATAAAGGGCGTTTCTCCTAAGAGTACTACACTGGCTACCTCACAAAAAGGCTGTCAGGTTTTAAAAGTAGGATACAACTATCAATGACCATAGAGAACCTTTTCATAATTCAAAATTATTCAAAATATCCACACACACACCCTCTTTCTCTCCTTTCCTCCCTCCCTCACCCAATTCTCAAAGTAGCCAGGGAGGAAGATAAGAAATGTGTTCATTCCAATTCTATAAAAGATCAAACTGAGGTTCTGGGGAAGCTGAGAAAATTAAGCACAGTCATCCACTTTAAAATCAAGGTCCCCTGGGCTGTAACCTCCTTGAGGCCAGGATCTATACCTTGTTTTCTGATATATCTTTCCAAAAGGCCCAAAAATGTAAGTGTTGATTGAAATGTATTGGTCTGAGGTCTGCTTATTCAGGAGGCTCATTTTGTTCAGAAGCAGAATCTCAGATTAAATTTCAAGGTCACAGATGCTATGGAAAGCTTCTTCAGTTGATATGTATCCATTTAGGAAAAACTTATTTTAAATGTCTTGGTACATTGTCATGTTCCACCGCTAATCCATTCTTTTCCTTCTAATTTTTGAATAATTCATGCACTTTTTTTTTTTTAAGAAATAGCATAGAAAAAAAAAACTATTAAGTGAGGACAAATTTTCATTTTGAAAAAAAAACAAAAAACAAAAAACCTTGATGTTAGCTCATCCTCCTGATTGCCTTTAGGTTGCAAGTACAATTAATTGACCTTGGACATGACATGTTTTAAACCCAGGATGAGTGAGTGAAATTTTACTGGAGGCATATTTATCTTAAGTTGAAATGCAACTTGCTGTCTCAGAATATTATCTCAGTCTGGTATTATCTCTGATTGAAGGCAGGAAGTGTTGTCCTGCCTATTAAAAATATACTTCATTTGGACCCAAAATATGTCAAATGCGAAGAGACCCACACTTGAACCTTGACTCCCCAGATTTGCAATGTTCCATTATGAATATCATGAAAATTGCTCTGTCTCTAAATAAAATAACTACTTTTCCTCCTTCCCCAGCTTGTAAAAATTAAGATAATGCTGCAGTGTTGATTTCCTTAAAAGAAAGGATCTGCTGGCTACACGTTGAGGCTCCCCTGGATTCTTAGTACCACTGGTTGTCACTGCTAAAGTCATAAAAATAGGACAGAGGAGACATGTTTTGCTTCCGACAATTTGAGTATTGGATTTTCCAACCACCTTTGAACCTTTTGATGTTCAAATTCCTCACTGGCAAGCATTCCAAAGCCTTGCAGGGCTCCTGAAATCTGAGAAGTCTCCTCACCAGAGAGGAGTTGAGCTGAGCTGAAGGCTCGCAGATGTGGCTGCAGCCTGGCTCCCAGAACCAAACGGGGAGAACTACAGTCAATTATGTGGATGGCGCTTCCTGCTCTGCCCATTCTGAGATCCCCTTCTATTCAAGGTCCCCTTCTTTTTTTGGTGGGGGGCGGGGGAAAGGGGTTTGGCAGCCAAGAGGGCTCTCTCACCTCTAGCACTTTCTGATGGAGGAAATGTCTTCCCACCCCCTGCCCCACCTTGGGGGCAGCACTGACAGCCTTTCTTTGACTGTGTCACTCACAGCTGGAGGAGGGTCCAGCCTGAAGATAAATCTCTCACAGCTTGCTCATTCTTCTCCAGGAGGCTGTGAGGAGAATGATCAATGCTGTGCTTCAAGGCTAGCTTGCTCAGTGAACCACAGAGAGAGAGAGAGAGAGAGAGAGAGAGAGAGATTACAAAGGGCCCATTTAAATACCTAAGGCCTCTCAGCTCCCTTCCTCCTAAGGCATAGACTTGCTCTTAAAATTTAAACGAATATATCTACAAATGGTGGCCTCAAGGAGATGGCTGGTAAAGCCAAAAATATAACCCAAGGAGATGACCCGGGCAGCTTCCTGAAAATAAAGCCCTTGTATGTATTTCCAAGAGGGTGCCTCTTCACCCTAATTGCCTGAACTGCCAGTTGTTGCATCCGATGGAAAGCAAGCCCTGGGACAAATGAGACTGAAAGATTAGCAGGACATTACTGGGACACTGACAGGTGCAAGAAGACAAAAATTCATTTGCCAAGATGCTGAACTGTTGCTGCAGGCCCCACTTCTCTCTCTCCAAGAACCTCCAAGCATTTCTGGGGCGGTGGGTCATTTTACACAAGCCAGAAGTCTTGTTGCGTTTTGTGTTGTTCCCTGCATTCACTGTGCATTCCAGGAGTTAGCCTGTCTCTACGGCAACTGGTCACTAATCTGGACAGCCTTTTCTCTCTTTAATAGACCGTCTGGGAGTAAGGGTGCAAGTTATCTCCTCTCCGTGCCCGCAGCCTGGTGCCTCCGTCATGCCAGAAACAACTTTCAGTAGATGCTATCACTACACATCCTGTCCATAACACTTGGCACAGGCCTTATAATTGGTTCCCCTGCTACCAGATCCTAACTCTTCTATTCATGTTCTTTCCACCCCAGCATCAGAGTGATCATTTCAAGCTCAGACTTAACAATGTTATTCTCCAGCTTAAAAACACTCAGTGGCTCCCAATCAACCACAGCATGAATCTAATTCTTTGGGAGGTGCCAGACAGGGGCTGTCCCATCATCCTGAGTCCTGGTATGATGCAGACATGGAGTCCCAGCCAATCCATGACAAACATGTAAAACCGTCATTTATCGCCACCTCAGCCAAACTTAGCCTACGTGGAATGAAACTGTGACTTTTCTCTGAAGTCATCTTGTTTGACACATATCATGATTTTAGGGGAACAATTAAGGACCAATTGTGTCTTCAAGAAGAAACGTTTTAAAACAATCCTCTCCGACGTTCAAGCCTATTCTAAGCCTTCACGGAACTAGTAATTAGAGGAATTAAGCATGAAAATCTGACTCTATCATGATTCAAAACACTTGAGTTTGAGTATTCCCCTATATCTGAGAGAAAGAAAGAACGTGAAAATCTGAAAAAATATCCACAATCCCAATGTATGATGTAGTTTCCAGGACAAGGAAAGAGGTCTATACTTTAAAAGTTTCTACTGTGCAGCAAACACTATAGGAGCTTTATAAATATATAGCATGGGTTTCAGTGTGAGCCTAAATATGCATTCAGACATATCTAGATATGTCTGACAAATATGGGGCAAGCCAGCCATATCCTTTCTGCACAAGAGCATGAGAAGTTTTGTGGCAAAGGACTCAGGGACGAAGCAGCAGCCCCAGGGAAAGCACTATCATTTTGGGACTGGTGTGGTGGCTGTTGGATTTATATCCGAGCAGAGCCCCCACAGGATTCATTATATCCGAGTCCTGTGGAATACAGAGGCTAAAGGAAACACCTAGTGATCTGCCTTCAGAAAGGTTTCTGGAACATCATGTACTCACACAGCCCTGCAACGAGTCTCATATAAACCCTGTAACAAAATGTGACACAAAGCAGGGAAAGGGGCCTTCTTCTGTATCTGTCCTAAAGTGTCTCAGAGGCTCTAGGAGTTGTTTTCCTGTGCTAATGGCCCTGAGCAAATGCCCTGCTGGAGACAGGGCAACAAATATGGCACTAGGAAGGAGATCCTCTTGGAAATTGCTATAAACTCTTGAAAAGTAACTACATGGAGATGAGGTCATGTGCATACAAGAGGCCCAATGCTATGGAACCAGCATCCCCATCAATATTTATCCAATCAATCAACAATTGGGTTTCCAGCACCTACTCTATGCAAATAGCTCTATCACCTGCTGAGCAATGTTGTAAGCAATAATCCTTGATCTTAAGGGGCTAGTCTCTAGCCCTCCACAGGTTGACAGTGCTGGAAGAACTCCCATCTAATCAAACAGTATCTCAGTTTAGCATCACAGTCAAGTCCATGAGGGAGATTTTATCTTCCTTGTAAAAGAAGGGAAGCTGAAGTCCAGAGAGGTTAAGTAACTTGCTTCAGGTCACATAGCTTGCAAGCAGTATAGAGACAAGCAAAGCAAGTGAGATAAGATGAGACGAACAACTGATGATCAAGGTGAGGCAGCATGCTGGCTTATTACAAATAAAACAAAAAGATGAAGAACAAACAAAAGAAGTTCTATAGACCTTTTTTCTGTGATTCTTCGGTGGAGCTATGTCACCAGCCCTTACGCCCCAGGGAGAAAATAGCAGCTGTCGGGAGCTGCCCACTTCGCTTTCCTCTAGCTTGCTCTCTAGCAGCTTCTGCCACTTTTCCCCATGCTGACCTGAGCCTCAGGAGTAATCAAATCAGTAACTGATATTCAGAAAGTAGGTATAGGCTTAGCTGAAGTGGCTTTTGTATGTTAATTAAGTGTTTTATGGAACCTCTGAGATCTCGGATGACACTCAGTAAATATTCCTTACTGAGTCCATGGAATCTGTGAGTGGGTTCTGTATAATAAAGCAATTTCAATGTCCTGACAGATGGGCCATAGAAATTGACTGTGTGCCTATGATTCCAACAGATTATATACAATGAAAAATCTGGACAATAAGTGCTTTCTCTGCTTGTTGCCTATGCACTGGTCACTTTCTAGAAGGGAAGAACTCCACTGTTTTCAGTTAGTATTATAGATGGAAGTGAGATGTTTGCAGTACTTTTATCTTGGCATTACGTAAAAAATAAAAATAAAAAACAAAAAAGTGTCTTCTAGTTCTGCTTCCTGGTTCTTAAATGAACTATTCAACCCACGAAAGGCCATTCGTAAAACATTTATCAAAAGGAGAGAAGTGATAAATCCCTCCTTCTCTTCCTGAGTTCACAGCCCTCTTTTTCTCTATGATTTCTCTGTTCAGAGCCTGATCTAGCTTCTGGGGCACCTTCAGCTCTTTCAGACCAGGGACACAAATTCTTGAAATGAGTTCACGTTACATAAACCCTCAATACATGCAAGTTCACTCATGCACGTGTTCTCTCTCTCTCTCTCTCTCTCTCTCTCTCTCTCTCTCTCTCAGAATTCTGTAAGCTTGTAATGTGAGAAAAGATGTTAGGCAGCTAAATAGCCATTAAGCAAAATATTTTTAAAACATCTACATAGTGATCTTTTTAATTTGAACAAATTCCAGGCTTTTTATCTGTGAATTTTGCCTACCCTGTATAACTGAATTAGAGAATAAAATTTCAAAATTTCCTAAGCCATTCACAAAAAGACAAATACTATATGATTCCATTTATATGAGATATTTAGAGTCGTCAAAGTCATGGGGACAGAAAGTAGAATGGTGGCTGCCAGAGCCTGGGGGCGGGGGGTGGGGTAAGGAGGGGAAGGGGAAACTTCTCTTTAATGGGAGACAGTTTCAGTTTTACAATATTAAAAGAGTCATGGACATGGATGGTGGTGATGGTTGTACAACATTATGAATGTTTTAATACCAGTGAACCATACACTTAAAAATAGCTAAGATGATAAATTTTGTCATTATGTATTTTACCACCACTTTTAAAGATTGGGGGGGAAAACCCATGTGGAGAAATTAAAACAAAACAAAAAACTGTGAGTTTCCTTTTTTGCTACCTTACCAGCATCAGGAGTCATCTTCTGCCTACACTGACTGGTAGATGCTCCAATGATGAAAGGAATCTTATGCAGCCCCACAATTAGATAAAGGCAAAATTGCCTATGGAAATGACCAAACCCTTCATTAGCTAATTGCAGGTGCAATTGGCCACTTGCACCATCAGATGAAGGGCAAGTGGTTAATTGAGCCCACAAGTGACCTACTCAATCAGAACTAACAAATGGCTCATCAGATGAAGTCCCAGCCAAAACGTGTCTGCAAACAATAGCATGTGCAAAAACTGCCCAAATCAGAAGCGGCAGTCAGGCTGCTATCTAAAAACAAAATCCACAAAACACAAGATAATTAGGAAAATGATCAAAATAAGAAAAATTCAATAATGAACCATGATCATGGGGGAAGTGAGGAAGATGGGCGATGTGACAATTTTGGGAATCAAAGGCCAAAGGGCATCTATTTCTAGTCACCCTTACTTGTTCTTATTTAAAAGTTTCAGGAAAACTTGTCATTCTCTCCCCTTGCACATTCTTATTCACAGAGGGTATGCAGAGAGGTTAGCACAAAATACTGTCCAGAATAGGGGCCTGGGAAATATAAAAGAATGAGTGAATGGAGGACGCTGTATTTGCATATAGAGGGCTAAGAACACAAGTACAGCCACTTCGGTAAATCGATAGCACTGAGGAGTTTCTGTATTGGAGTTTCCCCAATACAGAACATTTTTGTTTTGACTATTATTTCTACCACATGCAAGTTAACTAATAGGAAGCAGTACTGATGATTATGAGGATGAAGCAAAATAATAGCTTATATTTACCAGGTTAGGCCAGGTCTATGCTGAGGGAGAAACCCTAAAACCTCAGTGGCCCCAAACAACAAGTTTCTCACTCACACAAAATCCATTTTAAATTATTTCTCCCTCTCACCTATAAATATCCTTTCATCCTATAATTCAGCCATCTCAACAAAGGTCTCCACCCTTACCACCCAAGACAAGAAGACCAGAGAAGAGCCCAATGAGATAGGGCTTTCCATGGCCTCAGCCTGAATATGTCACGTCACTTGTGCCCACATTCCGTTGGCCAGAATTAGTCACGTGGTTCACCTAACTACAAGGATTGTGGAGTGTACGCCCCCACTTGCTCAGCAAAGAGGAGATAGTTGAAACAGGGTTGGGTGAATTGGTGGCATTTTTTTTTTCTGCCACACAATCCGAAAATAAAGAATATGAAATAATCTACTCACTTGGAAATCTAGAGTATCTCTTTATATAATGCTATTAAAGAAGTAATCAAAATTAAACATACAATGGTGACAGATGGTAGCTACACTTGTGACCACAGCATAACACAGAAGCTGAATCACAACACTGTACACTTGAAACAAATGCAATAATGTGTGTCAGTTACACTCAAAAAACATTTTTTTTAAAAATGTCTTTAACATTTTATTTATTTTTGAGACAGGGAGAGACAGAGCATGAACAGGGGAGGGTCAGAGAGAGAGGGAGGCACAGAATCTGAAACAGGCTCCAGGCTCTGAGCTGTCAGCACAGAGCCCGACGCGGGGCTTGAACTCACGAACCGCGAGATCATGACCTGAGCCGAAGTCGGACGCTTAACCGACTGAGCCACCCAGGCGCCCCTAAAAAAACATTTTTAATTAAACATACAAAAAATTCAGAAATGTAAAAAGAGAGCCTTTCATGATAAAACATATAAACCAAAAAATAAATATTTTTATGTTTTAATTAAAAAAGACATATAAGCCAAAGCTGTATTCATAAGGAAATGCAAAGAAATAAAAGTCTTTATAAGAGAAGAGGTAGACTGAAAATAAGTAACCCAGACATTCACTCTATAATCTTAATGACAAGAAATAACATGTGTTGACAAGGATGTAGAGAAAACAGGACCCTTGTGCATGGTTGGTGGGAACATCAATTGGCGTAGCCACAATGGAAAACAGTATGGACATTTCTCAAAACACTAAAAATAGAACCACCATATGATCCAGCAATTCCACTCCTGAATATTTACCTGAAGAAAATAAAAACACCAATTCAAAAACGTACATGCACCCCAAGTTCACTGCTGCATTATTTACAATAGCCAAGATACGGAAACAACTTAAGTGTCTATTGATGGATGAATGAATAAATAAGATGTGGTGTATATATACATATATACATTATACACACCACACACACACACACACACACACACACACACACACACACACACAGGAATACTATTCAGTCATAAAAAGGAAGGAAATCTGGTCATTTGTGACATGTATAGACCTTGAGGGTATTATGTCAATTGAAATAAGGCAGAGAAAGACAAATACTAGGTGATTTCACTTATATGTGGAATCTAAAACAAACAAACAAAAGCTTACAGATACAAAGAACAGATTGATGATCAGCAGAGGCAGAGTGTGGGGGTAGGAGAAATGGATGAAATGGGTTAAAAGGTACAAACTTCCAGTTATAAAATCAATAAGCCATGGGGATACGATGTACAGCATGGTGACTATAATTAATAATACTGTGTTGCATACCCTAAAGTTGCTAAGAGAGAAGATCTTTAAAGTCCTCATCACAAGAAAAAAAATTTGTAGCTATGTATGGTGAACATAATGTTGTACACTTGAAACTAATATACTATTTGTCAATTATACTTTAAGCAGAAAAATAACACAACAGAAATGTGTTCCAGGAACTACTGAAGATTTAACGAAAAAAAATATATTTTAGGGGCACCTGGGTGGCTCAGTCAGTTGAGCGTCTGACTTCGGCTCAGGTCATGATCTCACGGTCTGTGAGTTCCAGCCCCGCGCCGGGCTCTGTGCTGACAGCTCAGAGCCTGGAGCCTGCTTCGGATTCTGTGTCTCCCTCTCTCTCTGCCCCTCCCCTGCTCACGCTCTGTCTCTCTCTCTGTCAAAAATAAATAAACATTAAAGAAAAGAAAAAAGAAAAAAATATATCTTAAAAGTAGATCATATTAATAATAATTTTCAATGTGTTCTTTGTAAAAATTAATGAAGTAGACAGATTTTGGACCAGTAGGATTAGAGGGAATAAAGAATGGATTCCTATGAACAATATTATGAACAACATAGGAGGCATAAATATAAATGTTGAGGCGTTAGGAAATGCCGTAAAAGCCATGTCACTTTGGCAAAATTATTTAACCTCTTAGCATTGTATGGTGACAGATGGTAGTTATATTTGCAGTGAGCATAGCATAGAATTACTATTTTGCACACCTGAAAGTGATGTTATATTGTGTGTAAACTACACCTCCATAAAAAAATTGTTTAATCTCTATGTGATTCCAGTTCTCAATATACGGCTACTCATAAGAATATTGTGAGGATACGGCATGTAGCTATCAATAAACACAGTTACTTTTTGTAAAGTTTTTTTAAATTTTAATTCTAGTATAATTAACATATAGTGTTATATTAGTTTCAGGTATACAATACTGTGATTCAACAATTCCATACACCATTCAGTGCTCATCAAGATAAGTGTACTTCTAATCCCTTCATCTATTTCACCTGTCCCTCACCCACCTCCCCTCTGGTACCATCAGTTTGTTCTCTATATTAAGAGTTTGTCTGCTTGTCTCTTTTTTCTTTGTTTTCTTTCTTAAATTTCACCTGAGTCAAATCATATGCTATTTGTTTTTCTCTAACTGATTTACTTTAGCATTATACCCTCTAGATTCACCCATTTTCTTGCAAATGGCAAGCTTTCTTTTTTTTTTTTATAAATTTTTTTTTAACGTTTATTTATTTTTGAGACAGAGAGAGGCAGAGCATGAATGGGGCAGGGGCAGAGAGAGAGGGAGACACAGAATATGAAACAGGCTCCAGGCTCTGAGAAGTCAGCACAGAGCCCGATGCGTGGCTTGAACTCACAGACCGCGAGATCATGACCTGAGCCGAAGTCGGACGCTTAACCAACTGAGCCACCCAGGCACCCCAAGCTTTCTTTCTTTTTAATGGCCAAGTAATATCCCAAAATTCTGTTATTATTCTTTAAATGAGACTACAAGTATATGATTTTTAAGTGGGTTGAGAAAAAAATGTTAAAAATAGATAATCTATATTTACACCCATTTGTGCAAATCATAGAAAATATTCTATAACATTGTGGTAACTTAAGGATGTGATATGGGCTCAGGAATAGACATACAGATTAATGGCTCAAAAATTCAGATGGTGCAAAGAGCCATGTAGCAATATACATGAGCAAAACAGGCTTGGTATAATAAAGACCATGCCTGCACTCTTTTTTTGGGTTCATCTTTGATATTCTCAGTATTAATACAGACATGAGACTTAGAAGTGGTTCTCTCCTATTAAAAAATGCTAATTAAATCATCCTCTGGCATGCTGGAAGTGATGGGGATCATAAGAACCCACAAAAACCATAGGACACGGGCCCCAATTAAGTGGGGCATTGACTTCTCAAATGCTAACGCACAGAATTAAACCCCCAGTGTAACCTCATTGTCTCATTTTTCTTAAAAAAAAAAATTCTCTTTTATTAAAAAATGTAGATCTACATATTCACACACACACAAAATAGTACTGGATCCCTACTTCACATCACACACAAAGCTAAACCTCACATGCTTTAAAGAGAGAAAGTAAACTTAATACATTTATAATCATGGATTAAGATAGCTTCTCTAAGCAAAGCACAAATAAGAAAAAACTGCATAAAATTTTTAAAAATTGTGTTACAAAGACATTAATAGTCTTAAAAGGCAAGTAATAGTCTTGCAGAAATATAAGTATAAAAACAAATATTAATATATGGAAGAGGACTGCCTAGTAGAACTTTCTGTGATGAGGGAAATGGTAACAGTTTGGGGTGGATACTTCTGTATATTTCTCTCCACATTTCTAAGAGTATTCTGATAGGTTCACACAAATATGTAGTAATAACAACAATACAACTTACTATATGCATGCACTGTTCTAAAGGCTTTTCATATATTAGTTTATTAAATCATCATAACAATTCTAGGAGACAGGCACTTGTTATCCCCATTTTACAGATGAGGAAGTTGATGCATAGGTGGGCTTAGTAATGTTTCCAAGTACATACAGCTAGCAAGTGTTGGAGACACAATTCAGTCTTAGGCAGTCTGGCTCTAGAGCCTATACTCTTAAACTTTATACTAAATTTCTTCACACATAATTTGGGGTTTTTAAAAAGTGTTTTTTTTTAATTTTTTAACATTTTTATTTATTTTTGAGACAGAGAAAGACAGAGCATGAATGGGGGAGGGTCAGAGAGAGAGAGGGAGACACAGAATCTGAAACAGGCTCCAGGATCTGAGCTGTCAGCACAGAGCCCGACGCGGGGCTTGAACTCACGAACCGCGAGATCATGACCTGAGCCAAAGTCGGACGCTTAACCGACTAAGCCACCCAGGCGCCCCTAAAAATTGTTTTTAATGTTGTTGTTTTGTTACGTATAAGTGAGATTTAATCGCACGTTCAGTTCTACAAATGATATTTTTCCCTAACAGTCTAGCTGGCATATGTCCCCCAGGAGATATAGCTATACTTTATTCTTTTTCCTGGTTATAGATGAGACAGACTGTAAGCAATTTAACCACTTTGGCATTACTAAACACATCAGGGTTTCCAAAGAGGATCATCCGGAGGGCACCATTCATAAAATCCACAGGTCAAGAGCACCCGCTGGAGTTGTGTAGACCATCACCCATGTGGTCCTTCATTTAACTAGTTTCCACTTTTTTTCAATAATACAAATAGTGTCGCAATGAACTTTCTTGCCCATCTCTGTGCCAGGGTTTCTATAAGTCATATCCCCAGATTTGGAATTGCAGAGAAAAGGGTATGGATGGCACCCCCCAAGAATGTGTGAGAGAACTCATTTTCTTCCACCCTCACTAAAGCACATTGCTAATCTTTACGTTTGTGTGTGTGTGTGTGTGTGTGTGTGTGTGTGTGTGTGAGAGAGAGAGAGAGAGAGAGAGAGAGACAGACAGACAGACAGAGAGAACTTATGGTAAATGTGTCATTGCACAGGAAAGTTATAGCACTGCACTGAACTTTTAAAAAAAATTCAAGACTGAATATGTCAACTCTCATAAATTTGAACAAAAGCAAGCCTGCTACCTCAGCTCATGTACAGAATGCCCATGTTACATCTGCTTGGCACATGCTCCATCTTCAATTAATAGGCAATAGTGTATTAAGGGAAGACAACGTGTATAGAGTCAAAATATTATGTTATAGTTTTAGTGCTAATTTTAAATCTTGGAGGCTTCTGGTTTATTGATAAAGTAACATTAAAAAATTGAGTTGTCTCATTTTTATGTTTATAATTTTTTTCAGGAGATGTAAGAAATACCCTTAAAACTAGAAAGAGATATCTGATGAGAGAGAGGGGAGTGAGAAGGAGGGAAGGGGGAAGGGGGGAAGGAGGGCAGGTAGAAGGGAAGTGGGGAAGGAAGGCAGGAGGAAGGGAAGGGGGATGGGGAGTAGGGGGGGAGGGAAGAAGGTGGGAAAGGGGAAAGAGAGGGAGGGAGGAAGGGAAATAAAAGGGTAATTAGATATGGCGAATTAGCATTTATTGATATATCAGCTAACGTTAACCCATTGAGAATGTCATACGGAATGAAGGAAACAGCTGACAACGCACACAAACTCACTTAAAATCAAGAAACTACAATGATGGATGATGGAAAAACTGGCGGAATCCATGTTTATGATCACAAGATCATCCATGTCTGCAGTATGTTTTGTGCAAACAACTAGTTCAAAATAGTGTTACAGTCTCTGACTGGTTAGTCACATCTAAATAAAAGATGGTACAATAAATGACTCCTCTTACTTGCTTTGTTCAATATTAATTGAACAGTTTTAATGTTTTCAAATCTCATGAAAATTGCCTGTTAGTGACATGAACACGCACTGCCTCCCATGACAGAAGCAGATTCTATGGAGGGAAAGTATTAAAAAACTACTACTTTTAAAAATTCTAATTCAAGGGGCGCCTGGGTGGCGCAGTCGGTTAAGCGTCCGACTTCAGCCAGGTCACGATCTCGCGGTCCGTGAGTTCGAGCCCCGCGTCAGGCTCTGGGCTGATGGCTCAGAGCCTGGAGCCTGTTTCCGATTCTGTGTCTCCCTCTCTCTCTGTCCCTCCCCCATTCATGCTCTGTCTCTCTCTGTCCCAAAAATAAATAAACGTTGAAAAAAAAATTTTTAAAAAAAATTCTAATTCAAATGTAAGAGGAGACCATTATAGACATAAAAATATATACACCGTTTCCAATTTCTGGTAAGTCTAGACAGAAGTGAAATTTTTAACATCCAAAATACACGGTTAGTGAAAGTGGTCAGTTTGTGAACTCTTTACTGAACTTTATCACTAATACTGTGTCTCTCCATATATTTCTTATCTTTATATGCTAGGTTCATGCAGATGAAATTTAAAAAGAGGTATTATCTTAAACCGGCCGAAGTATAGTGACATCTGTACAAATGATAGGAAAGTAACGTCTGGGAGAAGCATAGAAGTAACAGCTCTATGTGTTCAGCCATCTGATGAGGCTTTGATAATATTGTATGGTCAAACATAAGGTGTTAACTTCTTAGAAACATACAATATCTTTCTAAACGGGGTTGTTTCAGGCCATATAAAGAATCAATTATACTAAGGTGTAGCCTTAAACCTGCAAACTTTCAGAGTTGTGGGTAATTATATTGGCAGTATGTTTCAGAATTGCCTTTTTTACAGGAGACTCATATGATGAACTGAAGGTAAAGTGCTAGTACAAATATTTCAAAGGTTTTAAGAGAAGAGGAAAAGATTGTGTTTGTCAGTGAAGGGATTCCATTTATTAAGTAGCTAACAAAAATACAACAGTTTTTCAGAATTCTGTTATTTTCATGCTTATAATTGCAAATAAGGTGTCAGCAGGGAAACAGAAACTTCAAATTTCTACTGAATAAAAAACAAAGTAGATTTTTACACCCTTGAAAAATGACACACAGGAGGTGTGCTAAGACATCTGAGATTTTTTTTTTTTAATGAAATCGCCAAGACATCTTATATTGTTATCAGATATATGTGAAAGGTATTTCCTGCCACAGACATTTCAACCAGCTAGATCGGAGCCAGTTTATTAACAGACTCCAAATGAGACACTTAACAAGTAACGAAAGTGAGCAGCTATTAGATCACGTTAGTGATTCAATCTTGAAATAAAAATACCTTACTGCTTCTCTCTCAATCTTCTAATTGTTAATGGAAAAATAAGCTTATCCATTGAAAAACTATCGTCTTTCAAAAAAACTTCTCTATATGAGAAATATCTTAGTGCTTTTATAATAATAAGCATGTATTAAATAAATATATGTATGTATATAGATAATACACGGAAACCAAAGAAATACACCAAAACCTTTTTATCTTTATGTATTTGGATTCCTCATATCATTTTGTTTGAAAAGAAAATACCATTGGAACTGAAACAGAGCACATTGATCCAATTCCATTCTACCGAAAAGGGATTACAAGCAAGGAGACAATGAGCATCATACTTCAGAGCGTGGTCTCTTACTTCTAACAGATTTAGGGCTAAGTCTTGACCCCATCACTTACTTTCTGTGTGCCACTGATTTTCTTTCTTACTTGCTCACCAGGTTTCAGTTTCATCATGTATTTGATGAAGATAATAATAGTATCTATCTCAAGAGTGGTTATTATGGTTAAATTAGATATAGCAAATACTCTGCATGGGAGAGTGATCCAGCATCCCCCAGAAGTCAATACCACATCTTAACCCACAGGCCAGTACTAGTGCTAGTGTTCTCTCCATGACACCAACAAGCAATGAACTCAGTGGTCAAGTTCACCCTGGGATGGAGATGCATATGGCTTTTTCCTCTGCAAGGAGGGGAAAGAGACAGCAGTCCAGGGTGGGTGAAGAAAAAGAAATTATGAGATGGAATATGGACAGTGGCCAGATATTGTATGGGTTCTGTAAGTGGGGGTTACTTTATTGAAAATGTGGGGGTTTGAGTTGCATGGGAAATGGCTGGAAAGGCCTTTGTAGGCAAAGAGAGTCAATTAAGTATGATGATAAAATTTAGTGAGATGAAGTTTGGGCTAAGTTTAAAGACTTTGGAAGAGTATGAAGTTTTGAATTCCAACAGAATTGCTACAAATTCAAGCTCTGCTAGCTAGCAACTACATGCTTTTAGCAAATCTTTATGATCTCCATACCTTTCTGGTGAGGTCACTGTGGCCATCACACTAGATATATTAGATGAAGTTCCAGGCTGGTTGCTGAGGCTCCCATCCCAGAAGGCAGGTGCATGGTCCAGATCCTCCTAGACCATGAGCTCCTTGAGACCAGGAACAGTGTCAAATTCATGTTTGTTGAATACTGAACAAACCCTGAACTCTTGTTTCTTACACTCTTTGATACGAATATTTTTTGTTCTGCTGGTGGTGGCCCAACGTATTAAGACCTCCTGCTTCACCTCTTGGGCTATGTTACTATTTTCAGCCTCTGCTTCCTGGGACTAAAACTTTGTACACATACTATGAGACTTGGCAGTAACACACCTCAAGTCTTCAGCTCAGTCCCAGCACATAGATGCCATTTCAACTTTTACTGTCTATTATCTTCTAAGCGTCCTCCCCTATGAACTAGGATAATGCAGTTTTTCTGAAGTTTAAGTGAAATTTTTAAAATATGGAGACTTTTCAAATGATAAAGTGCTAAATACATGTTGACTAACACCTTCATTAGAAAATAATGAGTTTATGCATATTTAGTAAAAGACAAAACAGAAACATTAAGTGCTAGAGCTTGGTTTTCTCAGTTCTCAAACTGAAGGATATTCTTCCTATTAACTTTGTTGGTTAAATGTGGTTTTTCCACCTGCACCCTGAAAATCATGCCCTCCACCCTTTGCAGAAAATTTGTTCCATAAATCAATGAATTGCCATCTCTAGAAGATCAAACTACAGCAGGTAGCATGCACACCTAACAAGTACTCAAAAAACAAATTAGCTAGAGGGCTCCATTTTCTAAGCATGCTATAGAGAAAATGCCTCTGCTGGGTGGAAGATAGGACTAAGGTGATAGGAATGTTGAAATGGAAAGGATTTATATGCCAGTTCCTCACCACCGCAAATGGATATTTATCTACTTTCTGCTCAAGTACTTCTACTAATTCCAGTTTCCAGGCACCTTCATTTTTAGAAGGAGTGCTAGCATCTAACTCTGCTTGACCCACATTCTCTCCTCTGGAGCCATCAAAACCAGCCACTTCCGTCCTAAATGTAAGGCTGTCAAATATTTAGAGACAGAAATCAAGCATTTCATCATTGGAGCATGCTATTTCTCATCACACATGGTCAGGGGTTTGAGGAGCATCTCAGACAGAGTTTGTCAAACCCTCTGGAGCCATAGACTATATGGTGATTGGCCACATCAAGTCCAAAGAAGCCACAGGATGATACGAAATCACCCAAGTCTGCCCCTTCTCTTGAAATTCTCTTAATCTTACTCATTATTATGAATCCCACTCATTTTCTATGGAGTATTAAGTAACACTTTAGTAAAAGGCTTGCTTTTTGTGGGAAAAAACTTACATATTGAATAGCTGGCTACAGGGATTATGACTCCATCTCATTTTTTCCCATCTCAGGCTTAAGTGTCTGTTTGTCAACCTTTTGGTATTCATCTTCAATCCCTTCTCATTCCTCATTTTTTCACTGTATAATTTCTTCCTTCCTTTCTAATAAACCATTCGAGAGGTTCCCAAACCATTTTATCTCTTCCTCAAGTAGGGTGAGAAAATGGCATGGAATACACACATAGTCAAGATGGCCTTGGGCAGGAAGAAAATCATAACTGGACAGTAGAACCCCTCATCTTCTGTGCTTCTTGATAATGGGAAAGCTAGGGTTAGATTCTGCAGTGAGCCATGATCCTGTTGTCTAACCCCAGGTGCTTTTTTTTTTTTTTAATCTTTTTTTTTTTTTTAATGTTTATTCATTTTTGAGAGCAGGGGAGCAGAAAGGGCAGAGAGAGAGGGAGACAGAATCTGAAGCAGGCTCCAGGCTCTGAGCTGTCAGCACAGAGCCCAACATGAGGCTCGAACTCATGAGCTGTGAGATCATGACCTGAGCCGAAGTCGGACCCTTAACCGACTGAGCCACCCAGGTGCCCCCAACCCCAGGTACTTCTAACTACTATTAATAAATGGATTATGGCTTCCTGTTACTTTTAAGTGAGTACATCTATTCTCTTATTTTGTTATCTCATTCTTAATTACTCAGGGATGAAATGAGTCCTCTCCATCGGTCTTTGTAGACTTATTTCCAGATGCTCGTATTTGCCTACTCTCCATGGATTTCTCATTAGTCCTTGTAAACTGGTAGCAATAGCATACTTCACGTGAATGAACTTGTATTAAATGTTTTATATATATCATAAAGATCCTTTAAAATTTCCAAAATGTGTGGGAAGTGGATATTAATAATTATTATTCTACAGATGTAGGAAACAAAGCTCTGAAAGATTATGTTTTCCTGCTGATTGTATGTGGTAGGACTAAGACTCCAATGTAGGTCTTCAGACCCAAACTCTCGCTTTGTTTACTTCACATTATATTACTTGCACTACTCATTCCCAAAAAGAAACAGACAAAATAATCCACTACTGAAATTATTGCTAAGTACAAAGTTGTCTCCTAAATTCTTTACCCTGGTTTAAAGAATGTAACATCATAAACTATCCCTGAATACATCTGTCCAAAGTGCTCTCTCTTCTAAATCCAAGTAAAATGTGTTGTATATTTCCACTTTAACTCATGCTCATTCCTTCAACACATTTTGTGTATCTTTCTGGTACCAAACTACCAAGCACTGGGAATTCAAAGTTGAGTAAGACATGGTTCTTGCTTTTGAACAATCTACTGTGTAATACAGGGCTTAGGGAAATTTTTCAGCTGGTATATAAAGTGACGTTTTATAATACTAATGTCTAACATTTATTGACTTTACACTATGTGCCAGGCATCATTATAAGCACTTTACAGGTATAGTAAAAGAATGCACAGCGTGCATTATGAATATTTTCTTACGAATGCGTATTACCTGCCAAACTGGTTTGCAAACTCTTTGAGAACAGAAACGTTCCTTCTTAGTGTTTGCTGTCCTCATGTGTATCCCCAATTAAACCAAAATGAACCAGATTATGGTAGCAAGCTGGGAATTGTAAATAAACTAAACTGGGATACAATTAAAAAATTTCCGACTTGTTTTAATGACAACTGTTACCAAGGGACACATATATTATTAGAAATCCTCTTGACTGGGTTGAGTGGGTACCATGAAAAGACAAATTTTAATAGCATTTGAACTAAATTGCTTTAAATACATTTTAAAAAGGGTAAAAAAATGTGAGGATATAAAAGACAATGTTTTACAGATGAAAGTATATATGGAGAATTACAAAGAAAGGAGTAAAAGATGAAAACAAGAATTTGGGGTATTTACCAGTCTTAGCTATATTATACTGCACTAATGAACAAAAATCTCAGTGGGTTAAAACAGTGGTTCTCAACCAGGAGGAATTTTTTCTTTGTAGGGAACATTTGATGATGTCTGGACACAATTTTAGTTATCATGACTAGGGAAGGGTGCTACTGACTAGTGAGTAGAGTCAGGATTACTGGTCAATATTAGAATCAAGAATTACTCAAAGTGCCACTAGCACCAAAGGTGAGAAACTCTAGATTAAAGTAACAAAGGCTTATTACTCACTCTTACAACATGTCTACCATGTATAAGCTTAGAACTTTGCTCGGGGGGTCATCATCATCCTCAGTCCAGGATTCAGGCTAGTAGAGTAACATGACTAAGAGAAGAAAGAGCTTGGAGTGTCTCACAGAGTCACTCAAATGATCCAGCTTTGAAGTAATGGGTTTCAATTCCACTCAAGCTCAGTGACCAGAACTACTCACATGGCACCATACAAGCAAACAGGAGCTGGGAAGTACAATTCTAACATATGTCCCAAATGGGAAGAACTGGTACATATGATGAACAGCACAAATGAATAGTTTGAGGGTTGGAGGGCAGGATATAAGAATAACATTGGGCAGAACTATTGCTAGTCTGATGACATTCCAAAGTTCTGAAGTCAACACAGTTTCCGCTTTCAGAAAATCTTTACACTGATAGAAATATATTCACAAAAAATACGATTCGGGATTTTGCAGCTAGAAATGGTTACAAATAATGCCTACTTCACATTGTTATTAATATGTGAAGGCAAGTGGCACAGAGCTTAATTTCTTGGAAATACTTTTTAAATAATAATTTCCCCTCTTTCCTCTGCAAGAGTAGATGGCATAGCTAAGACAGATAAGAGCATGGGTAAGAGCAATGGCATAGCTGAAGAATAAGCCTATCAAAAATGAGATACTTTCTTTGTGTTAGGTAAGAGAAGAAAACACTACATTATATAGGACACCTGAGACCTCTGCTTATCCTTGCCAGGATTGCATCAATTACGTTATGAATTCCACAACTCCACTATCTCCCCTTTCCTTTTCCTACTTAAAACTATTGTTAGACTGGGCTTCCAAAACTGCAAATCAGTGCATTGTTTCCTAAGTGAAAATCCTTCAATGGATTCTTATGACCCTTCACTGTAAAAGTGCAACTCCTTAGCATGGCATCTTCACCTCTATGATTTTGTCTGCTCGTCTTTCCTTATCGTTCTCCCTGTTGCCCAACCACCGATATTTTTCTAACCACAACAATGCTCTCCCATGCTTCATGCCTTCTTCGTCTACCCATTGGCCTAGCAAATCATACTTTGTCTTTAAAATGCTCTCAGCCGTCACTTTGCTCAGGAATGTGTCTATTTACTTGACTGTCTCCTCCATTTTATGTAAATTGCTCTCAGGGGCTACATTTCATGTCTGTATCCATAGAGCCTAGAATAGAATGAGATATCAACAAATGTTTTTTGAATGAATCGTTAAGATAGAAATTTCATTTTCCTACATCTTCATAATAATCATTTTAATTGCATATTTTTCAATCAAGAGGAGACCCAAGTTTTAAAAATTAAAATATAATTTTGCTTTAATAAACTAGAAAAATATTCATATAAAGATGAAGAATGTCAAATAAACAGATGTCTCCTACAGCATTATATAAAAGCAAAATTATGGTCTTCTTTCTCACAAGTAGCTCTTAGAAACAGACTGAAGTAGGGTATAAATAATTGAATAAAGCTAGATAAATAGGCAAGAAAGAGGTTTCATCATTTTTGTTTCTAAGAGTTTCTAACACTTTGACCACAAAATTCTACTTTTATTCTTATTTGTGCTTGTATGGTCTGTCCTGTATTTGAATCCCATATTGGCCCCCATCAGTACCTCTTGAGGACTCTGGTAAAAAACAAGGGATTCCAAGCAGAGCACCATTGGTTTAGTCCCAACTGGTCATTTTACAAAATCCTACAAGATGTGTTCTACTATATTCCTCTATTTTCCAGATGATGGCATGGAGCCATACAAAAGCTAAATAAAACCAGCTTGTACATCAGATTTGAATCCCTGGAAGTCTGATTGAGAGACCTACAATTCTTATACTGAAGTATCTCCTACAACAAAACATACGTATTTTAATGGCTTGAAAAGCTTTATCCTTGAAAGAATGGCTCTCATAAAATGGGTCTGAAAATAACTGGGAAAGCAGAAGAACTTCAGTGAACATGGATCTATTATTTTATGCACTTCCCATCTGAGCCCTCATCTTTGTTTAGAGAATTCCTCTTGTAAGAAACTTGGTGGACGGCAAAGATTGCCTTCACTGTAGTGAAAATAGTTCCCTTTTCTTTCTAGGGCGATAGAGGGCACAGAATGAAACAAGGTTCACCTTAGAATAATGATCTGTATAATTTTCCAGGGATTTAAGCTTTCTGACTTTTATATACAGAGAGAAAAAGCCGTAAGTCAGCTGAGGTCATTCCTTTACAAACATGACTCATATGCCATCCAAACCATAAGTTAGAAAATTGAAATCTAGGAGGAAGTGGCCCGTTTGTCAGCTCTACCTGAAGAAAAATTTCTTTTCAGTAGGCACCATCCTTGTGTGCTTATTGGCTGAAATGAATCTACTCCTAAGATCTAGCCTCTTTTTAGTGAAACGGATTGAGGAAGGTCTGCTATTTAAATATGGTAACGATTCAACAGGGGCATAAGTGGAATCTCCTGAAACACCCTTTCTTTCTCAGTCATATTGGTTGTACGTGTTTGTCGGTAACTAGCTGGTCCTGGGGGAAAAGCTTCACAGTCCTTAAAAAGCTTAGAACAAAGCCAAGTGAAGTATTATCTGAAGGATAAGAAGAGCTAAGTTAAGTGAAAGGCAGGGAGTAAAAGTGGTAGGGAAGAGGGTGCAGATGGAACAGGATGAACCAAGGCTTTGAAGTAGATGGGAGTTAGGACATATTCAAGAAATGGAAAGAAGGTCAATGATCCTGAAGCACACAGGGTAAAGGAAAGGTGGTAGACCAGGCTGGAGAGATGGCTGGGGCCAGACAATGCACATTCTTGTCTGTCAGAAAACAACAAAAATGAGTGCTTTCTTCAGGCTGCTTTACAGTTAACTCTCGTCCTTCCAGAGGAACCAACACCTTCTCCTCTGATACTAGGAATGCATAGATAGAAAATGGGAAGCATTGGCTTGTTACTGATTTTGTGCCGCACCTAATTTGCAGATGAGGGAACTGAGGCTCAGAGAGATGAAGTGAACAAGGTAGTGTAAGTTGTAACGAACAGATAGGATTCCAACTTTGGTCTAATGGACTTCCTCTCTATGGGAAGACTTCGGAAGCCAACTGTGTCTCCTCCACAATTTTGTCTGTGACCAGTCAGGGCTATGTATATTGATTCTGTGTGCAATAGTTTCCATTTGTACTGCTTTTTAATTGACAGCATGGTTTCCTTTAGGCCCAGCCCCTCTGTGGATCTCCAATCCAGGATCAAAGTGAATTTGCATGTGGTTTAAAATGGTCTTCTGGTCGCCCCATCAGTCACAGGTATATTCAGCACTCACATGCAGACAGCTTTCTTTCTTCTGGCTCATCTGAGACGTGAATTACTGGTCCACACCAGTCACATTTTGCATAATAAGCTCACTGCTCTATCCGCAGCAGGTTATTCTCATCCTACCTCACTTGTCTGGAATTTACAGAGAACTCAGAATTTGTCAAAGTTGAAATGGACTCGCTGCAACTTCTCACTAAAAAAGACTTCCTTAAATCCTTGATACATCTGAGGTCTTAATGAACCAGCACATTCACAAATATTGCCCTAATACAATTTCTCCCAGAAAAAAAAAATAATGGAAAACTGAAACATTTAAGTTGCTCTTTGATAATTTACTTAATGAGCAGTATTTGCACAGAGTAGAGTGCTGCCTGAAGTGGAATCACAAATATCTTTCGCTTAATGCTGTGCAGAGCGTATGGTGGACTCGTTTATGTCATGGAGCCAGAGCACTGCCAAGTGTGACATTCCATTCCTTAATGAATCCAAGGGTTCAGCTTTCTGGCAAGGGACTATCACTTTCTGAGGCTTCTTATTTTCTATTCCCTTTCAGCACCAGCTCTTGCAGTGGATGTTCTTCTCTTGTCTAGTTTTTTTTTTTTTTTTCCACAAAGAAATACAATTTATCACATTATGAGAATTGCTAAGTTCTCATCAAGGAGCATGAAGCCACAAAACTGATTAAAACACAAAAGCTGGGTGCTTGGCTAGGTTCATAGACTGAGTGGCTTGGTCAAAACACAAGCGTTACAAACCCATGTGATTTAAAGTGCTATTGCAGCAAAATGATAAATCACCCCATATCCTGGCCTTGCAAAGTCCCCTGTGAATAGCTGAATTCATGGATACCAAATTCACAAATGCTAATGATCTACTCTGTTCCCTTAAGTTTTCACCTAACTTGCATTCTGCTTTTTATGTAATAATATCCAAAGCTCCAAGTCCTTTGTGTATACTATGTTCCCAACTCAGCCTGTCCTGGGTCTCTTTTTGAGCTTCTGCCTTTGACTGTGAACTTGCCACATGACTTAAATCAATTTATCATTGACACTGACCTTAAATAACACCCCCTCCAAAAAAAAATCCCTGTAGCCATTTCTGATTATTCTGTTCATCTGTTTCTACCGAACAAATTTTATCCTACCAAGGACATAAACAAAATCTAGGATCTGCTTTATATTACTCCAGGTGAAACAAATGCCCACTAAAATATATAGTTTTAATTTTTTTTCAAGTGACTCATAAATTCAATGAACTATTATATATTCATGAAAATTATGAGTAAAATGTGATATAGGGAAATGGTTATGATGTACTCTGAAGTAACCATACAAGATATAAAATAGCAAGTATAGTGAGATTTCAACGGTGTGCAGGTGTACTAAAAATACTAAAATTCAATATATCAACAAATTAATAGCAATCATTTCTGGGTATATGAATAATTGCAATTTTTCTTTTCTAGTATCCTGGATCCCCAATTTTCTCATAAAAAAAAAGATTATTCAAAGGTCAGTAGTACCTATGAAGTACTTTAGTCTTAAAAGAATTGTAGACCAGCTCCTTAAAACACTGCTCAAATTCCTCCACAGTTTCAGAGGCTAAAAATCAGGGCCAGCAACTTGAGGAATTTAATAAAGAACAAGAAACAAATCCCAACTTCAATTTCCCTGCAAATATGACAGGATTTTAAAATGTGCCTGGAAAACTGCATCTGGGGTTTTGCCAATCCCATAACGTTTGGGACGTTTGCTGAACCCAAAACACAGCCGGGCCCACCCATCCATAATTAAAGCCCTCCCCCCAAATGAATTCATTGCTTTGTGGCACCATCTGTCTCATTCCCTTATTTACATAATAGGGAACCCTGCTCAGACTGCAGCAAATGAGAAGCGACAAAGGAATGGCGAGTGGAGATGAAATGTATACATGTATACATCAGATTATGTATAATATGGTCAAATCCCTCCAATCTAAAATTTAAAAAAATATTCAAAACCCATCACAGTCTTCACTGGGGCCTCTTTCCAGCTCTCGGAACCTCCTTCCTCCTTCTGCTGCATCGGCAACTCTAATATGGCTTGTTTCACTCAAAGAGTTCATTTGTCACATTTTATTTTATTAAATATTTTATTTTCCTCTCGTGGACCCATTAGAACGCCAGTTAGAGAAAGTGGCATAAATCAATTGCGTTTGCTAGTCACTAAGGAGGCAGAGGAGAAATAAGCAGGTTCATATTAACTTGAAATTTAAAAAGAAAAAAAAAATTGTCCCCAATGCAGAGCTTCCTTGAATCCTTCTCATTTTCCTCCTGTCCGTCTCCTGGGAAGTTTCTGTCCTAATAATGGGAACATGAGCCGTGGATCTGTTCAAAGACAGACAAAGGGCTGATTTTTTAATATGCAACAGTCACTCTAATCCCATGTTTTGTGTCCCTTCCTACAGGAGCTGGGGCAGGGACAGCTCTCCAATAGCAGCCGCAGACTATGGTGGGGCAGGCACTGGTCTAAGAGGTAAGGGACCCAGATCCTATTCAGGCTCTGCCACTAACTCTCGGTGACCTTGGGCAAGTCCACTTCTGAGAAATTCAGGTTCTCAGTCAGTGCTCTGCTGACCCATAAATGCCTGCTTAGAAAAGAAAGGATGCTTCTCTCTGCGTACCTAGAGCCCTCATTTCCATGTCTGCAGACACAGAGGCAAGTGGCGGAGAGATCCTTTGAACCCAGGGCTCACCTTTCACCAGGTCTGAGTCACGCCCTCAGGACAGAGAGGAAAAGATATCAGGGTTCGGAGGCATATGTTGCCTTCTGTACCAAGGAGAACTCTTTACAGCCAGAGATCAGTAGGGAGCCTCCTCAGCAGTGACAGCTGTGGGAGCAGCCACACCTCACATTGACATTGTTAGAGGCCAATGCTGGCAACAGTGGCTTAATCAGTACACTGCAGAGAGCTCGGGAATCTGCACCCACCAGATTCCTCAGCCCTCTCCAGGTTTCTCAATCAGAATTTCTGGGGATGGGACTGAGGAATTAGTATATTTGTTATGCTCCCGGATAATTCTGATTCAGTAGGCTTGGCCTCTACTGGTTTCTGTAACTATTGCTGTGATAAAAAGTTTAGTACATCTTTAGGAGAAACAATTCCTTAGTTCTAAAACCCAGAAGGAATTTGCCACAGATATGTCTTTATTCAGGACATTTGATTAGCACAGTAGATAAAACTGGCAGCAGTTTTGTTCCTTAGATGCAGAAATGTTTATGTGGACACATCTTCTATCTACCTGCAGTCAGCTCAAGGCCAGAACCCTAAGTATATGCCTGGTGATGGCACTTCTTCTGGGGCTACATTTAGGGCATTCAGGCTGAACTTCTAATCTATGCCCGGCTATGCACTAAGGGTGATAGCAGCCCCACTAAACACAGGCCAAAGCCCGTCCCCACAATCTCATGCAAGTTAAAACCCCCTTCTAAAAAACAAAAAACCAACGAACAAAAAAGTACAGGGATGATAGTATTTTTCAATACAGACAACTTAGATTTTCTCAATCTTATGCAATGTGTGAAACAAAAATGGCTTCAGAAAACATTACAATTTTCAATGATGAATACCACAGTCCAAATACAACCTCTGTTCTTGCCTTACAAATGCAGCTTGAAGGCAAGTCAGCTAGACCTCTTTTCCAACCAGATGCCCCCACTAAGCCCCTCCTGTCTACATGAGAGAAGCTGCTGCTGTTGTCTCAAACGGGACAGCAGTGTATTTAGTAGATAGTACGTGGCAGTGGGGACACTAGACTGGGCCTTGAATTTACTAACTGCACAACCTTGAAATGTTAGGTAAACCTGATTGCCATCTGTAAAATAGAATAACAGTGACCCATCTGACAGGGTTGGAGGATCAAGAAGACAAAGGATATGGAAGGTCTAAGTAAGCAGTACAAACAGGATGTGTATTGTAAGATGTGGTTCTGTGTTCCCCGGAGCTGGCAGGTAGAAGGGATTTGTCCTGCCTGAAGATATCAGACAGCACTTTCCTTCAGAAAGAAGGTTTTAACTGAGTCTTTAGGGTAGGTACAAGTTTTCTAGGAGAACAAAGGAAACATATATGGGAATTAAAAAATCCTGATTTCAGGAATCAGGCATGTCAACTGACATGAATGGTTTTAAATGTGCATTTTGAGGGATAGGAAGTTTAATTACAGAAGTGGGAGGTGGGGAGACTACTAATGGAGGAGTTTGTAACTCTGTACTGAGAAGGCCTTTCCATTGAACATTCTGAAGGACCAATGGAGGCTTCATGATGGAGAACGGCATGGTCAGATTTGGATGTAGAAAGGTCACTCTGGAAATACTGATTAAGATGGCCTGGAGCAGAATGGGACTGAAGGCAAGAAGACCAACAACTGGAGGGGGTGTTGTAGGAATATCAGTAAGGAAAGGCAGGGGCAATAGTGATAGAGTGGATGCTACTATTTGAAAGATGCCAAGAAGGCAAAAAAAGGCAGGACTCAGTGACTAACTGGATGGGGCAGGTAAAGGACAAGGAGGAATCAAGGCTGTCTCCCAGGTTATAAGTACAGGTGAATGACTAAATGATTTGCACACTGACCAGGAGAGAAAGGAAAGAAGATGAGCAAATTTAAGAGTAAGTAGATGTGGGAGATAGTGAATTTGGTTTGAGACTTGTTGAGTTTAAGAGTACCTAAGAAAATCCAGAATGTCCAGTAGCTGTATGGACATGTATGTCTCTGATTTATTGGGGAAAAGCTCAGGGGAAAAGAATCTCATTATGTGGAAGCTAAGAGTAGTTACTCGATGTCAGGATGTTCTTAGAAGTAAGTTTGTTAATAGAAAATACAGTGGTTATTTTCAGAAATTGAACTGCTTTGAGGACCATGTTTCCTTCCTCATTAACTAAGATCTGTGCTCAGATCCACACACCCAGTGATGCTCAACCATATTCTTGAGGCTCCAAACAAAACTCAAAGGCATTTCAGCTATGCCATGTCCAAGGTGAGATGACTCTAGACCATGGTAAAGGATCCAGACATGGTCAAATGAGACACTGTACATGAAATTGCTGTGAAGTCCCTCAAGAAATAGGTGTTTCTTCTCTCTTTCCTGGTTTCCTAATAGAAGAGCAGCCCACAGCAATATGATTAGAAGTTGAGTAGCCCAGAGAGTCATGCCCAGCACAGCGCCTCACCTACAGTAGTTACACAATGAATGTCTGGTAAATAAATTGCTGAATGAAGACATACATAAATCAAACAGAATAAACATCCCAACAGGGCTGGAGGAGGCTAAAAGAACTTTCATTCCCTAGTTAGAAGTGATTTCCAAAGGTGAGGCATTCAGATTTTAGTCAATGGTGGCATTGCAACCTGGCCACATCCCCAGGTAACCACTAGGGGCACTGAGAGTGGGAAATTGAAATTTTCTTTCTTTCACCATGGAAGCTAAATAATCAAAGAAGGGGTGAGTGGGTGCGGCTTCTTTTAAACGGTGGTGAAATGCTATATCAGGTCATAAACCTGTGGGATAGTTTAGTGACTGTGTTTAAATGGATGCTTCTCATTGCCTTATGAGATCTGGAAAAGCCATAAAAATTCATGGCCTACTTGTGGCTGAGCTCTAATAAAGGAATAATCGGTGCTTTAAGCGAGGGGTAATGGGAGGTACAGTGGGAGATTTACTGGAGCAATAATGGCTGCAGAGAGAGTAAGTTTTTCATGCCAATTACGCCGACAGACAACAGAGCAAGACTTTCCTGACACACACTTGCAATCTTATACTATTAAGTGACAAGATAGGGTCCTTAGTTCTTCCTTCTCCTGCACTTCCAGGAATCAAAGCCTTGGAGTTTTACTCAGGGCTCCTATCACCAAAGTTAGTAAATCTCCAGCAAGGTTCCTGTAGTAGACCACTTGGTAAAACGGAAAAGAACCTGGGTTTCAGATTAGGAAGAACTTCAGTTTTAATCCCAACTCCTGTCACTTACTGGGTGATTTATTATTGCCCCTAATTATTCCTTCCCAATTATTCATCCCTACTCATTGCCATGGACTTGAGGTATCTCTCTGTGGGAAAAGCACTCACTCCTATCCCCTTAACTTCAAGCGTGGCCATATGACTTGCTCTCGCCAATGGAATGTGAGATGAAGTAACATATGCCACAATCCAGAAGAGTTTTAAGAGCCTCTGGGAGGGTTGGCCGTTGCTCTTTTCTCTCTTTCATGAGAATAACGTACCCCCAATCCAGACGGTTTTGCAGCCTGGGTTCTGAAATAAAGGAGACACATGGAGCACAGCCAGAGCTGCCATCAGCCACTGTATTGGGAATGGGATACGATTAAGAATTGAAGTCTTGTTCCAAGACGCTGAGACACTGGAGGTGTTTGTTACCTCAGCATAATATAATGAAAGCTGACCAATACATGGAGAGATTTTGGAAAAACACTTAACTTGACTGAGCTTTGTGTTCCCCAAAATGGTGGCAATACCCCCACTTTGCATGACTATATGTTGGTCAAATGAGATGCTAGCGCTACACATGACACAGAGAAGTTGTTCAATTAATGGCGGGTATTATTCAAATTTGCTACTCAATTAGGGTGATAAAAGAAGTTAAGTTACTTTCTCAACATGAGCCCTCCTGGTTAGCTACGTTTCAATGGGGAGTCCGGGCCAATGTGGCAATCAGTGGCAAATTAGACATTTATGACACTCTTCTTCCAGGATCAGGGAGAAAGGACCTCTCAGATCTTTTCATTACAGCCTTCACAAGCTGTGAAAGATATAGCAGCAGGTTCGCTTTCACCCCATTACACGTCCAGTCGATGGAACGCTGCCTCTTCCTTACCTGGGGTGACAGGCAGCTGAAAGCTGGCTCCTGAGGCCCTTTGCACATGGCCACACTGCTATGAAAGTCAGGGGGGCTGTGCTCACTGCAATCACAGTAATAGTACCTCCAGTCCAGCCATTCATAGTTCATAAAGCCTCCATAGGTTTCATTTTGATTTTCACAATAGCTGTATGAGATTTTTGCTCTCTCACTCGTGTATTCAACCGACAGAATGACAGCTATGTAGCCTCTGCCTCCATGGAGGTAGGTATCATTGTATTATTGCCAATTTATGAACTAGTGATTATGTTTATTCAGCAAGTATTACTTTGCATCTACAGTATGCTGGGCATTGAACAAGTCAATGAAGATACCCAAATGAACAAAGCCTAATAATCCCTACCCACAAGGAGCTCACAGTTGCCAAGAGGAAGCAGACATGTGAACCGCCATTCTGAAATGTTATATCATAGCAGAAGTGTGACCAGAGAGACATAACCAATTGTGTGGGGGACACAAAGGAGAGAGACTGAGTCTGCCTGAAGAATCCAGGGCCTGGTTCCAAGAGAGCACTGGGAATTTCCCAGGTAGTTGAAAGTGGAACAGAACGAGCAGCAGTGGAAACAGTGTAGGGGATGGGAAGAGTGTTTTTGTGCCCAGGTGGAGCACGGGGTTGGTTAGAGTAATGAAGAGGGATGAAAGTCAGTAGGTAGGAAGAAAGTGAGTTGTAAAGAAAGTGCAAAGGAATTTGTCTTTATTCCATAGGTAATGGTGAGATTTTACATAAAGTGTTATAAATAGAGAGCTATCATGATCGCATTTTTTAAAGAGACCGCTCTGGCAATAAGATAGTCTGTTGGAAGTAAGACTAGAATAAAGGAAACCAGTTAAGAGGTTAATTCCAAAATCCAGAGTTCTGAATTAAACTGTATGTTCACTCCAACACTGTGTGTGTGCTATTATTGCTGGGGACTTGTACTCCTAGGGAAACGTCACTCCTATGTCCTATATCAACTCTGCCTTTCCTTTGTGAAAAGCAAGCACTTAATAAATGATCCATCCATTTAGCTAATCATATTCTTCTATTAATGGGACAAGCACTTCCCAGATTTCTCAGCTACTCTCTATGGTGATCCCTAGGTCAGGATTATCAGGGTAATCAGCCCAGACTTGATTATCCATGGCAAACTAACATGTGCCCTGAGCACCAAAAAAGCAGAAATTTAAAAAAAAAAAAATGTATGTGTAGATATGTTTTTAAATCATCATAGAAAAACCAGAACTTTGTTGGATTTGGCTATACTTATTTTGTAACTTACCTTTGTTTTCAATTGCATGTAATGTGGAGAACAGTGGTGGGGGTGGAGTTGGAACACTGTAACCTTTTTAGCACTTAAGTCTTCCAAAGGTCTAGGTCTGGTACTGATGATGCTGCCCTCTTTTCTCCGGTTGCATTGCTGGCTGCCATAGGCATTTCTTTCCTTGGAACTCCTTTCTAGAGAGTTTTTAGACACTGCAATGAATTGGATTCATCATTCATAGCAACCTCTCCCAGGACATCACCTCTCCCCTTAGTAAGGCTGCACAAGGGAATATGGCTAGCAACTTTCACTGCCTAATTCATCTTTAAGTTTACTTGAGCAACAGAATTGGAACCACAGTATATCAGACTCTGGTTACCCAACAGCAGTATTAAATTGGGTTCTCTACACTTTCAGCACTGGAAGGTCTTGGTGATTATCGTGGGGCAGGTTTCTTAAGATGCAGGCAAATTACTCCTAACTAGAGCAATCCCAATTATGCTTCCATGAGGTTGTGACTGGAGGCCCTTTTCTTCCAGGGGAAGGTCAACACCATAGAGGGAGGCTCACAGGAGTGAGCAGTTCCAGAAACAGTGAAAGTTGTTGCTGTTCCCAAAATGGTTCCCAAACACTGGGACAACCCAGCAGTCTAATCCCACTATGAAACAGAACTCAGAAAGGTCTATTCAGAATCTCTAGGTCAGGGTGGCTCAAAATCACACTTTAAGGTTTCTCCACTAATTCAGTCTTTCATCTCTGGTCACAAGCAATGAGGTTTCCAACAAAGTTGTCTGAGAAAATAAAGATATGTATTGATCATTTACTATGTGCCAGGCATATGCTAAGTATTTTATACACATTATTTCATTTACTCTTCATATCTATGGGGCATAAACTATTATTATTATATTATTATTATTATTATTTCTATTCAACAGATAAAATTGAGACACAGTGATTTGGGTGACTAGATCTAAGTCATATAGCAAGTAAGTTTTAGAGCCCAGGCTGCAACTTAGGAAGCAGAACTCTAATGCACCTTCCTGACCATTTTGTTAACTTCTTCTTCCTACGTAAGAGCTTAACTTGATCTTTTCTTCCAATTTACAAATATTTGTAAACTGCGATCCCATCCTCAATTTGTAGGTGAGGAAACAGAGGTGAGAGAGGTTAAGTGATTTGCCTCAGTCACACAATGAGTTACAGCAGAGCTAGAACTGAGGTACAAATCATCACCTCCTTGATTTCTTAACTTGAAATCCTCACTTAACCCTAACTAGTCCTGAGATTATTTTATCCTCTCAAGAGAAAGAAAAAAAACAGAGGCAAAGAGGAGGAGGGGGGAACATTTTTTTAGTTCTTTTTAAGCATCAACTAATCCGTTAGGCACTTTATATCCAACATCCATTTATTCAAGCAACAATCTGTTGAGGTTGGTGCTACTGTTCGTATTTTCCAAATGAGAAAACAGAGGCTCACAGAAGTTAGGGAAACCTGCCCGAACTTACCCAGATAGTGAGTAATGGAGCTGAGACTCTAGACCATATCCCAGATACCCACGCCCCTCTGCCAAGAATCTAATAGTGGGCTTGCTCCTTGCAGGTGTGCATTTTATTTTGTACCTGCTTTTACTAGGTCCTCAATAGGATTAAGGAATGAACTGGGTCTTGAATCAGCACAGACAATCTTCTTCCATCATTCCCTCACTAGATCTGGCCACTGTGATTTAAATTGAATTTTTAAGCAGTTTCCCCAAGGCACTGGGTCAAGTGGCTTCTGATGTTCTGGGAAGATTCCTCCTCCTACTTCTATTCCCTGACTTCTCACCTGGGCACAGCAGTGAGAAGCCTCACAATTTATTTAAAGGTCACCCACCAGAGAAAACATCTTCTAGACCTTGGTTTGAAATTGCTGGGTGAGCCAGGTCACACTTTTGGTACAGTGAATGTGTTAAATTATTTCCCAAGTATTTGGGGGTATAATACAGCAACAGAAGCCTCTCACCAGAAACCTTCCCCCCCAACTTTGAAATTTGTGTGTACAACAGAGAAATTTTTCCGGTTTTGATGCCCTTACACAAATTGTCAACATACTGTATCTTTTTTCACAGCTCTTTGATGTACTTGAAGGGGTTTTTTCCCTTGAACAAGAAGCCACAACTCCAAATGTGTTTAAAACAGAAGCCCCTAAACATCTGAAGTTCAGTTCAGAATTCCTAAGCAGAAACTTGGCAAGAAGTCCTAACTTAAATTAGGAAAAAAAACAAAACAAAACTTCTTCCATCCATGAAGTATCAAATGTATACTTCCCAATACAAATCAGACTTCACATCCATGTCATGCTGGCCTTCCATTTTACTCAATGCTTTTTCCCCACAGAATTTAGACTTTTGACTCATTTTAGAAGCATAATAAAGACCATTTGGATGTATCACTCTCATCTCAAACTTGACAAGCCCAAGTCTTGACCTCTAATCTTTTCTCTACCCAATGCCTTCTGCTTTCTTCTTCATTTCCTCAAACAGCCCTAGACATAGATTCTCTTATGGGTAGAAAGTGGGCCTTAATTATCTTTACATGCTTAATACCTAGGCAGTGCTCATATACAGGAGATGCTCAATAAGTATTTGTTCAATGAACAAATTTACGAGCTGTCTCCTCTTCCCTCTCCTTCACCTATATACCATATCTCTCCAAAGTTCTTGCCTTTGTGTTTTACAATATGAGTGCCCAAGGGCCAAATATGACCCATCTGGTCAGGGTACAGCCAATTTAAGATTTTTATGAAAAACAAACAAACAAACAAACAAACAAACACGTAGAATCAGCCAGAAATAGAAACTAAGAGGCCAGGGGCTCCCAATAATTATGTATCTGAGTGCAGATTAGGGTCATTCTACAAGATGTGAACCAGGAGTCATTATCATTGACTCCAGCTACAGTTTTAATCAGTACATAGTAAGTTCCTGTACAAGACCAAGATGAAGTTTGATGAATCATTCCAAAGGATTTCTTACCCAAGAATAAGTATGTACCATATCATTAACATAAACCTCTTAAGAGTAGAATCCATAAAGCCCCTTTTAAGTTCCTAACATGTTTTGTACATGGAAGCTACTTACCAAAATACCTCACTTGAGTTACATGGCCAAGCTAATCATAAAGCCATTAGCCCTCTTTTATGCTAAAATTTATTATCAAGAACAAATTAATCAGCTTCATTCAATTCTACAATAAATACATACCTTTACTTTTTTTACCTTCAGTTATTTATCCTTTCCCTTTAACATATGTCATTAATCTTACGGTTACCACTGTGGTTCAGACTTATCTATTCCACTAGATCAGAGGTTCTTAACCTAAGGTCTATAGTATAAAGAGAAACTACGGGCTTTCCACAAGTACAGCTAAGGGCCCAGAAGTAAGAAAGCAGCATTAATTAATTTCAAGCTGACATGAGTCTAGAGAACCTTAAGCACACTGATGAGAATAAGAAGATACTAGAAGAAAGACACACGAAGTTTACTACGAACTAGACTTAGTTCTAGGCACTGAGGAAAAAGCAGTGAACAAAGTTCCTGCCCTCCTGGGGCTTCCATTCTGATGAGGGCAACAAATAGCTACTAAAAAATAAGTACATACCATGTCAGCTGGTCATGAGTGCTATGGAGAAGAATGAAAGAGATAAGGGAAGAGAATTCTCTAAAACTGTCATTTTCTACAGGGTAGCTAGAGAAGGCTTTGCTGAGCACAGATTTGGTGGAAGTGAGAGAATTGGACATGCAATAACATCTGGGGAAGAAGAGCTTTGGGGCAGGGGAAACAACTGGTGCTAAAAATTCAGTTTAAAAACTTCAAATTATATAGATTCTTAGAGATAATCCATTACAAACCTGTTCCCTCAACATCCCCCGCCCCCCACCAACATTACACTGATGAGGAGAGTGAGTCCTAAGAGTTTGATAGTCAACGAAAGGTCATGCTTTTAACAAGTGATGAATCAAGACTTAGACCAATGTTCCTTTATTTTCCTACCACATTTCTCTACCCGCCTCATCCAGTCCTTTCCAACAGTATGTCAACATAAGGTGGGAGTGACATATATTTAGTGCTGCAACCCAGAGCTTTGGCTTCCTATTGTAATCTACAGATGATATTAATGACTCAAGTGATATCCCCCCCCCACCATCTGAGCCCCATCTACCTCCCCAGAATTCCTCTCACACTGTCAATAGTGACTTAGCTATAGGGCTATACATGAGGCCTTCTAAATACCCAGTTATGGAATCTTCTGCTCCCACTTCCTTCTCTGCAAGACAAAAAAAGAAAGAAAAATGGAGTTTCCTCCACTGAGAGAGATTTACTACCACCACACCATTAAAAAGTTTTGTTTCCCTTTCATTTATTTGCTTAGTATTTCATGAGAAGATCTTGACTTATCCTTTTTCAATAATTGAGCTTAGCAACCAGCTTAAGACACTTCGGGATTTATTTTCAAATTTTAAAATTTATTTCTAAGAAAAGCAGAGTTGACAGATAGAGAGCAAGAGGGGATGATCCAACTTAGCCACAAAAGTAATTTTCAGCTCTTTGCTTCTACCTTAAAAAAAGACTAGAAAGTTTGGAAAAATCCTTCCATAGCTTGATGTTTCATTTAAATTCTGAAAATGACAAACTAGCTTCAAGATTCAACCTAGTTACTACTTCCTTCAAGAAACCCTCTATGAACAAACCCACTCCCCAAATCTGTGCTCCTCCGAAATTCCATTCATACCTTTAAGATAGCACTAACCATACTGTATTCTGTTAATTGCTTTGCATGTCTCTCCTTTCCCACCAGGTTCTCGGCATCCATCACAGTGGGGAGGTAGAAAGGAAATATCTGATGCACATATATTCCAAACTAACTCAAGACACAGTCTAGCAAAAAATTTCTTTGCTGCTAATTGGTTGAGTAACCTGAAGAGAAATAGCTTGGGTGTCAATACTAGGATTCCATGCACACTGCTGGTTTATGAGGACAGCAGAATAGAATGTTCTAAATTGAGACCGAAAATGTATGATGCTCATTTAACTATACACACATTATACCCCAAACCTGGACAAGTGAAAATAAACATTTCTTGGATCTACACCTATTTTCATAAAAGCTCATATAGTCACTCCTTGCTCTGGATACATTTATTTTAACTATTTGGTACACCATGTAATTTTATTTAGGCCTTTTAGTGAAATAATACAGTAATGTAATGTGTGGCAAGTACCATAACAGATGGGCACCATAGTATCAGGACCCTAACTGCCTGTGAAAGACAGTGTTCCAGTGTCTATCCTCCACTCCCACAGTTTCTCCACTGCCTGTCAAATGAAATGCATTTGTGCTGTTTATGTTTTCTGCATTGCAGTTTCCTTTCTCTATATTAACTGCTTGTGATTCCACAGCTATACAGAGCACGTGGTATATACTCCAGGGTTAATGATGTTTAATTTATTTAGGCATAGAAAGAAAATCCTGGGATGAGATATGGCCCATAGCCATCACCCCTGAGGCAGTATCAAGGAAGCTGATTCAAGAGGGAGGGAGGCAAACCATAAGAGACTCTTAAGGACTGAGAACAAACTGAGGGTTGATGGGGGGTGGGGAGGAGGGGAAAGTGGGTGCTGGGCATGGGGGAGGGCACTTGTTGGGATCAGCACTGGGTGTTGTATGGAAACCAATTTGACAATAAATTGTATTTTTAAAAAAAGGAAGTTGATTCATCATCTCCAACTCTTTCTCTACTCGCTCCACCTCTCACCCTCTATACTTATTAAAGGAGTCCAGCTTTAAGTAACTATTGATTAGACACAGTGATATCCCCCTAGAGTAGCTGAAATATCCTAAATCTCTTCCATGTCATGACTCTATTGGAACATTGCTTTTGGTGTATTTGGTTTTCTCTGGCATGCTTTTTAAAGAATTCAGCCACTGGTCATGTCAAGGAACATCTGTACACCTGAGTTTTTGATCTCCAACACATAAGACACTGGAATTATATTTTTATGTCTGAGGAACATTAATCGATGATGAGCTTCATGTTGGCAAATGACTTTAAGAATACTTGGTATGAAAAATTAATATCAGAAGTTTGACTTAGGGTATTAATTGTCACTGATATTTTATCAGGGCATTTCAGACTTCTGCAAATGGAGATACAAAGAAGGAATGTCCCCGGGCAGAAGAGCAAATGATGAAGGCAGCATGGAGTACATAAGGGAGTAACAGAATTTAAACTATTCAGAACCTCAATCCATGAGTATTTTTTTTGAGCACCCATTATAAGCTAGAACTTGTGCATATATAAAATCATATAGTAGCACATATAAACATAGGATATAATTATGAGTTATTCTAGAGTAACTTAAAGTGTGGGAGATCCAAAGGAATGTTTGACCACCTCTCTGAAGAACTGGACTTATCCTGAGCAACATTTTCCAGGAAACTTTTGGGTGAGAGCAGAAGAATCGGGAGCTTTGACATTGACTGTGTTTACCCAAATCATCTGTCTATTTCACAAAGTTTTAAGTTTCACATTAAGCCATACTTATGTTCAAGCATTGGACTTTCCATTATCCAAGTTAAATGACATCCTTCTAGTTGTTTGAGATTTTATTATACCTAATGTTGATATAAAACATAGTCTTTATTGTTCCTTCAAGGTTTGTGTCATCTGCAATTTTAACAAATACATCATAAGCTATCTATCTCTTAACAAAAAAGATACTGGCTCAGGCCAGATCAAGGACCCAAAGCTTCACCATTTCATCAGGGATCTCCCTCCTGTTAGCCAGTGCAACACTCTTTGGGTACTATCCATTATACCCCCACCAAATTGAAAGCCATCAGGCTCCATTTTCATCCTCACTTTAGGATTTTACAAAATACCTAGGTCAAATATTCTACGGTTATGTCTATAAGATTTAATAAATGGCCAAGTTTTTGTCTGCAAAATGAAATGAAGGTGATACAGCACAACGTAACGTTAGGGATTATTGCTAACGCCCATGGACCACCACACTTTTTTTAATTGCTTAAAATTTTTCTTTTAATCTGTTTAAAAAATCAGAACTATCTTCAAATGTTCTAAAGCTTTTGGAAATCAAGCTATTAACTCGGTCACTTAGTCCCTCTTTGCTCTCCACATTCCTCAAATGTGGCTGACAGCACATTCATCTGCAGTCTAGCTCAGCTCAGCCATCAGGCAGGCCTGTGGCTCCATCTGGGCAGAAGGCTCAATGTCCTTTATAGAAAGCTAATACTCCTTTGGAGTCACTTTATCTTGATTGGGCTTCCAGATCCTCCTCTTAATGTTTGTTCCTCCCTTTCCTGATTTTTTTTATTTTAAACCACTGATTTGGTAAGAAGTTGAGGGAACATTTTATAATTTATTCAGTTGAAAATTGACATCTTGCTCTTAAAAATAAATAAACAAAAGAAGAAATGACACCGAAGCTAACATACTTAAAAAACAAAGGTGATTCAACCAATCCAGACAAAGGAACTTATTTGAGTAGGAAGATGGAAAGGGGAACATATTTTTAGACAGAGTACTTTCATTTGCAGGAAATTCCCTCTACAGTTGGTGAGTTTGTCAATGTAACAAGAAGGGTGGAGGCCGTCCCTCCCAAGATGATCTGAGGAATAATGGTGAGCAACCAGGTAGCTGATGCAGTGCGAGAAGGCCTGTCGTTCATGCTTCTTCCTACTCAGAAGGATCTGCCCTGTTCATCTGTCAGTTCAGCAAAAGCTCTGTCTGTGACGGCCAGAAGCCTGGCGGTAAGTCAATATGTTCCCCTTGAGACAAGGAAAATTCCGCAGGTCAGACTTGCTAGGCCAGTAGACTACAAAAAGCGCCGAGTGCATACAAATGCTGTAGTAAATTAAGATAATGATATTGGCTGTTTATTGTAGATAAAACATAAATCTGTAAAAGAAGCATCTAGGAGATTCCAGCGCCCAGTGTATCAACATCAGAAAGAGCAGTTATGATTGTTGTCAAGAAAAAAAAAAAAATCCAGGGCCTAACATTTAGAGATATAAAGCTTTCATATCCTTCAGTCTTCTTTCCTTTGTGATTTCCACAGGATTTTCATTTCCAGAGATATTATACTACTTGCTTTCAAAGGAATTCAATATTTTCATTCAGAAAAGTAATTTCACAGAAAGTAACACAGAGTGATGTCCTGGGTATTCATTTTCAGAGCCAATCTTACAAAGTCAATTTGTGCTGCAAGGAGCTGGGGCAACATGAAAAGGTGCAGATCCTGTGTATCTGGGTTTCTATGGTCTTCTACTTCCTTCCTGTCCCCCCCATGCAGAATGCCTTGGACACCCCATAAGCATTTGAAAAGAACTGTCTGGCATTAAAAACAAAATGTGCTGCCGACTCCCTTAATAACATCACCCAGCATAACCCAAAGACATTGATCCCGAGGCCAGGACTAGATTATGGCTCCGTCCCTTCTGCCCTGTAGTAAAAGTCATATCGCCATAACCATCTCAATCATTCTGTTTATTTTCTCCACGTTGTTTGAGAAATTAGAGGAGAAAGCAGCAAGTCTAAGGTGAAAGACGAGGAGATGAGTTACTTGCTCAGGCACTTCTGTGCAGATAAAAAGCTAATCCTGATAAAACCAAGACTGAAATCCTTCCAGCCCACATAAAGTCAAGGTCAGACAACATTACCCAATCAAGTTGAAAGCGGATCGGTTTTCTGAAGTGAGTCAGAGCCTGACAGAGGGACAGAGGTAGACGGAGGAAGGATGAGGGGGAAGAGCGGAGAAAGGAGGAGAAAAGCACCCAGATAGAGGTGAACAGATGGACTGACAGTGAATGGGAGACAGAGATGGAGGGGGGAAAAAGGAGTTCCTTTTCCTATTCCTGCTTCTTGACATATTTCAGGATCAAAAGGAATAAAAAAAAAGCCTTCAAGTTTCTCATCAGACATTTGGGGTGATGGAAGCGCAAGGTCCGGCTGCCAATGGGTGTTTTTCCTAGGGTTTTTCAAGTCAGCTGCATGCCCTAACCTTGAGGACGTTGTTTATTCCTGGTGGAAAGATAAGCCAGCCAGACCCGGCCCCACCCCCCCATCAGAGCAGAGTGGGCATTACCAGTGAACAAAGAAAGAGTGCTGTACAGCAACAAGCATTTGGTTTTGATTAGAGGATATTCAGGGACTGTGCAAGTTCTATTAAAATAAGCACAAAACCATTTTAAAGGGCTTTTTCTTTTCTTTCTCTTTCCCCCCTCGGTTTATATTGTTAATCTTTCTTCCTGGACGGCTCCTCACAAATGCCTTTTGTTTTCTTGTGTGATTCTACGTGCCAGGACTCTAAGAAGGGAGGACGGAGGTCCTGTTCTGGCATGCTTTCAAGTCTCTTCCATAGGAGATGAAGGCTTGTTGCTGTGCCTTCAAGGGTATAAATTTAGAGGCCGCCAAACCATCCGGAGGTAATTCAAATGCTGGTAAATGCTGGAATCCACCCTGGCCCCCTGCTCATATGAATACCCTGGCACTTACCCCACTCAGAGGAAACGAAACCAATTTGGGAACGCGAAGAGAGAATAAACATGCAATTAAAATGGTCATTTCTCCTGGTTTCTTCCTTTAGTTCTTTTTTTAACACTGCATCCCATTCTATAATCTGATGATGAATCGGGCCTGGTTAATTATAACAACATACAAAAGATCGCTGTCTTTTCCCCCACAGTGGTTATACCAGCCTTGAATATTTTGGGGTGGGGGTGGGATGGGGTGCAGGGGGTGACAAGGAGTGGAGACAGAGGTGGATAAACTTCAAGAGAAGCCCTCATTTTGGAAGAGCCGCTATTTTTATATTGTTTGCAAACCCTTTGCCACAGTGCACATTACAGAAATGGCACTTTTCCTTTCAATTTATCTATCTTCCTCCTTTATACATAGATAGACAAATAAAAATGAATCTTTCCAAAGGCAGCATGCATGCCACTTCTATATATTCTCCAGATAGCTTATTTTTATTCAGCTTAAAGCATAACCTATCATTTGTATTCAAGATTCCATCCAGCCTCTCTCTCTCTCCAAGCAAGTCTTCAAGAAGCCCTGCTGCCCTGCTTTGTTCCAGAGACTCTGCTAAAGGCCAAAAGATGGAGATAGCACACCCATCTGGTTTGTTTTCACATCCTAAGAGAAGGGGTTGAGAGAGCCCCCTCCAGTGGAAGGAACAAGGTGGTTGGGAATAAGCGTTGCCGTCTTCTCTTTGTTTGTTTGTGATCAGCTTCTTGTGCACCTCTCAGGAAGACTCTTAACATCCATGGGGAAATAACACCACTAAATGAAGCTCACCCAGCAAAAGACAGAATCCGTGTCAGTGCTTTGAAATACTTAAAGGTTCCATTTCAGTGTCAAAAAAAAAAAAAAAAAGGAAAGGAAAAAACAGGAGCATCTCCCTTCTCTCTTCATCCATTTTGTTGCTGTTGTTCCCCTTTCCCCTTCGACATAATTTTAACAGTGTGTGAATTTTATATGTTATCAACCTTAAAGCATCTGCTAGAAAATAACAGCCAACCTGTGTATGAGATAGGAAAAGATTCCATGTCAGAGAAAAATTAAGATCTTGATGCCTCATCGTTTCCATAATATTACCATCATGCCTGGTGAATAAATACTACAGGAATACCAAACAGCGGTGAAGCAAAAATGAATATTGAAATTTATAAAATGGCCAGTGTCCAAAATAGTAATGTTCACAGGGACGTGTTTTGACATCTGAGATAACCTCTATTTGCCTTCAGAGCTGAGCATGCTTGATTTGGTGGGACTGATTCGAACAAACGCATTATTACAATGAATTTCAAACTGTTCTCTTCTTTGTTACCCCTTCAATTTTTACAATTACCAGCACCCCAAATGTAGAACAATAAGGAGCTGAAAGAACAAAATTTGACGTCACACAATTTGGGGCTAGAATCCCTGTCTATCTCTCTCCAACAATGTAGCTTTAGGAACTTCAATTAATCTTTCTGAGCTTCAGCTGGTATCTATAGAGAAACCAACAGACCCATTCGTGCAGGGCAGTGATGAGGATTAAATAATAATATACGTTACAGATGACATAAAAAGTAATGATAATTATCATAGCTAACATTTATTGCATACTTTAAAATGTATCAGTCACTGTTTTAAGAGTCTTACACATATTAGCTTATTAACTATGAGATAGGGTTATTGGGATGATTAAATGAGTTAATTCATGTAAATGAAGAATTATGTTTATGCCTAGCACATGGCAAATGCACTATAAATGGTCATTATAATGATAATAATGTAATCCACACAACCTTCTAAAAATGGAATTGTGATTAGGCCTTTTACACAGGTGAGGAAACTGAGGCATGGAGCTGTGAAGTGACTTACCCAATATTACAGATTAGGAAACAGTGGAAAGATTCAAGGAGTCTACTCCCAAAGCCTATAATATTAACCACTGTGTTACATGTAAAAGCTCTTTATATAATATAAACTATGATATGTAGATATGTATATATGTGCTTACATGTATGTGTGTGTATATAATATATACAGAAATACACAGCTGATTTCCCACACTAAAAAGTGAAATATTCGGAATAAGTTTCTGCTACCTAGTCCAACCCCACAAGTAAGGAATTAAAGTTGTGACTGGTGCCTGGCCTGATTTATACTCTAAAATCATTATATTCTCTTCTCAGTACCCTTCCTGCCCATATTTTCCTTTCTGGCTGACGGGGGTTGTTCAGCTGGGCTTTGTGCAAGTTACAAAGCAACAACAATTACATGAGGGAGTCCAGGAGCATGTTAACCACAAAAAAACAGTTGTCATAAACACTGTGCATCTTAATGCAGTGCTTCAGTCTTTACGTAAGATTAATTAAAGAGCAGATGTTCAGTCATACCCTGCGTTAGGTATGGTTATCTTTGAGATTCCAGCTCCTCCATTTGCTGGGTTTTAATTTGCATCATTATGCATTTTGAGCCTGGGGCATGAGTAGTCAAGTGGTAAACATTAGCTATACTGCACTGTATTTCCAAATGCACCTTCACTATTAGGCTGACTAATAGAATTCGATTCTATTTTCAGCCGAATCCTCTCAATTTTCATTTGCTTTTGACAAGTTACATGGCAGGAGGAAAGAGCAAGGGAAAATGAAGGAGAGAGGCGGCTACCGCACTGTTTGTGCACAGGCCTCAAGTCAGCAAGACAGCCCCCTTCTGTTGGGTTTTGACCATGCACACAGAATAGCCCCCAACATCACCTTCTTTTCACACAGCTGTGGCAGCTCTTAAATTTTCCCTCCCATTCTTCTCTTAGTGGTTGACACTCTAGATAGAGCAAGAGGTCTCTGCTGCGTTAAGAATTGGAGGCACTTTAGTGAATTCTGATTTTCGAAAATGCAACTCCTGAAAATTGATGTCAAAAAATTTTTCAGGCCAAGATCAAAGTATGATATGAATTAATTTGTCATTATAACACAACCCCACTTGCCAGGCATTTCAGGCCAGAGTTTGGGAAAGGCAGCAGATATCTGGGTTGACAATTTCATTTAAAGGACAGAGAGCTTTCTGCTTTCTTTTCATTGGTATCTTGATTTAATGAACACACAAACAGACCATCGCCATATGCTCCAAATACCAGCTTGCTGTTCTTCAAGAAGCAGCTTGGGAAAATGCCAAGGCAAGAAGCTTGGAAGAAACTTGAAAAGGCTTCAAGACATATCTTTGTAGCCTGGGATAGCAAATGCACCAGTGATTAATTACGCTGGGGTTGGACGTGAATAGGAATGCCAATAAGGCGTTCGTAGCACTGCAATAGTGGGCATGTTGGCCTGATAATAGAATCCTTCCTGTTTTGATTTCCCAAGTTTCCTTTCTGTTGGTAACACATTCACATGCGGGTCAGAGATATAACATGGCAATGTCATGCTGCTTCTCATTACAGAATCATTAGATCAGGTGTGACCACAATCAAGGAAGAAGTGTTCCTAGGAAATGGGAACTCCAGAATTTGTGCCAGAGAATTCCTGTCTGAAGAGAAATCCACGACTGTGTCTTCCTGTAGAAATCCTCCACTGTTTCCCCGCCCCCCCCCCCAGATATTCAAAAACAGTGTAGGGGGTGACTTTACTGTGTTGGCAACACTACTTACAGAATCTTCCCTAGATGATTTTGAGAAATGATTCTCCTCCTTCAGAATCCAGAGTTGGAGTTTGCTGAGGTTTTTAGAGTAAGAAAGGTCATTTTCTTTTGCTTTCTTAGAAAAAGATGGAGGAGGAGGGAGGGAGGAATATGAAGGCAAGGGGCTTTTTATCCAGAGCACAAAGCTTAATTGAACACTACAATGGGAAGAACTTGTCTGGATGGTAAAATTTCAAGTACCAGAACCCAGAAAAGCTCATTTGAAAATGACAAATTAAACTCAAGTCTTGAAGCCTGGGTAATCTACTTCTAAATTCAACCTGTAGGTTTCATCCATTCATTGTAGGTATTTTCCCCTCTGATGATTGGCCCATGTGCATACTGAATGGCTTCCATTACCTACAAAACATATTCTAGAATCCTCCACCTTTCAGCATGGTCCTTTATGACCTGACCCTGACATACAAATCCAGACTCAGCTCCCATCTTTCCACCTTACACCCTACATTCCTCTTATCACACTGCTTGTAATAGGCTCAAGGGTGCCGGCTCCTTTAACTGTGAGCTTTTGCACATTTGTTGCCTCTACCTGCAATTCCCTTCACCACACTGTCTTCCCAGGAAAAATTCTGGTTATATCCTTTACCTACCTCCTGGGATTTTTGACCCAAATTTCTAACAGTTCTATATCTTTCCTTCAGTAACCCAAGAACACCAAACGTATTTCTGGCTTAACTTATCTTTCCTTCCAAATGTCCTGCAGTTTGTAATCCCCAATCCCTATCAGTGGCACTTAAGGTGCTACTAACCATAAGACCACTAAACACTCAAAATACTGATTTTGCATTTGCCCATGTGTTCCCTTCTAACACACTGGTAGCCCGTCACTGGATCATTTTTGAAGCATCTACTTCCAGAATCACTCTCATATCCAAAATCTTTACACCCTACCTAAATTGTCTCCCAGGCTTTCCCTCTCTGTTGTCTCTTCCCTACTTCAAATATTGGTTTTATTTCACATAACCTATTGTGATAATTACCTAATTGGTCTTGTTTCTTTCCAGTTTTTCTTTTTCTATCCACTTTGCCTTGAGCTACAGGATTAAATTGTTATACTTAAGTATTCATTCATTCATTTGATATGTATGAGCATATTAAGAACAGAATTCCCATATCCATTTAAAGTGTCAATCAGTGATTGGTACTTAGCCACTTTTAAATAAGTGAGTATTAAGTAAATAACTAAATGAATAAATCAATCAATAGGGCATACAATGTACTCAGAGAGAGAAGAGTTATAATATCATCAGAAGCTAAATAATAATAAAAAGATACTATAGAATACTTCAGGAAAATCTGTAATTGATTGTCAGATGAAAGATATTAAAATTCTGGGCTAATGTAATCAGGGAAACCCTTAGAAAAGGTAAGGGAGAAAAAAGAAAAATCAAGATTTACTGGGCAAATATTACACACCCAGCCCTATACTAGGTGAATTGCATACATTCTTTTATTTAATCCTCACAAAAACCCTATGAGTAAGCCTATCCTATAGGTAAATCAACAGAAGTTTCTGGAGGTTAAATACCCTGCCAAAGGTCATCCAGCTAGGAAAAGTTAGAACTGAAGTTTGAAGAAAGGCATGGGTGGTTCCAACGCCTACATCCTTCCACAGGGCTAAGCTAGAAAAGAAAAGGTAGATGAGAAAACATTTCAAAGAAGACTAGATAAGCCTTGGTTATCAGTTTGACATGGCAGACCTCAGTAAAGGAAAGGTCAAAATTTATTTTCAAATTTGGATCAGAATGTCTGTAGGAGGATTCCAGGAAATGTGAAAGGGGTGCCACTTTTAATCAGAAAGGAATTTACTCATAGTAAGTTTGATGAGAAACTCTTGCCACTAACTCTAGGTTCCATACATTTGGTCAAGGTCTTCATGGGTTTCACAGTACCTGCAGGAAATTGGATAAAAGTGGAAGGAAGGAAGGAAGGAAGGAAGGGAGGGGGGGAGGGAGAGGGAGAGAAAGAGAGAAAGAGAGAAAGAGAGAAAGAGAGAAAGAGAGAAAGAAAGAAAGAAAGAAAGAAAGAAAGAAAGAAAGAAAGAAAGAAAAAGAAAAGAAAGAAAGAAAAAGGAGGGAAGGAAGGAGAAAAGGAGGGAGGAAAGGAAGAAGAAAGACAGACCCTCAGAACCATGAACTCACCGAGGTGTTTTGTTTTTTTGTTTTTGGTTTTTGTTTTTTTGGGTTTTTTTTTTTTTTTTTTTTGGTGTTCCTGGTCAGATTATGGCCTGATGCAATCAGTTTCATTGGTAAAACAAGTCTGAGGTTCAACAATGTGGATGGAGCTAGAGAGTATTACGCTAAGTGAAATAAGTCAGAGAAAGACAAATACCATACAATTTCACTCATATGTGGAATTTAAGAAACAAAACAGGTGAACATAGGGGAAGGAAAAATAAAAAGAGAGGGAAGCAAATCATAAGAAACTCTTAACTACAAGAGAACAAACTGAGGGTTGATGGAGGGAGGTGGATGGAGAATGGGCTAAATGAGTGATGGGGATTAAGGAGGGCACTTGTTGTGATGAGCACTGGGTGTTATATGTAAAGTGATGGATCACCAAATTCTACATCTGAAACTAATTTCATCATATATGGTAAATAACTAGAATTTAAATAAAAAACTTGGGGGGAAAAAAAAGAACAAGTCTGAGGAGGTTATGGGTGGTTTAGTAAGATCACTTACAGCCAGGCAGGACTTCATACTACCCTTGGGACAGTGTTCCATCCAGTATCCAAATTTTGCCTCAGGTACTTCAGACAGCACTTCTAGAGCCCACCCCCCTCTTGTACCAACAAGAACCTCATTCCATTGTTAGAACAGCTTAATAGAGAACTGCCTTTATTTTATTTATTTACTTTGTTTTTCAGAATCAAAATCTATCTTCTTAGGACATTCATCTACTAGTCCTACCTCTGCTAATCATTTGAAACATAATAGCCCTTCCTATATTTCATTACAGTCTTTGTATCTCCCTACAATCTTTTCTTTTCCAGGCTAAAATGGTAGGGCTTGTTCAAAGGGACAAAGAACAAGCTCGAACATACACAAACTTACTGTGCATTTTTATCTGACCTATTAACTTTACCTTACAATCGAGGTCATTGAGTATTAATCAAGGTCAACAATATGCCCAAGCTTACAAGGTTCATAAGCAAAGGAGCAAGAATTCAAACTCAGGTCTGTGTGATACCCAAACCCCTATTCTTTCTATTACAAATTGGTGTTTTCAACTTTCTCATTGGATATTTATTTACAGATAATCTCTTTCCCCTTCTAAATTTTAAGTAACTCAAAGAACACTTAAATATATTTAGTGACAAAAAACATATTTGTAAGGAAGGAAATAATTATGTCTGATATCACCTGTAAGAAAAGTTATTACAGGGGTGCCTGGGTGGTTCAGTTGGTTAAGCATCTGACTCTTAATTTGGGCTCAGGTCATGATCTCACGGTTTGTGAGATCCAGCCCCACGTCAGACTCTGTGCTGACAGCACTGAGCCTGCTTGAGATTCTCTCTCTCTCCACCCACCCCTCTCTCTCTGCCCTTCCCCTGCTCATGCATGTGACCTCTCTCTCTCTCTCCCTCTCTCAAAATAAATAAATAAATATTAAAAAATAAGAAACGCTATTACATTACATTTAGCTGTGAGCCTCCCAGCACTAAAGGCAAAAAGAGAAGTAAAACTATAGATACAAAGTTTTCACCAAAGGATATTAAAAACAAAAAATAAAAACAAAAAACCCCAGCCAGTTCATGAGAAGAGAGAAATGTTTTCCTGGCACTGCATTCTGAAAAGAATTCTAAAAAGCATTTATCACATAGCTGTAAGAAGAATTCATCACTTAGATGTTGAGTAAAACAACAGATGATGTCTTCAAAGTGGCTTTACAGAAGATAAAACAACAGTCTTCACACAGCTATTTCTTGTAAAGATTCTTATTAAAGCAAAGAGGAGAATACTAAATTGCCACTCAGTGATGGCAATTCTAAATGGACAAAGCCAACATAATCTACAAGCATGCATATAAGAACAGCCCCCTCCGCCCCACCCCAAATTGAGGAATGGGCTCCTGTTATTCGTCCAGATTGAGTTAGAACCCTTGAGAGGTTTACCCTGCTCTGGCTGGAAGCTATATAAAAGAAATGTCCTCACATACATGCTTTGATAATCTCATTTTCTGCTGGGTTGAATGTTTCCATTACCTGGCCTTTCAGTTTGGATGTCCAAATGGTTACTTCCCGCTTTTTCTCTTTATCATATTGTCCAAGTTGCCAATTTCAACTCTTGGCACTGCGTTTCTAAGAATGGATCTTCTCCCAAAAGACCCTTCTACTTGATGAGCACTAGGACCTTCCTTCTTCAGGTTCTGCTCCAGCCAGAGAGACACAGGCAGTCTAGTAGGCACATGGTCAGCAAATCCCTTAGAGAATTTCTCAAAAAGCAATCAATTCAACTGTGCTCTGGGAGACAACTCTAGAAATCAATTCCAGACTGAGTTTTCTGGCAGCACTGAGGGTGCAGTTCCTCTGTGTGGCTGAACGAAGCAAATTCCATCGGCTTTTGATATGAGACATTCCAGTGGCACAATTGACATTCTGTTAGGGTAATTATAGAATCTGACTTATACTTTCCCAGATGAAGGGGCAAGGTAGGCTATGAAAGTGCTTGCAGATACAATCAAAATTTTCTTAAAAAGAAGGTTTAGTACCACTTAAGAGCTTAAATAAATCCCTTGGCTTCAGAATATGGGAGAGATATCTGTCCCCCTAACTGCCTTTGTTTTTGTTTCAGTTGAAAAACATTAACAAAATTCTAAATAAAATCAGAAATTTACCTACAGTCCACCATCCATCCATCCCCATCAGATTCATCCTTTGTCCATGTCGAAATACAAACATAATTTTTACATTACAATTACTGCATACACACACTTTTACATTCTGTTTTGGTTTTTTCCCACTCAGCTTTATAAACACTTCTCCTATGACATGGTCACCACATGGTTTTCATAATTTTCACTTTTGATGCAGCTACACTTCCATTAAGCAACCGCATTATGATTGGATTAACCATTCTACTATAGACAGTTAAATTATTTATATTATTTGGTCATTACCATATGACAAATTCAAAGAAGTCATATTTTTATTTTTTATTTTTTAAGAAGTCATATTTTTAAATCAAACTATATAATATCACCTTTATATCTTGTCAAACTTATTTTCACAATGATAATTCCCATTTATACACTCAGCAGCAGCATATGAAAATATCACTTTTACCACAGCCATGCCAAAACTGGAGAGCATAGGGCAGCACACGTGCATGTATTTAGTTAAGTGGCCGAGAAATTTGTAACAACTGTCATCATAATAGGTATAACAGCAATATTGCCAATCAAACAGCTCTCCCCTTCCTCTTGCTACAGTGCCCAGATTTTGTCCTGGTTTCTACCCCTCTTCCATGTGGTCCAGAAATAAGTACTGATTAATCAAGGACAATCTTTAAAATCCCATTTAGGTGCTAATAAGAGCTAAGAAGCCCACCCCAGAGCTTCTAGGAAGCTCTTTACTCCTATAAAGGGTTTCTTTACTCCTAGAGAAAACAAATGAAACAACTGAACATACTCGATAGTCTGTATCAAACTGGTAACATAACCATTGTATCCTGTAACTTTTGAATATACTTTTGACTATATTCTTAGTGTCATATATTATAAAAACAAAATGAACTAAGAAGAAATCTTGAAATTTACTTAGGGTTTTTTTGTTTTTGTTTTTTTTTAATCACAGGGATGTTGGTATTAGAGTTTTCAGTTTAGACACACTCATACACACACACACACACACACACACACACACACACACACACACACATACCGTTGACCCTTGAACAACACAGGGGTTAGGGGCACCAAACTCCCTCACGGTAAAAAACCTGCACATAATTTTTGACTCCCCCAAAACTTAACTACTAATAGCCTACTGTTGACCAGAAGCCTTACCAATTATATACACAGCTGATTAACACATATTTTGCATGTTACACGTATAATATGCTGTATTCTTATAATAAAGTAAGCTAGAGAAAAGAAAATGTTATTCAGAACATCATGAGAAAGAGAAAATACACATATAGTACTTTACTGTAAAAACAAAAAATCAAGGTATAAGTGGATCTGTGTCAAACCCATGTTGTTTAAGGGTCAACTATATATATATATATATATATATATATATATATATATATATATACACACACACACACACACACACATATATATATATTTATATTTATTTCATATCTGTAATTAGAAACCAAGATGTTCACTTGGTTTCTAATGTGAACATTAGAAACTTACTTTTATAAGTTTGTAAAGTAAACTAAGGTAGTGTAATGTTGGATCTGAATTGGAAATATCAGTACAAATTTAGATTATATAGATTATAGATGTTTTCGTGTGAATATATATCCTAGCTCTTTCCTATCCAAGTACTAACCAGGCCTGACCCTGCTTAGCTTCCGAGATCAGATGAGATCAGGCACGTTCAGGGTTGTATGGCTGTAGACTAGCTCTTTCCACTAAAAGATAAAAGGACTGATAAGCTGTCATCAATAAACACACTCAACAACATATCTCATGGTTTTTTTATAAATTAAAAAAAATATTTTTAATGTTTATTTTTGAGAGAGAGAGAGAGACAGAGGGTGAGCGGGGGAGGGCAGAGAGAGAGGGAGACACAGAATCCGAAGAAAGCTCCAGGCTCTGAGCTGTCAGCACAGAGCCCCACACAGGGCCCGAACTCACAAACTGGGAGATCATGATCTGAGCTGAAGTCAGATGCTCAACCAACTGAGCCACCCAGGCACCCTGACATATCTTGGTTTTTAAATGCCAGTCCCTACCTAAGGGAACAATGGCTTCTTACAGAAATGGCTAATCTATGTCCGGCACCAAAAAAGGACAAGATTAATCTTAGATACCTTACTGTGCAGAAAGCAAAGGAACTCTCAGAGACTAAAGGGATGATATCAAGAGCACAGAGGAACCAACTTGAAGGAGTTCCAAGTAGCAAAATCTAGGACAATTTAAGTATCAAAAAGCGTAGTCACTGTAATTGATTATAACCTACTAAATTAAAACTAAATGTATGAATCCATTGTAACATTGAAGTAAAAGCAGACGTGCTCCTCTTTACAGAAAAACACTAATATATATGAAAGGAATGATAGAATTAGAGCCTTGCTATTTTATAACCCTCAATGCAATTAATAATCCATTCAAGTAAGTATTTTCAATGGATGCTAAAATCATTAGCTGAGGAAGAACATGATGACTAAGTATTATCCTCCTCCCTGAAATTAATTTCTGAAATCTGAAGGGAATAGAATACACCTTTGTAATGGGGAGTTAGGGCTGTCATCACCTTAACCAGCTTATCAAACTTAACATCATCAATGGTAGGACCTCTTGACATTATGCCTTCTATGCTGCAACACGCAGTAGATGCCATTACCCATTAAGTAATCTAGCTGAAAACCATCTAAATCTATCCAAGGCGTTAGGCCTGATATCTGGATATACAGTAAATAGAGGAAAGAGTTAGATGACCATAAGGAAACACTCCGATAAATACAGAACATGATACTTATTACAAGGCCTGAATTCTTCAAAACATTAGTGTCTTAAAAAATAAAAAAAGTGGGGGTACTGCTTTGGATTAAAAGAGACTAAAGCCTCATAAACAAATGCAATGGCACATAATCATCGGATCCTGGATTAAAAACAAAAAAGACAGATACAAATGATATTTGAGGGCCAATGGAGAATTTGAATCTGCATTAGTTTGAAATGATATTATGGAATTATTGTTAGTTCCCCTTAAGTCTGATGAATGCCTTTATGTAGGATATTATCCTTATTTTTAGGAGATACATGCTGAAATATTTAGAATGAAGTGTCATGATACCTCCAACTTAATTTCAAATGGCTTGGCCAAAAAGACTGTTCTTTCAATTTTTCTGTATTCTTGAAAATTTTCACGATAAAAAGTTCATGAAGTAAAGGAGAGATGGATAAGAAAAAAATAATCTTTCTCCCTCCACGAGATGTTATCATTTCATTGCCATAATCAGGAGAACTATAGTGATATACTGAGAAGAGCGCAGGAAAAAAAAAAAAGTAGAACCTGGTCCTTGATTTTTCGAGCCCCTGAATTAATCAATGTTATAGCCATCCTACCTAATGGTTCCTTATTGTATCAATTATAAATTATTTTTATTATTTAAACTAGTTGAGGTTTTGTAATTTGTAGACAAAAGTATTTTAATAGGATAAGTAGCAGACAATAAAAGCTTACCATGTGGCAGTCCCCATAATAAATGCAGTTATGTACAGTATCTACTTTCAACATTTTACATCCATTAGAAATAAGTACTATTGTTATTCCCATTTTCTTCAGATTTGGAGGTCAAAGTAAAGAAAGGTAAGTCTTGTTGAAGGTCACAGAGCCATTAAGTAACCCAGCTAGAACTGAAACATAAGCATCTAGCAATACTTTTCCACTAAGAACCAGACACTTATATTGTTGCCCACTTGACATGCTCATTTGAGTCATGAATGAACTTTTTTTAAACGTTTATTTATTTATTTTGAGAGAGAGAGAGAGAGAGAGAGAGAGCGAGCACAAGCAGGGGAGGGATAGGGAGAGGGGGAGAGAGAGAATCCCAAGCAGGCTCTGTGCTGTCAGCATGGAGCCCGACTAGGGGCTTGATCTCACGAACCAGGAGATCACGACCTGAGCCAAAATCAAGACTCAGATGCTTAATCGACTGCACCACCAGGTGCCCCTGAACTTCTTGAATTTAAATTAACATGGTCTAAATAATATTCATGATTCCTCTACAAAACATGCTTCTCTACCCAACTGTGCAAGACTAAGCCATAGACATATCCCTTGCTCCCTTTGTCTTCCTACACAAAATCCTATCTATAAGAAAATCAATTCTCTTCTACGACAAACATATACCCAAAATCTGTTTTCTTTTTTGTATCCCAATTGCTACGATCTTGATTAGAAGGTTCCACTACCTCTTTATTTCTCATACAACTACAGTAAGCTCTTAACGGATCTCTGTTCATTCAGTTTTGCTCCCTGCATCATTTCTCTACAACAGCCAGAGTGACCTTTCCCTGCTATGAATGATGTGATCATATCACCACCATGGTTAATGCCTCCAATAACTTACCATTAAAGTTTGAATCCAAACTTATTACAATGGTCAATAAGGCCCCACAGTATCTCTCCCCTGCCTTTCTCTCCAACATCATCTGGAACTACTTTCCCCCAAGTTCCCTACACCACAGCACGCATACCTTCTTTCTGTTCCTCAAATACAAACGCAGTCTTACACTTAGGGGCTTGACACTTGATCTTCTCTACACCTGAAACACTGTGCCCCAAATATTTTCATTATTGGATCCTTTGGGGGCATTCAAGTCTCAGCTCAAGTGTCTTTTCAGAGAGATCTTCTCTCATCACTCAGCACACTTTATACAAAGTGCTCACAATCACTTTCACCTGACTTTGTAAAAGTTAGTAACATTTCAAATGATCTTGTTCGCCCATTTTTCTTTTTTTTATGTCTCCTTTCTCTCTTTCCAACAAGTATATAAGGTAAATGAGAACAGGAATATTGTTTGTCTTATTCACCACTTTATCCTTTGTTCCTAGAATAGTGCATGGCACATAGTAAGATGTTCAGTAAGTATCTGTTAACTGAATGAATAAATAAAATATTCAAAGGCTCTTAACAACCACACTTTGGCATCTCTCCATAAAATAATATGTATCTACCACATCGATCCAGGTTGCTTTTCCTTGAACGCATATACTCTAGTTTCTCAAAGTCTCCCTTGTAGTGTTGTAGTCAGAGAGCAACAAAGAGCAGTAATTTCTCCCACAATTTTTTTTTTTACCATACAGATTATGTTTTCTTTTATTTTTTCCCTTATTACTTAGAAGATGAATATTCAAATTTTAAGTTATATAAGTTTCATAAAAAATATGTTTTCCTGATATTGCTTTAATGTTCAGCATTAAGAATAAGACACACACATACACTGACATCTATACTCAATGTATGATGAGGAAATCAGCATAGTATGATATCCTCTTACCTATTAAATCCTACTTTTTGGTAGTATATAGAATTTTTGTCCTAGGCTACTATCATTATACTATTATTTTCACTCTGTGTATTTGCCATTTCAAGAACCATTTAAGATATTTACATTACAGCTTTTCTTTTCTTTATTTTGATTCATCTCAGAGATATCTGGAATATATCTCCAAGTAGTTTTTCAAAAAGATAAATGAGAAAAGTATTTCCCTTGTCTTTGCCTGCTTGAGAATGTCTTTCCATAGCTTTAATACAAATGTCATAACTTAGCTAGGCCACAAACTTTTCTTCCATAGTTATATAGATATATCTCTACTGTTATAAAAGATAATGAGTCGGAACAGCCTGGAATTTATTCCTTTTTGGATGGCCTCTTATTTTACATAAATATTTGTGGCATTTTTGTTTTTACTTGAAATTTTAAAACATTTCAAGAATGTGTCTACATATTTATTAATTGCTTTTCATTAACTGTTTGATAACCATTAACTTATTTTGACCTAGGGTAAACATCAGCAAATATTTTCTATAAAATGCCAGATAGTAAATATTTTAGTCTTTGAGGGTCATATGGTCTGTCACAACTAGTCAACTCTGCCATTCCAGAGCTTTTCTTCACACCACCACAGTTTTCTTTCTGGGATTGCTACAAGAATGAACGAACTGAGGAGTCCATGGTGAAGAGGCTTGAGGAGGAAATGTATGTTATTTCAACCCGCAGATGACACTAAAATCTAGCTACTGATAGCTAAGCAGGAAACTGAAGTCACTGACTAAGGAAAGGACATTCAAATGTGTTTAAAGAATCAAAGGGCAGCAACAAGTTCTAGATAGAATTTGGAAAAATGTGAATTTGAGGACAGAAAGCAGAGGGTAAGACAAATGTACAGTTAAGTGGTTCTAGGAGGCACCAGGGACAAGTGTGCTTGGATGAGGCTTTTATTCAATCTAGCTATGTTTCTATCTTAAAGGACGGGATTGTTATCCATCAATAGTCCCTGTTTAAATATCTTCAACCCCCATAACTTATGAGATAAAATTCAAATGACTCAGCATGAAATCAAGACTCTGACCAATCTGATCCCAACTACCTTTTTTGTAACTTGACATCTGCCTTTCTCTCCCCTCCATGCACCATATACTCCATTGAATAGCCCATTTCCTTAATGTATCAGACTTTTACAACTGCATGTGTTTTTCTTCCTCAAATATTTTTTCTTCCCCTCCTTGTCTAGAAAAATAAATCTACTTACCTTTCAACATTCAACTTTAATGTCCCCTTATAAATGAAATCCTTCCCCAATATAATATACTCAACTGTATTTAAAAAAAATCCACTCCCAGTATTACCCTGGAATTACTTGTATTTCATCTAAATCCACTCATTTAAGACAATGATTCTAACTAATGGTTTATCCTTAAGCCATTTCATTTCTTCACTTGAAATTTTAAAACATTAGTATTTCCTGGTATTTCCAAAAAGCCAACTGTTTTGGGTGTTGCATAACTGACCACCTAAATATAAAAAAAAAGACATGTGCTTAAGTAATACAGCGGTATTATTTATAAGAACAAATGAAAAATGCCAGCAATTTTATTCAAGAAAGTACAGAGAGTGTTTAAATAAACTGTGGTAACTTGCCACATGAAATATTATACAACCACTGAAAAACATGATTTTTAATATATATGTTTTTATATACCAAAATCTTAAAAACGGTTGCTTCCAGCTGATGAATTATAGTTGAATTTTTTTCCTTTTCACTCTTTTGCATATTTGAAATTGTTGATAACAGTATGTATGTTATTGTCTAATAGAACGAAGTATTTTTATTCACCTACTAGAACAAGGATCATAATCTGTAATATCTAAATTTCTCTTTTGTCAATTCTCCATTGACCTGCTAGAAGTACTTGATTTACCTTTAAAGGCTCCAACACTTGTGTATATGTGAACATGTCTGGTCATTTATATGTTGACTCTGTTGCTCTCATCTCAAGGAGGGTGTCCTGGATTGATGAGTTTATTATTCTTGATCCATGACTCTATGACTTCAGCAAAAAATGAGGGGGAGGAAGCTATTTTGGATTTAGGTATTCCCATTACCTGAGGTTCTTATGGACTGTTTTATATGTTTGCTTTTTTTTTTTTTATGTAAGGGAACCTTAATCTTAGCAGTTGTTTCCCTTTGCCCTCAGAAACATACTTGGAAATACATTGAGCAAATGTACTATACAGGATACCACTTATGTAGCATTTCAGATTCTCAGGCCCTCACCTCTAACAATTGTTTTATCAATAAAGACGTAAGCCAGCTTCCCCCTCCCCCCAGATGGAATCTTACAGCACCTTGGACCTCTCACTTCCTGCCTTTCAGAGTTCTGAGACTCATGGGAAACTACTTGGTACTCATTCATGTACAAACCAGAGTATGGGAGGGTTAACACCTTTATGGACAATACTCCAACTGATGAGAAAGGGAATAATGTATAAATGCTCCTCCCTTTCTTCCCCCAAGTAGGTATTTCTCAATGGATTCAATAAACGTCTCAGAAGATACTGCAGCATGAAGCAATTAGCAACTAACCAACAGAGGCCAAAATAATCATACACCCTACCATGGGCTTTCTCTTCCTCCATGTTTCATGCCTCTAAACCTTACTACTACTCTCTGTGATCACATTCATTTATTAGATTTTGGATATTTTTAAAGATTTTCTATGTACAAAATTATATCATTTGCAGATAAAGACAATTTTATGTCTTTCTTCCAAGTCTGCAGGTCTTTTATTTCCCTTTCTTGTCTTATTGAATTGTCTAGAACTTTCAGTGTAGTGTTGAATAGAAATAAAAGCAGACATCTTTGCCTAGCTCCTGATCTAATGTTTCACTGTTAAACATGTTTGCTGTGAGCTTTTCATTGTGACATTTTTTTTTTTTACCACGTAAAATAAATGCATCTTATTGTAAGTAAATTGTGCTTCTGTAGAGTTGTTTTTTTTTTTTTTAAGGTAACCTGCTTAAAGAAATAAAGACAGTTTCAAACAAGCAAAAACTAAGAGATTATGTTACTAAGATACCTGCACTAAAAGAAATACTAAAAAGAAATTTTTCAGACTAAAGGCAAATGGTATCAAATGAAAATTTAGATTTAAGAAAGGAATGGAGAACATCAATATTGCTAAATATAAAAGATTGGACTTTTCTTCTCTTAATTTCCTTAAAAGACAACTAATTATTATAAACAATTGTATCATGGGGTTTACAACATACATAACTATAAATAAATGACAAAAGTAGCACACATGTGTAGTCATAAATGGAATTATTTTAAATGATTCTTATATTGTATATGAGTGGCATAGCATTAACTTTAAGAACACTGTGATAAGTTAAGGATACACAACGAAAACCCTAGAGTTACCACTAAAAACATATTACAAATAGGCATGGCTAAAAGCTATTAAAGGAATTAAGATAGTATATTAGAAAAAAAAACAATTAGGGGCGCCTGGGTGGCTCAGTCAGTTAAGCGTCCGACTTCGGCTCAGGTCATGATCTCACAGTTCGTGAGTTGAAGCCCTGCGTTGGGCTCTGTGCTGACAGCTCAGAGCCTGGAGCCTGCTTCACATTCTGTGTCTCCCTCTCTCTCTGCCCCTTCCCTGCTCATGCTCTGTTTCTCTCTGTCTCAAAAATAAATATACATTAAAAAAAATTTTTTTTTAAGAAAAAAAACAATTAACCAAAATAAGGTAGAAAAAACTATAAAACACATGAAGCAAATAGAAAATAAATCACAAATGACAGACCTAAACACAAACATTTCAGCAATTTCATTAACTATAAATGGATGAAACATTTTAATTAGAAGGCAAAGGTTGTCAGACTGGATTTTAAAAAGTAATATATAAGTATATATAGTTTACAAGTAACAAGCTGTCAGTAAAAAAGATAGACAGTTTAAAGTAAACACATGAAAAAATATGTACATGCAAACACTGAGCATAACAAATCTTGGGTACTCAAATTCCTGTCTCAAGTTCTGCTTCTTAGAGAACCTGACCTAAGATAAGCCCCAAATTATGATATAGGATCCATAAATCATTCAAATGTTTTGATCTGATAATTGTACCTAGCATTCATTTGATAAGTAACTTATTATAGTTATTCAAAGGCCACATATGTATGATTTCCTAATATTCAAGCACTTTCTGTAAGTTTGAGGCACTTTCCAAAACACTGAGCACCTTTGGACTGGCTCTTAAAGTAATGATATGATCACGTACTGTTATTAAATTACGTACCACGTCCCAGCACATCTGTATGACTGGAGAGAACTTATACAGGTCCTGAACCTTCTTCCAACTGTAATGAATTCCCAGATTGCATTTTTATCCTTTCACCACTTGATTTGGCTGTCTAACAAGGAAGTTTTGAGCAGGTGGGACTGGCACATTGCCTGCCCATGGAGACATTCTAGTCATAAATGAACTGGAACTTTGGGATGCTATCAGAGAAAATCCCTGAGTACCTTTGCAGACAACTGGATGAAATCTTTCCCAGTTTTTCACAGGACAAGTCTCCACTGGCAAATTTTCTGTGAAACATGGACATATGACATATTCAGGTTGTCTTTCCCTAAACAAATTTGGGCTTATGACATACATTTTCATTGGGGAAAATAGAGATAATCCTTTATCTTTGCCAAAAATTTCACCATTTCTGATGTTCTTCACTCCTTGTAGATCCAGATTTTCATCTGTTGTCACTTACCTTTAGACTAAAGTTCTCTTAGCATTTCTTATTGAACAAGTCTTTTGCCTGTCACCCAAATCATCTCAGCCTTTGTTTACCTGAAAATGACTTTATTTCACTTTCACTGGGGGGGGGGGGCTGATTATTTTTAAATCAACTTTATTGTGGTATAATTGGGTTCATATATTAGTGTTTCTAGTTGATCCTGTATGAGGACAGAACCCATGACTTATTCTGAAAGGGCAGTATAGCACAGTGGTCCAGAGCTCAAACTCAAAAGCCAAATGCCTAAATCTGAATCTCAGCTCCACAACAACCTCTAGGGCAGATAACAACCTCTCAATGCCTCAGCTTCCTCATATTCCAAATGAGAAAAATAAAAACAGTAGCTACTTCAAATAATTGCTTCAAAGATGATGTGAACTACTACATGTAAAAATCTTAGGACAATGTGTGGCACACAGGAATCACTATATAAATGTTTGCTATTATTGTTATTATTACTAATCTCTATGTCCCCAGCAACTAATAGAATGTTTATATCTTAGTAAATCCTATTTCAGGCTTTGGCCTCACTTTCCTCTCCTCCATTAACTTTTTATATCCAGATAAATATCCAAATGAATCTTTCCCACATCCCCAAGTAAGATGTGCTCTGTCCCTTCCATAACTCTTGGGATTTTTGCCTGACCCTCTTTTTAAGCACTCAGCATACTTTATGCCAGATTGTGCTTTTCAGATCTGGGTCACCCATTCATATATTTCACCACAGTCATGAAGGATGAAAAGAGCCCAGGACAAATCATCATTGTACCTAAGACACAGATACCCTGGCTGCTAACCTGCCTTTGTCTCATGCCTGAGGGCAGATATTTGGGTTTCTGCTTTGGACTCTGTATTTGAATCCTTGGGTTAATAATCAGCCTAGTACTCCAGTTCTCTGTCTACAACACCAAAACGAGACATGGCCCTTATCTCTAGTCTGGACTGCAACATTGGCAACCTGATGCTGACTCCCTGCCCCACCTCTAGGCACCACCCACCAGTGAAAACCCTTTGTCCAGATATTACTCCTTGATATAAACATCTGATGATGAAAATAACTTGCCGAAAAAGCTTCAAAGTCTTCTCTCTGAAAGAGAAGTGCACCCCTAACTTGGTACCAATGTCCTTTTTGCCTTCCTACTTCATCTGCCACCAATCTCTTCATGTGCCTCAAATTCCAGCCACTCTGAGCTCCTTAGAGATCCTGCTACATTTTTTGAGAGATAAAGGGGAGAATAGACAGTAGCCTGTAGCTTTATATTTGCAATACAATGTACCTATGATACCTTTATCAATATACCTATGATACCTATGATACCCTTAAAATTTACCCAATTCCTATGTATCCTTTACAACACTCACCAGTTATCACACTTAAATCACCAAAGACATGTTCAAAAATTTAGCTAGTGCCTATGCCTCTATTATAAATGTTCACTAGTTAGCAACTTTTCAGATGAAAAACCTGTGCAAAGGGGAGATTTAGCAATGCAGGATTTAGCAAACTAGGTGAGCTCAGGCACACCCAAAAGAGCAAAGCATGGATCAGCTTATTTCTTCTTGTAGATCAATGAGCTTTCTGTGGCTATGAACCATTTCAGTGTTCTAGATCCGCAAGCCCATGACTGAGGTCAGTATAGACACTTATGCTACCATGTCCAGAATCTAAACAAGTGATACTCACAGTCAGAATATTTCCTAGTTAAAAGCTATTGCTCCAAAGGTGTAAAAGAACCAAGAGAGAGTGATTACCCACAAGTCATCACATACCCAGCCCTGAGCAATACTTTCCCCTATTAAGGGAAGATACGAGTTGCCACAATTCATCATAAACCTTTATAAAATCTCTTTTCTTCAAATGTGCTCTGTTGCCAGGCACTATGTCTGACAGTTCCTCACTTTTTCAAGTGAGGGGCTCGATAATTTCTCCATTCCTGGCCTCGGCTTCAGTTAGTATAAATGAGGCAAGTCTTTAAAAAGGCATCAAGAAATGATGGCTGTCTTCTCCTCCCTAACTGCATCCCCACATCTGGCTTCCATCATGATAACAAATAAGGCTCTTGGTAGCTGAACACTCCTGGTGTGAGACCAGTGAAAATAAAATCCTATGTTTCTATGATGCCTGACACTTCAAAGTAGAGAGTGGTTATCAATTGGTTAATACATTTATTGTTAACTTGGGTTTGATTCTTCTTAACTTACAGTTGAGAGAGAAATGACAATAACAGCTATCAAAAGGAGAGCTGGGATTTATCTGCGATAAGATGCAGGAGCTGGGCACAGGCAAAGAAAAATTCTGCTGTATCAACTGGGCTGATCTGTTTACCTCACTCAGCTGGTAAAGTTTCATGTCTTCCCCTTGGCCACCATTATTAGCCAGGTGCAACAGCACTTTTGAATCACAGCTGCTTCTGCTCTCTCAGGTGTTGCGTTTGATCCAGCAGCTGATACCTCAGAGGTTGGAAGGTGTTGGTACCTTTGTACCCCAGAGGTTGAGATTACTGCATGGAATCAATGCCATCTAGGAATATGGATAATTCTGAGATTCAATTTCACTCAATTGTCAGATATGAGCAAGTATCCCATCAATGGTAACATTTCCTTATTTGTAGGCAGAGACTCAAAAAAGAAACGTCTTCCAAACACCTACTGTGTGAGTATTGTGATGGATGGATGGATGGATGGATGGATGGATGGATGGATGGATGGATAGGTAGGTAGATATAGATATATAGATATATAGATATATAATTTCCTTTGACCCTCATAACAACTTGGTGAAGTCAATGGTATTAGCTCCTTATTAGAGAAGCAATATCTGAGATTCAAAAATGGGGGGCGCCTGGGTGGCGCAGTCGGTTAAGCGTCCGACTTCAGCCAGGTCACGATCTCGCGGTCCCTGAGTTCGAGCCCCGCATCAGGCTCTGGGCTGATGGCTCAGAGCCTGGAGCCTGTTTCCGATTCTGTGTCTCCCTCTCTCTCTGCCCCTCCCTCGTTCATGCTCTGTCTCTCTCTGTCCCAAAAATAAATAAACGTTGAAAAAAAAATTAAAAAAAAATGGTAAATAACTTGGACAAAGTCACACAGTTTCTAAGTGAAGACCTGGATTTAATTTAGGGATGTTTAATACAGTTGGATCTTAGGAACTTTAGGAACCTGTTGGGTAAAGCCTTTAGCTTGGATCTTCTGGGTATGGAGGACTCAGGGTTTCCCCTTGATGGATTTCTGAGAGGTGGTACAATTTAAGAAATAGTAAATGCAGAATGAGCAGGGGTTTGTGAACAACTGAGTCCCTCAGTTATTCCAAGCCTTCGCCCAAATCACCTCCACAGCATCTGAGCTGAACACAAAGAGGCACGTGAGTGATTAAATCAAAGCAGATTTGACTGCCCATGAAATAACTGTAGACACAGTGTAGCCTGAAGATCTAGCCATCATCTCCTTTTCCTGTCTTCAGAGAAAGTATATTATCTACAAAAATTCTCTATTCTTCCTTTCCTCTTTTTTCTCTTCTTTCTTTCTTGAATTCTTCTATTATTTTTTTCTTCCTTACTTTTGCTCTAATTCATTCTTCATCAACAGATTCTTATTAAACATTCCATGTACACGGAAGTCTTCTATTTATAGTGATGAACTATGCCGTTATTGCCATCCAAGAACTATCACTCTGATTTGAGTAATAAACCATATATGTAATACAAGATGAAAAGTATTACTTGCCTTAAGAGAAGATTGGAAATATATGTTGTGGGGTAAAAGGAGGATGGACTCAACTGGAGGATGGACTTTAAAGGATGGATGAAATAAATCAATAGGACATACATATATAAAAATAAAGGGGAAAGGAACATGGCAAAGGTTCTCTGCTAGGCAAAATAATGCCCCACACCCAAAGATGTCCACATCCTGTTGATGCCTCAGATCCTGTGAATATATTAGGCTACTCAGCAAAGGGGAATTAAGGTTGCTAATCAGGTGACTTTAAAATAAGAAGATGATCTTGGGTTATCTGGGTGGATCAAAACAGGCCTTAAAGGTGGAAGATGGAGCCAGAAGGAGAGAATCAGAGCAGGAGATGTGATTACAGAAGCAAGGTCAGAGAGAGGCTACATTTCTGGTTTTGAAAATCAAAGGAGACAGTTATGAGTCAGTACATGAGGGTAGCTTATAGAAGCTATAAAAGGCAAGGAAATAGATTCTCTCCTAGAACCTCCAGAAGGTCCAGAAAGAAAGTGTTGCCCTGTCAGCACAACACTTTGATCATAGCCCAGGGAGACCTATGGCAGACTTCTGACCTCCAGTACCGACAGATAATAAATGTTTATTGTTTTAAGCTACTAAGTTGGTAGTGATTTGTCACAACAGAAAATGGAAAACTAATACAGGAGTAATTACACAGTAGAAGGATGGAGATTTAATCTTATTTTTTATAACACAAAGCCCACAAAGGAGGAGATGAGCCTTGGGAGGCATGCAAGAATGTAGCTAAGATGGGCAATAGTGAGCCACTGGGTTTTTAAAAAAAGAGAGATGTGATCAGATTTGCATTTAAAAATGATCATTGTGGCATTTGTGTGAAGAAGTGAAGGGAGCATGTCAGCAATATCAGTTAGGAAGTTGTTGGAATAATTTAGGCAAGAGTGATGAGGCCTCAGGAAGAACAATAGAGTAGGATGAGGTTAAGAGTAGTCATTCATTCATTTAATTATTATTTCATTCATTCACTTATTATTTCATTCATTCAACAAATTATTTTTGAGTGTTTGCTATGAGCCAGGCATTGTTGCAGGAGTTGAGGATATAGGTAAGTACATGGCTGGTACTCTAATCCTCCCATCAGACTTTATAGTCTAATGGGTACAGAAAGACAATAAACAAATAAGTATATGTTAGGGGGTGATAAGATTTCTGAAGAAAACTGGAGTGGGTAAAAAGAACTAGAGAAGACAGGTGTGGACAAGGGACTATGCAGTGGGACTTTGGGGAAGCCCTCTCTGAGAAGTTTGAGCACAGACTTGAAAGAAGAGAAGAGAACCAAGAAATATTCTGGGGCAGAGCCTTCCTGGCAGAGAACAGAAATAGAAGTACATTTGATTTGAAAGTAAATCAAATAATAGAAGTATATATCCTTTGTAAAGTGAGGAGGCGGGTGTGGGTAGAGGAAAGTGAACAAAGATGTGTATGGTCTGAGCTGAGGTCAGAGACATGGAGCGGGGGCATCTCTTGGACAGCCTCATAGATCCTTGTGAAAGCTCTGGCTGCCAAATAAAATAAATCCATTTTGCTTTTAGGATTGATAGGACTAGGAAACTGTTCAAGCAGAGAGCCAAGAGCCACTGAATAATGACAGTCTTCTCCTATGGCTTCAGTTGTTGGATTCATCCTGAGCAAATCAGAAGTTCCCATTGCACCCACTGAAAGGAATTTCCCCCACTCAGCAGAACTTGAGAAACATGAATTGAGCTATATGCCACCTCAGGATCACCCAAATCCAGCTGGACTACAATGTGGGTGCTTTGCATGAGAGAATTCCCATGGGTTTTCCAAGTTTTTTTCACGAATAAAAACCAGATTAGCCAGTACATCAACAGAGAAAATTTGGATCCCCAAACAATGTACATTTGCGTGAAAAGAGACAAACCAAGAATCCAGTTCACCTTGCAGCTAGAAGATATCCTACAGCAATGATGGCACCAGAGATGGTCTTGGATGTGTCTCTTAACTTTTCTAAGTCTCACTTTCCAGACTGAAGAAAGGAGTATTATTTAGTTTCCAAGAGATCATCTGGTCTCTTCAAGGACCTGTGCTTCTACCCTGAAATAAAGGCCTCAAATATATTCACTAAACAGTCAGGCATGCGGAAAAGGAGGAAAAAGCAGGAATCTTCAATCTCTAGGATTTTATGTGGCCTGGTATTCTGATATTATAGAGCAAGAAAAGAAAATCATTTTAGTGATAACAGCACAGACCTGTGTTTTAGTTTCAATTCCATTTCCTACTGCCATGTCAGCCCCTATAAATCCTGTTATAAAATAAGACAGGGTGGAAATACACAAATGCATAATAATGACTATGTGCTTTGGAATGCATTATTTCACCTCTCCGAGGCTCATATCATCATCTGTAAATTGGGGATATTAGTATCTACTTGATGATATTATTGTGAGGATTAGAGAAAATGCATACTGCAAATGCTAACCAGATCCTTTACCATTTAAAGATGCAAAAATGGAAGAAAAAAGGGTATTAATGTTACTTTAAATTGAAAATTAAATGTAAGAATTCCATTAGACGTTGAAAACCACAATAATCCTGTTGAGAAATAGCACATTAAAGATACTAGCTCGGGGGAGAGGGGAAAGACAAATTCAGGTTCTCCATAGTTGCTCCAAAAGAGGTAAAGGTCTTAGATGCAAAATCTCTCAAACAGTTGACCTAAGATTTGAGGGAGAGTGCTTTCTTGTTCTCTAATCCTTAACTCCTACCCAGACTTCTTATTACCTCACCAGGATTCCCTTAACACCAATTGAGAACCACAGGCCTAAGGGGAACTCAGGGATTGTTCAATGTAACACTGATTTAACCTAGCATGTATACATCCACCAACAATCTCTGGTGAAAGAGGGGCAAAGTGGCCAGTGGGATCTGTCCCTTTGCTCTTACCTGCCCAGTTCCCTATTGCAGGCTGTGGTAGGGGGGCTGATCCCGAAGCCTACATTTCTTCCCCAGCACCTGTGTGATCTGCACTTGGTCAACAGGAGGCATTGGCAGGAAATGAAAGAGCAGGAGGAATAGATAAGCCAAGGTATTTCTCCCTATTTCTCTCTTTCTGCTAAAGGAAAAATAAAAAAACCAAAACACCAAACCTAGAATCAGTGATGTCCCTTCCATGGGTCCAGCTCCTACCCGGCAACCCCAGCCCCTGCGCTCTGGCAGCAGTGCCTCCATCCTCTGTCACTCCAGTTTATAGATGGAAGAAGCTTCTTTTGTTGGAAGGTGGGTTGCTTTGCTCTCCTCTGTTTGGTTTTGCAGCTTTTCTGTTACCTGTGTAAGCAGCTCTCTACATTAATTTCCCTGTGATTTTAATGCTTGGAGTGATTTCCTTCCTGGTTGGACCCTAGCTGATATACCACACTGAGAGTTGGCTGTGACCAGGACAGGTTTGGATGCGCTCAAAGTGGTCTCATAAACAGCAGCATCCCAGGGGCTGTGCCACACTCCAGGGTCTGTCTGTGGTAAAGTTGGTCCAAAAATTCACTCTTGTCAGGGATCCTTAGATAACTTAAACTCTAGGAAGTACACTCACACCTAAACTAGTAAGATTTTGAAAAATAAATTACAATATCCGTTTTAAAATTCTGATGAGAAATAGAATTGTCATGTGGACCAGAACAATCTTGTCAGTAGGACCCACACAGTTTCTCCCTACAAGAGACCTACATGGAAGCCTAATCACAATCAGAGGGCAATATGAAAAGACTAGAAGTAGAGGAGCTTATGTGTTTAAATGCTGAATAGCATCGGGCTCCGAGAGTCCATAGTATCCATTGCTGCATTAGAGATAGCCTTGACAATCCGTCAATGATAACTTACTGGGAAATTCATACCAACAGGATGGATAGCTTCTACCCTCATGGAGCGTACAGTAAGTCTCCACATCCAGTGGCCATTCCCTGGAGAGTACTAGAACAGGGACCGCCCACATCCACCTCTATGACTGCTTCACCTATACCTTCATGGCTGACCATCCCCAATTCCAATGAACACACTGATGCTTTGGGTCTCTGTCATCAGAAAAAAATGTCAATCATTCCTCAGTAGGAGATGGGCATGGTCTTAGGTGAGGAAGATCCCAGGATGGGTCCTCCCCAGCCTCTCCCAAGGGAGAAAGGGCTCCTGGAGAAATTACCTAAACAAGTTAATCTAAACAGCTGCCTGTTGGAAAGGCAGGCCACACGTGGCATGAAACACCATTCCCCAAGTGTAATACTGAGAAAATGAGGCCATTCCCCCTCTACGAACCTAAAGGAACCATCAGAAGCTCAGGGTTTGTATGGTTTTTGATGACCACAGTTCAGGGCAACTGCAGAGAGACAACTTCTATTCCTGCACATATATACACACATACACACACTTACATGCACAGTCATACACACATCCTGAAATAACAGCAGGGTCACCTCAACAGTGAAAAAAAACACTCGGTACAATTTACCAAACAGCATCATACATGACACTCACTCATCAGAAAACTGGGACTTCTAGAAGACTAGTTATATTCCCCACATCTCTCTCCACAAGGCACCTGAAAGCAGCAGAATTTTACCACCCTCTATTCTGATCCATAATATATTAATCTGTAGTTTAAGCCTCAAAAGACAATTTTACTACTTCAAGGCCAAATTTGGGGGAGGAGAGAAGAGAACACCCAGGGGCACTGGTAAACAAATTCTTTAAAAAAAAAAAGTCTTTAATTTTTAGCCTTTTATAATTTCTATCACATAAATACTCCATCCATGGCTGACTTAAAGCTACCAAAGTGTCATCAACCAACTTGAAAATTTCCTTAAAATTTAACAAACTTCTCTCTCATGAAAACAAACAAGGTCTGACACACGACTGGAACACCTATCCTCCAAAATGAACCATCATCCCCCAAAATAAACCACAGCAGGAGCTCAGGAAAATCCACCTACGCTTAAAATTCACTTGTAGTTTTCTCTGCTATCTAGAGTTATGGAGAAAAATTCTCACCATTGTATGGAACTCAAGCCTATCTCATACAGAGATTATGCTTATTTGCCTGCTTATTTATATCTTCTTTTTTCAATAAAAAACTTTAAGGTAGATTACCTAAATATATTCAATATAAAAGTAGATAAAACTGAATTTAAAGTAAGTAGATGAACAAAGTGAGACAAAGAGAAAATGAAAGTTTTAATAGTAATAGAAAATGAAATCAGGAGTGAGCTTAGCACACAAAATCTATGGTATAAGGCTTTCTGGGCCATTCAGAGTGCATGCAGAAAGTTCAGTGGGAACAGACAGACATTCTATGATGAGCCACTCACAGGAGCTCTTATGCCCAGATAACAGTGGATCCAGCCATCTGTACAAAATGATATGGCAACTGGGTCTCAGTAGGTCAGTTTGGACACTAATGTTACACCCAGGACTTCTATGGAAAGGTGCTGAATGCATCTAGTGTCCCACTCTCTGCCTGCAGAGGTACTTGGCAGTCTAATGATCTCCCATTGCCCTGTCAATTTGTCAGAATTGCTGTTCTGGAGCAAAACCCAATCTCCAGGAACAGGCTCGCTAGGGGCACTCTCTGGATGGTGAATTCATCAAGCCCCCTCCAAGTCAGACTGGCAGCCTATGAGAGCTGTGATCCAGCTCTGCACAGACAGTGCCTGTCAAGCAGAACAGTGGCCCATGTTTTCTCCAGCTGCCAATAACCCAGAAGAGCCAGAAAATCAATTCTTGGGGCATGGATGAGCAGAGAGGCCAGAGAATAAAAGAATCATTCAAAATAGACATAAATCTGGGTTTCAGTGACCTATGGTCATTGAATGCCTAGGACAGAAATTCTGGCAGGCTTTTTATGTATTTGTGATGAAGTTCTGATATTAGCTCCAACCTGGCTCCCCAGAGCCCTTGGGGAGACCCTCAAGGGTCTCCTCCATGTAGAACTCTATCTCTGTGTTGGCTCAATTATCAGGGTCAATTGTAAGTTCCTGCTTAATCAAATAAAAAAAAAAAAAAAAAAGCAATACCTGGCATAGGGTTTGTTATTGAGCAGAGAGTTGAATGGAAGCCTCACATCTGACTCTGCCAGGCATCCCAGGCCCCCCAAGCCTCAGTGGGATCTTTATGGCAAGGTCCTAATCTTTCTGGGGTCCAGTCTTTCTGGGGTTACAGCCCACTTTCCCAAGATTATGACCATGGGGCTCCTAGGTGACTCTCACCCCCATACCCCACACCCTTGTGCTCAGCCAGGCCTGGTACATAATGAGCTTGCCAAACTCTCTGGGCTCTGTGCCTTCCTGCTTGGCTGTACTTCCAGAGCCAATCTCTGTAGCCAGGACAGTTTCCTCAATGGTCTTCATCTCATGCCAGGCCCAACCCACTTTCATGCCTTCTCTGAATCTAAATATGCAGATAAGACCCCTAGAGTGATGCTTTGGGGAAACTGCATTAATCAGGCAGTGGTCCATCAACCTTTAGGGGACCAGTTCATGGCAAAGGAACAAATATGCAATCCTGAGAATTCCATATGCTGAATATCCGTGGGAATTGGCAGAACCTGCTCAGTGGTGTATGCCCAGCCCTCAGAGAACACTTTCCCTCTCTAGTTACCATTCGGCCACATCCAGCCACAAATGTCTCATGAGCAGCGCATCAAAGCTATCCAGGCCTCAGTTACAAGGCAAAGATTTCCTTTGGAGACAGCTTTGGTGTTGTTAAAGAAGCACAGGGCTTAGGACAATCAAAACTGAGTTCAAAAGACAATTCCATTTATTAGATGTGTGAACTTACGTAAGAAAATGTCTCTAAATTTCAGTTTCTTCATCTGTAAAATGGGAATAGTAAAATATCTTTCTAACTATATTGAGTCATAGTTTAAAAGAGAAAATACGTATAAAAATCCTTCATCAACTGAAAGCATAATACAATGTTATGATATTTATACATGACTTCTCACAGAGATCGTTAAGACTATAAAATGCAAAGTGTATTTAATAAAGTTTCAGTGGTGCCTGGGTGGCTCAGTTGGTTAAGCATCCAACTTCGGCTCAGGTCATGATCTCGTGGTTTATGAGTTCCAGCCCACGTCAGGCTCTTTGCTTACAGCTCAGAGTCTGTAGCCTGCTTTGGATTCTGTGTCTCCCTCTCTCTGTCCCTGCCCTGCTCACACTCAGTCTCTGTCTCTCTCTCTCTTTCAAAAATAAACATTAATAATTTTTTTGAGTAAAAATAAAGTTTCAGCTTCAGCTAACTCTTCTACAGATAAAAATAGTAAAATGTATTAAAAATTGTTTTTAAGAGCATTGGAGAAGAACACAAGCTGGAAGAAATTGGATGGGAGATCAATCCTTGTAAGATAGAAGGGTACTGCTGAGATGTGTGAGCTAGCAGCTTTTTACCCATGGGCATGTCCCAATCCCTGTAGCGCAGGGTGGTAGAAAACTACAGTCTTGTTGCTACCTTGAGGTTTTAGAGAACAAAGTACTTAGTTGGCAAAACTGATGAAGACGTCAGTGTTGGTGGGGCATGGGGGAAGGGGGCACTGCAGAAGAGATCCTGGAAAGGAGAGAGCTACAGAGGAAGTGCAAAAATCTGCAAATAAATCCTGTTAAAAGTATTGGTTGACTGCTGAATAAGGAAAAATATAGAAGCTGAAAGCTGAAATAATTGGGTATAGATTTCAACTATTTCCTTTCCAAAGAAGACACAGCTTGGAGTGAAGTTCAGCCAAGTTAATTAAACAAATAAAAACACTCTTCAAAAAAAAAAAAAAAAAAGAACAAAATCCAGAGTCTCTACAATATATCTTTCACACTGTACACATATAATAAAAAAAATTACTAGACACCCAAAGAAACAAGAATGTATGACCTATACTTCAAAGGAAAGTGGTATGTTCAAGAACTTCTAAGAAATATGTCATAGTAAGTCAAGAATAGGGAAAATTAGCAAATAGCAACTACAAAAAAGAAACAGCAAACATTAGAACTGAAACCATGAAACAGAATCCTAAAAATATCAGAGAAAATAAATAGTAAACTCAAGGACAGATGAATTAAAGTTATCCAAACTAAAGAACAGAAAGGAAAATTTTTGAATAAAAATTAACAAAAAAATTTAATGACCTGTGAGACAGTATCAAGCAATCTAATACAGTTATAATTGGGGTTTCAAAAAAAAGTCAAAAAGAATGGAACAGAGAAAAATGTAGTGGTCAAAAATTTCCCAAATTACTTGAGAAAGTTCAATTTACAGGTGCAAGAAGTCCAGGGAACCCCAAGCAGAATCATATGACACCATACCAAATGCTTGGATCCCAAGATAAAAAGACTATCTTAGAAGCAGCCAGAGAAAACGCATACATTATGTACACAAGCAAAATGGTAAAAATACTGCTAACTTCTTATCAGAAATCATGAAGCTCAAAAGGCAATGGAATGACATCTTTAAAAAGATGAAAGGATAAGAATGACAACCAAGAATTCTATACCCAGTAAAATTATTTTTAAAATATAAAGAGAAAATGAAGATATTTTCAGATGAACAAAAACTGAGAGAATTAGCAGCCATGATATTTATTTGTGCAAAATATTCTAAAAGAAGCTCTTTTGGCTAAGGGGCAATGACACCACATAGAAATTTAGACAGTTCAACAAAGAATAAGTAGCACTAAATATTGCACAAATATGAAAGAGAATTTTACCTTTCTTTTCTTCAAAAATGTGACTGTTTAAACAAAAATAAAAATTATAATATTTTGTTGTGGTGTTTATAGTATATATAAATTGTAAAATGTGTATATGTGATACGTGTTTATAACACAGAGGATGATGACATCAATGTTGCAAGTTTCCTATGCTTCATGTGAAGCACTAAAAAGTTAACATTGTGCAGTTAAAGATGCATTAGTAATCACCACTTAAAAGCTGAACAATCAGTTAAAGATATGAAAAGAGGTATGGTTAAAAAGCTACTAAAGTAAAATAGAATGTTAAATATTGTCTGGGGCACCTGGGTGGCTCAGTCAGTTAAGCATCAGACTTCAGCTCAGGTCATGATCTTACAGTTTGTGAGTTCAAGCCCCACATCGGGCTCTGTGCTGACAGAGAGGCTGGCACCTGCTTCAGATTCTGTGTGTGTGTCTCTCTCTCTGACCCTCCCCTACTCATACGCTGTCTCTCAAAAATAAACATTAAAAAAATTTTTTTTGAAATTGTCTGATTAATTCTAAAGCAAGGCAATAAAGGTGGAATAAAAAACCGAAAACACAGTTGTAACAAATAGCATGATCTAATTCAATAATATCAATTCTTATAGGAATATACATTGGCTAAACCCTCAGATAAAGGCAGAAATTGGTAGATTGTATAAAAGGTCAAGACTCAACTATACGCTGTTTACAAAATACCAAGATACAGGAGTGCCTGGGTGGCTCAGTTGGTTAAGCATCCGACTTCAGCCTAAGTCACAATCTCGCTATTACTGAGTTCAAGCCCGGCTTCAGGCTCTGTGCTGACAGCTGACAGCCTGAAGCCTGTTTCAGAGTCTGTGTCTTCCTCTCTCTCTCTGCCCCTCCTCCACTCACACTCTGTCTCTGTCTCTCAAAAATAAACACTAAAAAAAAATTTTTAATGCCAAGATAAAATAGAGCAAAGCAAATCCCATGACTATACCTAACTTTAAGGTGAGTGCAAAAGTACAACCTAACCATGTGATAAGATAGTGGAAAAGCAGATATCTGTGAACATAAACTCTCTCCGTCCTGCAGATAGATACCATCAGTGCTGGTAAAGAGAAGGAAAGAGCTTCAAGTCTCTTGCACACCAGACACCCACTGTGCACCCAGCTGGCTACAATCCCTAGGGTGCATTATGTCCATGGTTCCTGTGCCAAGTCCAGTCCCCAATGAAATCCATTACTGAACTAAGGGTGGCATTGTCACAAACCAGTGGGGTTCAAAATAGATTGGAAATGCTGTTTTTTCTTCAGTTGCCAGAGAGATAGGTAACTGGCCCAGCCCAACCCTTAAGAATCCAACATTAGTTTTTATAACTTCCCTAAGCATTTGATAGTGGGACTTACCCCAGCATAATCATGGGTACAATGTTGGTGTTTTAAGAGAATTATTTTTTTAATGTGTATTTCTTTATTTGGAGAAAAAGAAAAAAAGAGAGAGAACAGGGGAGGGTCAGAGAGAGAGGGAGAGAAAGAATCCCAAGCTGGCTCTGAACTGTCAGTGTGGAGCTCGACACTTCACATGAACTGTGAGATCATGACCTGAGCCAAAATCAAGAGCTGGACGCTTAACTGACTGAACCACCCAGGCACCCCTTAAGAGAATTACTTTATTAATCATCTCCTCCATGACTGGTATCTCACAGAAAGAATTATACTAGTTATTTTCACAGTAAGAATTTAATATACAAAATTGTAATCCAAGTAAAAAAATTATGAACTAGGTATCTCAAAAAACAAAAAGATACACTAAGGTATCACAGAGATAGCAAACGCAAAAAGAGCTACTACCCTTAGGACAGGAGGAACAAAGGGAAAAAATAAAATGAAAATTTAGAAGTGTGGATAAGGGTCCCAAGAATGGGATGAAGGTCCCACAGACCTTCAGATCTCTGAGGTTAGGGATGCCCTCTGCTTGGCTGTGTCTGAAAAAGATGCCATGCAGCCGGTTCTTCAAGTGGTGGAAAAACTGGATTCAGCTGCTGCTGCAGAAACACCCTGTTGCTGTGGAGGTAAAAGAAGGAAGCCTGAGGTGACCCACCAAAACCCCACAGGGAAAAGATTCCTGCCTTGCAGCCTGACTTTGGCTCCCCCTATTGACAAAACCTATTATGGTGCCTGGTGGCAAAGCAGAAAAGAGGTGTACAGGCTCTCAGTCGCAGCTTCACAAACCTGAGTGGAGACTGAGTTTGGAGCTGAGACAATAGTTTAATTATCTGACCCAGCTAGGCTATGGCAAGTCCAGCAGTGACTACTGGGGTGGATTTCCCAGGCAGGGAACTTGATATGGGAACTGGAGAAAAGGCTTTCCCTAGAACATTTGGGAGCAGACTGAATCAAAGGGAGATTGAGTCCAAGCGAGTGTGCCAGGGCCACAAAGTGGGAAGCCAGACTGCATATTAGGACAAGAGGGACTGTGGAGCTGGTGTTGGGAGAGGAAATTGCAGAATCCTGGTAAATTTGGGAGCACAGCAAGCCATGGGGGGTATAGATGGTAATGAAATAAGAAGACACAGAAATTTGCAGAACCTAGATGTCAAAAGTCTCTCTGGGATGGCTGTACGCTGGTGGGAAGGTCAAAGGCATGGTTTGAATAGGGTGCCATAAATTGAGACAGAGAGAAATAGCCTTTATTCATCTATTTAACAGTCAGACTTATTTTGTGTTCTAGAGGGTAAGAGGTATATAAATAAGTCCATGTGTGCACACAGGCATGCATGCAAATGCATGCATACATGGATGTGTATCCCAGGGGATTGTTTCAGAAGAACACTGTAACACTGATGCATGGGCAATATGTATGTATTTATTATGGCTGGTGACAAGAATTGGGTCTTAATGGAGAAGGTGATTGTTATTCATGATTTCCAAATGGTTAACTAGATCCAGAGGATTTGCATTAAACTAAGTCATTCTCCTTCCATGCTTGCTGGACATGATCGATGGAAACGTCAAGTCCCATGAGATCTCTGAGCTCACATTCTCTCTCTTTCTACTAGAATTGGGGCATTTTTCCCCTACCATTTTTGCTCTGATTCTCATTTCCACAAACAGTGCCGGTGATAGGTCTAAAGATTTGATCTTCAATTTCTGACTTCTTTTAAAGGGCATTGTATCTTCATCCTAAAGCAGATATTGTTCTGGCATCCAGAAAAAAAATAAGGATAGGAGACAGCAGGTGACTCTGAATGTGAAATACAAGATTTCACACAATCATGGATTTTCAAGCAGAAAGTACTTCAGGGATTACTGAGTCCAGTGTTTTCAAACTCTGTTTTAAACAGAAGACCTCTTTACATTAGACTTTGGAACTGGTCATTTCTTGAGTGAATAAATGAATAAACAAGGCAAAATATGTGATGGAGGACTTTTCAAGTATGAGAAATTACAGGATCAAAGATATCAGAGTCACGATATCGTCCAGGGTTCTCTGAAATTCAATATTCTTGAAGCCAAGGTGCAAGGGAGAAAGAGGGAAAGGTGAAGAATGAACTTACTTTCCTCATTTCAACTTAATCCTATGGCTAATGGTTGAAGAACCAGTGACAGATTTTAAGCAAAGGAGATAAACAATCACATTTGAATTTCAAATATATTACTTCAAGACTGTACCAAAAAGGGGGTGGGGGTGGAAGGGACTTTGCAATAATCAAAATGAGAAATGAAAAAGCCTATACTAGAGTAGTGGAAGTGGGTAGCTAGGAATAGGAAGAACAAACTCTGGAGATATTTAGAAGGTAGTTCTAAGTGGCTGACTGAGTGGAGAGAAGGCAGACAGGGACACAGCAGAGTCTGAGATGACCTCCAGGTCTCCAGCCTATACTGCTGAGCTAATGATGGTCTTCCCTAAACTCAGAAGCCAAGGAGAAGCGGGGGTACAATCACAATGTTTGGTTTTAGATATGTTAAGTTACGCTTACTACGGGAACACTGAAGGCAAAATTAAAACATGAAAAAGCCAACATAACATACTGGTAAGCTTCTGGATGGGATGGCAATATAAACAGATTGACTGGGAGACAAGACATAAAGTAGAGGTAGCACCAAGTGTGGTCACCTAAGTTCCAGACAAATCCATTATCAAAGCCAGGAGAGATGGCTAAGAGGCAAGGCCTAGCAACAAGGGAACATCTCATTGGGTTAGGACCAATGTCTACAGAATTGCCCTAGTGACCTGGACCTTCCTCCAATTCATCCTCTTTATGGGATCTTAAAGACCCAGGAGTGCATCCTCTGCTTCTGAGGAAGGATATGAAGAAAGCTCAGCTTTATCTATTCCAGTGCCTCTGCATTCCATTTCCAAGAGAGCACATAACTATTAAGCTGGAAAAGGATGTCTCCATCTCAAGGGAGATGGAGCTGTGTGGGTAGTGACTTTGGCGAGCAGTCCAACCTCAGAGGAGTGTGAATTACCGCCCGCACACACAGAGTGGCTCTCCTCGACTGCCTGCCAAGGAAGGGATGGTTCTCAACCAAATCAGTCTGTGGCTGCCAAAAGCTCTTGTGAGGGCCCAGTTTTCCAGCAGGAAACGTAACCTGAATTGGAAAACATGAGTGTAAGCTGGAAAACAAACAGCTCAAAATATCTGTGTCCTGAAATGAACTGTAAGCCATTCTGTCTCCAGAACTGAATCCACTTAGTCAAAGGAGCACAGGGTTAAGGGAGCCAGCAGAAGGGAGGGAGAGAGGAAGGAAAGACCAACTGATGAAAGGAAGGAAAGAAAGAAGAAAATTTAGAACAAAAAGAACATTGAGCCTCTGCTATATGCCAGGATCTGTGCTGGGAGGTCCACATTCATTTTCCTATGAAGTCTCTCCACAATGTCATGATGCATGGAGACACTGGAGGCCCTGAGGTTAATTAACATACCTAAGATCACATCATTAGAATGCAGCAGAGCTGGAATTTGAACTCAGATTCAATGACTCCAAAATTAACATGCTTTCACTAAACTCTTTTGCACCCCAAAAGAGGGAAAGGAGAAAAGCGTTATTGGAAACTGCCTTGGAAAAGGCTTCCTGAGTCCCTGCTGGATGGAAAAAAGATTGAGGTTTTAGAAGGAGCCAACATCAGAGAATTCCTAGTCCCTGAATTGGGGTTATAAAGAGTAGCTTGAATAATTAATAGAAAGCCTACAGGACAACTGTTCTTTCCTAGAAAACCTTCCCTTCTCATCTCCCCTTTTTCTCTGATTTTCCCTGCCCTCTGAGGCTCTATGTGAGCCATCTGAATATGCACTTTCACATATGGTGCTTATACATGAAACTCTACAGGGTCAAAGAATTTAAGCAATTTGTCAAGCCACCTGACTGATAAATGACAGCACTGAGATTTAAATTCAGGTCTTCCAATTCTTTATTCCAAGCAATTTCTACTGCATAATAGCTGTCTCTACATGTAACTTCAACAAGGAGATGCAAGATAAACACTGACCATTAATTTGTCAATTCCAGCTGCTGGGATATTTGAGTGACCACTAATCCATTGGTAACTTCACAGAAACACTGAGAAGGACAGGCCAGTGTTTATGAGGAAATGATTATTAAAGTATGTTAAAAACCATCAGGTGATATGCAAATAAAAGCAATAAATATCATTTAATAATGGGTTCTTTTTGCTTGGTACCCAAAACTATATTTATTAGTTCAAATGTGGTCACTGGAAAATACTGCAAAGATAAAATATTCAGTTATCCATTTAAGAAATCACTGCCTTTTCTAAAGCCTGTTGTAAACATTAAATGTATTGTCCCAAGTCACAAATCTAGAAGATGGTGAAGCAGAAATACAAACTCCAGCAACTGTAGTTAAAGCCACTTCATAGCAATCCAATGAAATAGATGACGTCATTATATATGTTTCCATTGTAGAAACAAGGTAATAAGAAGTTGTGCACAGGACTCAGAACCAGTAAGCAGTAGAGCAGAGATTTTCATTCAGGTTGTTTGACCACAGGTTTGATGGAATTGACCATGAACCTACAGCTGATGCCGTACCTGATAAAGAGAAGACAGAAAAATACAGGACCAGTTTCTCTTTGGAATTTGTAAAACAGCAGAGAATTTCAAGGTGTTACTATCATTGCCCATGACGTCACCAACTATCTGTTCCTTAAACCTACCCCTCTTGTCTATTTCCACTCAGAACACCTTAATTCAGGGCCATCATGCCTCCCCTAGACAGCATGTTATGTCCTTCCCTTCTACAACACATTCCCCACATTGCCACAGGAGGAATCTTTTAGAAACGTGGGTCTAATCATGTCACTCCTCCACTTCAAAACTCTCACTAGCTCCCTATTTTCTTTAAGAAAATGCCTACAGCCATATTCCCAGCCTCTACTCTGCCCTGTGATGACTCTCGGATCTTGGCCCATGCTGCTTCTTCATACCCCTCACAATTTCTGTTCCTGCCACGCTGGACCACTTCCAGTTCTAGGATTTTGCAAGGCTGTTTCTTGCCTCTGTATCTATGCTTACAATGCTCTCTTTGGCTGGGATATTTTCTCTCCCCTTATATAGGTCTGGTAAACTTCTAGCCAAGATACCCCCTCTTTAAGATCCTCTCTTTTTCAAACCCTCAGAATTCCAGTCATTCCTTGGGTTGCTTTTGAGCTAATCATATACCTCTGTTATTGTGCATGGTACTTATGTCTCCACAACCAAACTGGGGCAACCTCAAGGTAGAGACCCTATCTGAATCATCTTTGGGTTCTCAGAGCCTAGCATAAGGGTTCAATAAGTGCTTGTCAAAATGAATTTAGCTAACGTCTGTTTCTTCCTTACGAGTCCTCAATCAAGACAATAAACTGCCCCCTCAGGTAGAGAAAATGTGTTTTCCTTTACTGCTTTCCTCCCTGCCTCCCTTTCTTTCTCTCCATTCCCTCTCCTCTGCTCCTGTGCACTCTGAAGAGATGAGAAACAAGAGGCTGGATGAAAAAGTACACTCAAAAGCCTTTTCCAAATACCAGTTTGTATGATTTCTTCCATGCTGTAAGAGAGAGACAGAGAAACAGAGAGTGGGGAGAGGGTGGAGGGCATGCCGCTGGCAGTGGGTAGAAGTCTCTCCACCGGGCCAAGATCTCACACTGTGTTTAATGGCAAGCCTACTTTGGGGGACGATGGAGACGGGGAGCAATAGGTTGACTGCTGTGTGTACCAATTTCAAATTGCTAGCTAGACCTTTAGCTAACACTAGTGTTTCATGTTGCAAATCCAGTGTTACCACGTGAAATAGTCAGGAAGTACACTTCTGCCAGAGACAGAGTAATTTGTTATCGGCTGGAGTGAGAAGCTGACACAGTTACCTCACAGAGATGTTTTTATTCAGATGTGCAGCCTTCCCTAGATTAACTGTGACTGTCCCGTCTCCTTGGTGACATACACTCCGAGCAATAGCTCCGTGGCCACTGCTATTGCACTTTTGAGGGTAGACCCGTACCTGCTATCCAGTTTCTGACTTTGCCATCTTAGCTGTTACATGACGACGGTAAAGGAAGGTAATTTGGAGAAGTGTGGGATTCAAAAGAGGTCTCTGTCTCTGGTCTTATCTACCTTCAATCCATCTTCCAGTGTGTTTTGCTGAAACTCCAACCTGAACGTATCATCCCTGTTCAAATTCCCTCAATGATTCCTATTGTGCTCAGGATGAAGTTCAAGCTTCTTAGAAGAGCATGTGTGCCTATGTGTAGTCTGGCCTCTGCTTACTTGTCCACTCGTTTCTGACTTTTAGATCCTGTAAACATCAAACTATTTGTCAGTTTCTGCACGTCTTGTTTTTGTCTCCATGCCTTTGCTTAGGCAGTTCCTTCTGCCTAGAGTACCCTTTCCTATACCCCTCACCTCTCACCCACTGTGCTTACCAAACTTCTACTTATTATTTAAGGCTTAACTAAAGCATCAAATCTTCCAGTTTCTTCTAACCCTCTGGATTAATTCATTTCTTTCAGGCTCCCCTAGTCTTTTTACATTTTTCCACATGTGTTACACTGAGCTGGGAAAGCAGTATAGTGATTAAAAGTAGAGGAAGTACCAAAGGGAATATTAGGGTACACTGGCAATAAAGGGTACACTGTATGTAGAGTATGTAAAATCAGTTTTAAAAAATACACTAAAAAATTTATGTACCTGAAATTATAACATTCTCAGTGGTAAAATACTCACTTTCACCAGGGCAGCCCGTTCCCACTTCTACTCCTGGTTAATAACGCAAGGTCTAAAGTGACAACACTTAGATCCATCATGCAATAGCACATACGGCCTTGGGCACATCTTATCTTACTGTGTCTAGCTCCCTCCTCTGTAAAATGGGGACAAGAAAACCACCTGCCTAGTTTTACTGCATGAGACAATACAGGTAAAAAACTTAGAACGGTAACTGGGATTAAGTAATCTTATTCCATAAATATTAACTGTTATTTGCTGATGAGCCTGTAGTCTTCTCTTGGGTTAAAGCTCCCTCACTAGCTTAAAAGCTCTTTGAGAATTTCTCTTGCTCACTGTTATATACACTCTGCCTAGCATAATAAGCATTTGTTGAATGAGTAAATGAATCCTATTCATCTTTGTGAGGCTAGTGCATTGCAGATTATGTGAAATGGAAATAGGTGCTCAGTAAATGTTTGTTGGATGAATGGGTGGTTTAATGAAAAAAATAGCTCGTAAGAAGAAACTTGCAAAGAAGCTTAAAGTGACCCTAAAGAGACAGAAAATGGGATAAATATAAAAAAAAAGTAGACAAAAGTTGATAGTGAGAGTGAAGGAGAGATCCAAAGTTAGTTCTCCTTGGACTGTTCCAGAAGGTTGGGCCTAATGAAATGTAGGTCTATGGAAACTAGAGAGTCACGTAAGCCAGTTGCACGACTGTAGAACCCTAGAGTTAGGGAAGGAAAATCCATCACATCATCAGCTCCAGGAAAACAGGAGCAGTGAAAAAATGCTCAAGAGAAAGATTTTCTCACACTGTAAGCCCCACATTAGGACCCGAAACATGGCTATGAAGAGGAAAATGGGGATCTGCTTGTTTCTTATTCTAGCCACTGTCTTTAAAAAAAAAATTTTTTTTAATGTTTATTTATTTTTTGAGAGAGAGAGAGAGAGAGACAGAGCATGAGCAGGGGAGGGGCAAGGAGAGAGGGAGACAGAATCCAAAGCGGGCTCCAGGCTCTGAGCTGTCAGCAGAGCCTGACACAGGCCTCAAACTCACCAAATGCGAGATCATGACCTGAGCCGAAGTTGGATGCTTAACCAACTTGAGCCCTCCAGGCTCTCCCAGCCACTGTCTTTTTTTTTTTTTTTTTTTTTTCCCGGTTTAAAATGATTTTTAATTTTAATTTTAATTTTTTTAACATAATTTATTATCAAATTGGTTTCCATACAACACCCAGCCACTGTCTAAATGTTAGGTTTTATTTATTTATTTTTTTTAATTTGGTCAGCAAAGCTCACTCCCATAATTCTTTGCATCTAGTTCTTGAATGATGTATGACTAAAGTATGATTAGTATATGGATTACTTTCAGATTCTCCAGGGTGAGACACCTCTAAACCCAGTGAGATATTCATAAAACTCTAGATTGGAGCCGTTAGCAGAAGAGATAAAGATAATGCTTTCAAGTAACTTGAGCAACATTTAGAATTTCCTTCCAAAATATCATCTCATTATTTCTTAGCCTTAATAAGTAGGAAGAACGGGCCATATCTGGGCTCTGGGTAAACTTTGCTAGATCATATGTCATCACCATGATTCCAAAGGACCTTAACAGACCAAATTCAAACCAACAAAATAAGATCCAACGTAAAAAAGTCCAAAGCGTCGTTGACATTTATATTAGACAGAAAAAAAGCCTGCCCAAGCAGCTACAGTTCCAACTGTGATCCTGATGTTTCCACCCAGTGACCCAAATTCTGTCCCTTGGAGGCCAAGAGGAGTAATTTACTCTGTATATACACCACAGCCCACCAGCAAACGTGATAGCTCTCACATGCTGCCAACCCAACCCACTAAGGCTTATCTTTTCCAGAGGTAAATAACCCCAGTTCCTTCAGCTAGTCCTCACATAAGAGTTTTCTATCTCTTCTTGCAGTTTAAATCAGAAAAGAAAAGGAGCTTCTGAAATGAATTGGACTGACTGAAATAATTCCAGTATCTTTCAAATGTTCCACATCTAAAATGTGAGGAATCATTAATATATTTTGTCTGGTCATCCATTCAATGAAATACCTTCCTCCACAGTAATTTTGTTTGAACCTCATCTGCTAATGACAGGTCACTATCTTCCAAAGCACTTGTTGGAAAGAATGGACAGATGAGGTATTGTTTCTTTGGCTATTTTAGAGAAACTCAAGATAACATTGGCTTTAACAATCCAGTAGTTTATTTTTCTAAGTAGACGGTCCAAGTCTGATATGGCACCTCTCATGAGGGATCCTTGTTCTATTTATCTTTCATTCTGCTGTCTTCAACATGCAGTTTCTATATCATGGTATAAGAGTATAAGGTAGATTTTTTGGCTCCTATTGTCATATGAGTTTACATTCCCACTAGCAAGAATGAGAAAGGAGGAAAGGGGGATGCATGCCCCTTCCTTTTCAGGGTATAACCAGAAGTTGCCATCATAATTCCTGCTCCATTCCAGTGGATCAGAAATCAGTTATATTCCATATATTGCTCAAAGGAAGTCTTTATTCCAGACCATCATAGACCTTTAAAAAAAAAAGTCAAAGGTTCTACTACAATGAAAATAAGAGACAATTGATATTGGAGGACAACTAGCAGCTTCTGCCATACATCGTTTAAAACTTTTCCCCATATTTCGGTAAAGCTGCCTCTCTGTTGTTTTGCAACTAAAAATTTTTTATTCTCTGGAGATAAAACAGTCAAGGTTATGGTCTTCGAAAAACTAAATGAAAGTATCATGTAGCTTCCTCTTAATAAATCTTTACCTTGCCAAGAAAAGCAAACCTCCATTTTGTTGTTTCTTCTGTAATGTGTTTTCTGCATACATCCACATCCTCGCCACATCCTTCTTGTCTCTTTTAAATCAACATTTCTCCCATAGAGTTCTTGCCATATACCTCTAAGATCACACTTAACAATCAAATTCCACAAATATGTATTTATTACTTATATTTTCCCAAAACTATGCTAAGTATTGGCAATAACTCAAGGAAGACATGACTTTTAACCTCAAGGATTTTTTAGGCCGAGTGCCTATAACTGATCATCAGACAACTGATTCATAATGATCTTACAGTCAACCCAATCCTCCTGGGTATTTCTCACAAGAACAACAATTAAGTCATGCCTGCATCATTCTAAACTTAGATAATTGACTTTTTTACTTAATTGAGGGGTGTGATGTCCAGCTATGTTGTACTTTACCTTAGTTTTTCAGCTCGTTATTCCATCATTGGGAACTTGGATTGTGTCCTTGGATATTATACCACCACTCCCACTTTTATGGGTTTTGAAATTTTCCTTTGATAGACATGTTTGGAGAAATCACTGATATAGGTATTTTGTAGGAATCCTATTTAGGTAGGATTCCAAGTATAACATCTATTGCTTAGAAGACGGTAGAAAAAGAAATCATAATTTTAAAATATCAGGAATTTTTTTTCTGTGCATTCTTTCTTCTTTTGTTAAATATGGTATAAAATAATCCAGACAGAAGGAATGGTTGTGCAGGTCTAGTTACCAATGCCAACTGAATTCAGCCCATAAGATTCCAAAGCCCACTGGCAAGCTAGTGCCAGTGATACTCCATATTAATAGCTGGTAATGTTAGTATAACTCTAGGAATTACGTGAGTTTTATCCTCATCAACAGAGGCTTCTCCCATGCTCCATCTCCTCTTCTGAAAAGAAATGCAAATAAATGCATTGGGAATGCATGGTAGCCTGGCAAGTTCTCAAATTCTAAAACAAAAACAAAAACAAAAACAAAGTATACTTCCCCTGTTTTTGGGTCATGAATGAGGAACCAACCAGAAGTTGAAAAATTCTTATCAGCAGCCATGGGTCTGCCTCTTTTCATCTGGACTCAGATTTGCAAGGTGGAGCCAAATACAAGTCTTGTTCCATTGCCTCCACTTCCTGGTGTTATCACAATCATTCCCTGCCCATGTCATCCATGTGACAGGAAAGGCAGTAGCTAAACACAGTCCCTCACACACACCCCAGAATAAGTTAATAGTATCATGCAGAAGAAGGAAAGCAGCCATGATTTCACCAATGGGAGAAATCCTTTATATGTTTACATCCTCATGTGTAAATTGGTGAACCCCTTACCTGAGGGAGGGAAAAAAAGAAAAAAGATCCTTCCATCATTCTTCTTGGAGAAAAGGCAGAACACAGGAAGAGAATTAAGTTGAGGTGAGAGGTGGGGGGGGGGGGAGTCAGAAAGAAAGTGGGGAGGGAGAAAGGGGGAAAGGGAGGAAAAGGGAGGGGGAGAGAGGGAGAAAGGGAGGGAGGGAGGGAGGGAGAGAGAGGGGGGAGAGGGGAGGGGGAGGGAGAGAGAGAGAGAGAGAGAGAGAGATTGACTCACAGACTAGGCAAGTGAAGAAATAATCCATTCCCTTGCTAATAAGAGAATGGGAAAGGCACTTGGCAGAGAGCATTCAGGGGAAAGTACATCCTTTCACTGCAGGGAATAAAAGCTGTACATTTTAGGTGACCTTTGCACAGTAAAAGACATAGAGAGTGAAAAGTTCCTGCAAATAGAAATAAATGCCCCATAGAAGGAAGTGACATCCCAGAGCAGACCTACTTGGAGCAACCACAGCTGAGGACACACAGTGTTCTTGACAGTGGCCTGCAATCAACCTCAAGACCCTTGGGGCTATACCCAGTGGAACCAGGATAACTCATTCATGTTGAATACCTACTATGTACTAAGTACTGTGCAATAAAATCATCAATCCATGCTGGACCACAGCAGTGACCATTCTCTTTGCGGGCCACATTGATAGATGCCAACCAACAAAAGCAACTGAGACGGATTCCCAAGGAAAACAGGCACTTAAAGAACACTGCTTTGTCAGGGCATGTTTGGGCAGGCTGCCTGCCAGTTACATTCACAAAACATTGTTGCTACCTTTTCTTTTTTTTTTTTTTTCTTTTTTTTCTTTTTAACTCCCTGAAGTATATTCACAATGTTTGTGAGAAGAAGAAACAGAAATTAGAGAATAACATTTATGGATAGTATAGAAGTACATCTCCGTGACTTGAGGTTTCTGGTAGTGACAAAGATATATGGCAAAAATAAAACTGGATTAGAGGTCATGAGACCATTTGAGACTTTATTAATTATTAAATGAGATACTGTCTGCAAAACTCTAGCATGTGTTTTGGAGAAGAATAATTACTCAAGATATTGTAGCCATTGGTATAGTATTTTTACTGTTGATTATTATTCCATGATTTCTGAGGCCATTACATATGATCCCAATTTTATAGGGGTTCATTTCCCAGGGATGAATTGGGGAAAATGAGGGAAGAGAATTCTCCTTCCTAAGCAAAAGGTATATAGAAAAAAATGCCTAGAAAAGTATAGACGACACCCTTATAACAAATACTCAGGAAAGTCAGCCATCTTTTATATCCAAGTTCAGATAAGTAAACTAAGATATCAGCATGCCTGGGCTGGGATCATGTCACACATCAAAGGAGGTGAACAGTGGACTCCAGAGTGACTTATGGGTTAGACCTTGCACCAAGAAGGGGGAGAGAAGACTAGTAGGCAGGTGGAAGAAATGTTTCAGCTTTAAACTCACTATAAGCTTCAAGCCTAGCTACCCTAACAGCAGCTTAGTCGCAGACAACAGAAGTCATTATATCTGGCTTGAGCAGAAAGATCTACATAGGGGGCAGTAAAAAGCTCACAGAACTTATTGAATGCCCGGGGCAATAAAATTGAATGCTACCAAACTTGGAACCACATTGCCAGCAGAAATGTCCAACCAGGCTACTGAACATCCACAGCAGACACCACCATTGTTGCTGTCAAAAGGGACCAGAAAGCAGAATTTCCACTACAGATGCCCTATGAGAAACAAATGCTTCTACCATAAGATTTGGTCTCATACATGTTTTCCAAATCTCCTAAAATTGCATGGGCTTAGTAGAATCTAGAGAACCTATAAAATCTTACCTGCAGGGTAAGGTCAGAACGTAGCTTTTAGCTTTCCAGCCCCTATCATACAGAAAAGAAGAAAGGTATGGGAAGTAGATGTTGAATAAACTAATCTGTAGCATCTACCCCACTGACATCAGATTTCGAAACTGAGTTGCTTTTTAAGGCAACTGGTTATTAAATCTGGAAATCCGTCTTCGTCACAAATGGCCTGGAATTTTTCCAGGACTTGGAATGGCCTCATAAAATTAGTGTTACCATGAACTTGATGGACAGAGATCCAGAAGTGTAGAGAAAAGCATAAAATTTGTCATTTTACTGGACTCAGTAAGGCTTAAGCACAGGATCCACTGGGTATTTTCAATACTGAAAATACTGGGTATTTTCAATACTGAAAACTGCTCAGGTCGTCTGGATGGCTCAGTTGGTTAAGCATCTGACTCTAGATTTTTGGCTCAGGTCATGATCTCATGGTTCATTAGATTGAGCCTGTGTTGGGTTCTGCGCTGACAGCAGGGAGTCTGCTTGAGATTCTCCCCCTTCACTACCCCTGCCCTGCTCGTGCTCGCTCACTCTCTCTCTCAAAATAAATAAATTTTTAAAATAATTAAAAGAAAAGAAAACTGCTCATGTGCCTTGCCTTTTTACTAATGGTACTCTAAAGTTGGAGGCATGGATGTAGATCAGTCTACTTCGAAATAAGTCTTGCACAACACCCTCATCAATATGACTTGGGACATTTGTTAAAATAAAGATGATTGGGCCCCATCCCAGACTCTGAAGCAGAATCTCTGCATTAGTGGGAACCACTTGTCTGTATTTTGATACAGGTCCCCATGCTCATAGAGTCTAGACTCAGAGTACAGTGGAAACTCCCAGTTATTCCCGTAGAAATTTACCTCCAAGAACTTAGAAGGTAGGTCTAGAAATTTTGAAGTAGGAATATAGTTGGAAACTCTCTTCTGGCCTGGTGAACTTGAGGACCACAACAGAACTAAGATTGAAAATATACTGAGACTCAGTTAAAAAAAAATGCATAATTTTTTGAAGTTACATTAGCATTTTGCCATATCTTAGGTACCAAAAATATATAAATCAAAATTGAATTCGTACTAATCCAAATGTTGTATGCAAAATGCCTCACTCAGTTTCAGGAATAAGGTCATGGGCTTGGAACATTGTTTACAGGTGTCTCCAAGGAGATGGCATTAAAACATTTATACCTGGTGTACCCTGTATTTATATGCAAACTAGCCTCTATGCTGTTTTCCCGTGAATTTTTTTTTTTGTAGGGTTAAAAACAAGTAAGACCAACTTCTAGCACATGGAAGTGTTTTCACATGGTAAATTTTATGAGAACTAGAGAAAACAAAAAAAAAATTGTTATTACTGTGAGTTTAAATTAGCCTTTTCCAAATCTGTTAGGAGATCTAAATCCCTCGGTATGCAACTAAAATCACTCAATATTTATTGAAAACCTACTGTGTGCCAAACTCTTTCTAGATGCTTTCTCATATGATATCTTATTTAATCTTTAGAACAGTCCTATTAAGTAATTTGAATTCTGTTTCACAGTTGAGAAAACCAAAGCACCAAGTGAGTAATGTGCCACAGAGCAAGGAAGAAATGAAGTCAGGACTTTCTGACAACAAATCCAGTGTTCCTTCCACTCTATCACTTTTCTTAATTAATACTAAATACATATTATTTAATAATTAATACTAACAACCCACTATGTCTTACAGCCAAGTACATTTTTATTAAGGACATTATCTTATTTGATCCTAGTAACAGCACTCAAGGCCTGGCAGAGAATGATGTTACCATTTCACACTGCAAAAACAGAAACCCCAGGAGATTTAGTAACTCCACATGGGTCACAAAGCTCATGGTTGCAAAGCCAGTACTTGAGCCTTATTCTTCTAATTCCAAATATATGTTCTATTTACTACCTCAGAGTTCAGGAAAGGGGAATTAAAATTCTGTGTACCTAGTTTATCATCTGCTAGACATTTTACATACATGAGTTCCAATCCTCACCACAACCCTGAAAACTAGGAAGTAGACCCATGTCACAGGAAGTATAAACAATGGCTTAAAAGGGGTTTAAGTTAATCAGTGTTGGAACGGATTCCAACCCCAAACTGTGAGATACAGATATAATTGCACAACACACGCCCGCGCATACACACACACACACACACACACACACGGTCATTCAAAGTGGAGAAGACTGTGATAAAATACAAATAGTTCTTAACAGATCTTTGTATTTGGAAACTCCTAGTTTAGATCACGAAAATGTTCTAAATCACTATCCTTAAGAATCAACATAGAACAAGCAAATGTACTCAAAAATCTCTCCATAGAATCAAAATTGTACCTGAAGGAAGAAGAAACCTGAAAGAGGAAGAAGAAGAAGTTGGGTCATTCTAAAAGCACTTGGCCATGCCTATGAATGTCTACTGCCAGGATAACTTCAAATAACTCTGTCCTTCATGTCATTTACCCACAGTCATTCTTAGAGGCAATATCCTTGAGTATCAAGTTATGAACAGACATATAAAGTTAATGAGGTCCTGTGCTCAGAACTACTTGCAAATGAATAGAAAATTGGGTAAGTAGAAGAACTTGTGTACTGAATGAAAACAGCATGCCTGCCAATACTTTCACAGACACTCTGAGAAGTACAATTGCTATAAAATGCATGAAGTTTTACCCAAGAAGAAGCAATAAAGCATTTTCCTTGTTAACCAATAGCTCAGCAGGTAAGAATAATAGTCATTGAGACTTATACATACTTTTTACAGCATACAAAACATTTTCATACATAAAGTTCATTTGAGGGGCGCCTGGGTGGCGCAGTCGGTTAAGCGTCCGACTTCAGCCAGGTCACGATCTCGCGGTCCGTGAGTTCGAGCCCCGCGTCGGGCTCTGGGCTGATGGCTCAGAGCCTGGAGCCTGTTTCCGATTCTGTGTCTCCCTCTCTCTCTGCCCCTCCCCCATTCATGCTCTGTCTCTCTCTGTCCCAAAAATAAATAAACGTTGAAAAAAATTTAAAAAAAAAAAGTTCATTTGATTTTTAGATTATAAAACATTTAATCCCTTTTCTGCCTATAGTAGGCTTTCAATAAATGCTAGTTACAATGAACTAAATTGAACACAGTTAAGAATTGTTACCCTTCTTAAAAACATGAGAAAATAGATGCTCAGTAAGGTTAAGTAACTTGCCAGGTGTCAAATATAAGCTTTAAATGTTAGTAAGTTCTACTCCTTAGTGGATCTTTTAGAATCTAACTCCATATTGTTATCACAGAGTAACATTAAGTCATATGATATACATCAAAATTGGGTATTTTTCCATTAAGGTACCTATCTATCTTACTCAGAAAACCTGGATTTGATTAATTTTGGTTTCTAGAATAGAACCCCTGAAGAATTTAAATCCGGATTTTTTTGAGTGATCCATAGGTCTGAATACGTCGTTTTCATCAAACATCCATTATCTCATGGCCCAGATTTCCGAAATTAAATGAGGTCAAATGAGAATATATGCAAACTGAAAAGTATTGTGTTAATATCAGCTGCTATCAATGAGATGTATTTCTCTCATAAACACAGACGACAGTGAAACAAAGGGCTTCTTTTATAACAGAAATTAAAAAAAAGATGTATTATTATACATTTTGGACACAAAAATTCAAAGATAAATATAATTGGTAATATCACTATTGTATTAGACTACACTGAAAAATGGGTTGAAAGTTTGGAGTTTGATGTTTAAAGGGACAGTCAAACGCTGCAAGCATGGAGAACTTTTAGCAATTTCAGTCCATTATGAAAATCAAAGATTTACCCAGACACAATCCTCTTAAAATATGATCATGTGGTGCTCACATTTTAAGACTCAGCTTTCTTGACGTCTTCAATCTTTAAAAGGCTGTAACTTTAAAAAGGGAGTGGGGAGGGTTAAAGGTACTTGGAATGAATATATGATATATTCGAATACAGTGGCTATTTATTGAATGTGTTCTAGGTTACAGACGACAGCAAAAAATCCATTATATCCCCACTTTATATGTGAGGAAACTGAGATTTAGACTGGCTAATACACTTGTCCAAGATGATGAAGATAATAATTAAGAAAAACACAAATTAAGTTCAAGTATTCCAATGTTGTGTCCTATATTCATTTTTTCTAAACTTTTCTTTAAATTTCAAAAGGATCCTGAGAACCTTAACAGAAGACCATGGGGGAGGGGAAGGAAAAAAAAAAAAAAAGGTTAGAGAGGGAGGGAGCCAAAACATAAGAGACTCTTAAAAACTGAGAACAAACTGAGGGTTGATGGGGGGTGGGAGGGAGGGGAGGGTGGGTGATGGGTATTGAGGAGGGCACCTGTTGGGATGAGCACTGGGTGTTGTATGGAAACCAATTTGACAATAAATAAACAAATAAACAAACAAATAAATATCAAAAAAGACCAATCTGGATAGGTCCAGAACACCAACACTAAGAGTCCTTTGCTCTTTTTATTGTTTTGTTATTAATACAATTATTTTTAACATTTGCTTCTACTTAATTTCTCAATTACCCTATTTTGCACATCTATTTAAAGATTAACACATTAAAACCAACATAACAAAGAGACTTCTGGTATTAAGATGCCTTCTTCTTTCATATATTACTCCCAAAGTAATAAGAAACATGAACAACAGGATTCAAAGTCTTTTTTTTTTTAGCAAAATTTAGAAACATCTATAATCCCAAACCACTGTATATGATTAAGAGATGTCAAGATGTGGGATTAGCTCAAGAAAAGAAGCTTGCAGGAGCACATCTTAAACATGTCAGGGGAGTACAATCACCAAAACAGATGGTGCACTAAAAAAAGCAAAAAACAATAATCACATCTTTGAAAAAATATGAGATGCCCAGGCCATGTAAAGTAGCAGGAAATAAGCAAGGACATAGACATTCCATTTTTACAAGAAACAGTCTATTGATGAATTGTAATGGAGGAAAAGTCAAACACTGAGAAAGTAAAAATGTATACAGACTTAAACAACTATCTCACACACACACACACACACACACACACACACACACACGGAGGAGAGAGAAAAAAGGGAGAAACAGAGATTTTCACTTCACTGTGAAACAGGGAGACTCCTATTCATCTGCAATAGAGATTGGTTCCTTTCTCATAAACTTCCTACACATACAATCCAAGAACTCAATAATTCATTTTATTCAAAAGTAAGCTATAGTCAAGAAGAACCAAAGATTCTTTATGAAAATGAAAGAAATGGACAAAAATTGCTTTTTCTTTCTCACAAAAAAAATGCATATATAAAAAGACTCACAAGAAAATGTTGTTTACAGGCAGAGCAAAATCATGACAAAATTTATTGCAATGAATCAGAGTATTAAAAAAATCAAAGAACTCATAGTAGAGATACAAGAGCTTAGGGAATATGTCGTGAAATGACAGAAGAAAGTAAAATATAAGAGGTCAGAGCTAAGAAAAGAAGATAAAGGAAAAATAAACGCATGAAATTAATAAATACCATTATATAAATAGTGCACAAATGCAATTATTTTACATAAAAATGAATGGAATCTTATGAAAACATAGTAAAGGGGGATGAAACTGCAAAAAGTAATCAAAACTAAATGGAAATAATTCAGTAAAATACCTTGGAGAAAAATTATATTGATGAAAAATAGACTAATGAGATCTTTCATACCTATGATCAGTGTTCCTAAAAAAGAAAACAAAATACATTTTAAAAAATGAAGATATATTAAAAGAAAATCTCCAAAAAGAAAATAATACTTGAATCCAAATATTAAAATAGTCCATTCTGGGGGTGCCTGGGTGGCTCAGTTGGTTGAGTATCCCACTTTGGCTCACGTCATGATCTCATGGTTTGTGAGTTTGGGCCTGCATCAGGCTCTCTGTTGTCAGTGCAGAGTCCAATTCAGATCCTCTGTCTTCCCTCTATCTCTGCCCCTCACCCACATTCTCTATCCCTCTCTCTCTCTGTCTTTCTCTGTCTCTCTCTCAAAAATAAATAAACATTTAAAAAAATTTTAAATAGTCCATTCTGTCTGAGAAAAAAACATATTACGGGACTAGTAACTACAAACATATCTCAATAACGTTATCACATTTCAAAACAAAAGAAACTTCAGTCAGTAGAACATCTCGGGGCTGTGAGTTCAAGCCCCATGTTGGGAGTAGAATACTTAAAAAAAAAAACAAAAAGAATAAAACATACTAAGCAAATTGCATGTTTCTCAATGGCAATTTTCAAGAACAGAATACAGTAACACTATGTTTAAAAAATCCTAGAGGAGACGCCTGGGTGGCTCAGTCAGTTAAGTGTCCAACTTCAGCTCAGGTCATGATCTCATGGTTCATGAGTTCAAGCCCCACATCAGGCTCTGTGTTGACAGCTCAGAGCCTGGAGCCTGCTTCTGGTTCTGTGTCTCCCCCTCTCTGTCCCTCCACTGCGTGCTCTCTTTCTCTCTCTCTCTCTAAAAAATAAATAATAAAAACACTAAAAAAGTAAAATTAAAAAAATAATTTAAGAAATCCTAGAGGAAAACTTGAATAATTTATGTATAAAGACAAGAGAAAAACATTTTGAACTTATAAAACCAAAATATATATAAATTATATAGAGAAGAAAAACCTAAGCTAATTAAGAAAAGCATTGTAGAACTATTACAAGAAGTCTGGCAATGGTCATTGGATTCAGGTAACCACAAACCTAAGTCTAAAACAATTCTAGACTTGTATAATCCGGCATATTTTACAAGGATTTTTGTAAAAATCCTTTTACACTATCATAGTGTAAAATACATAATATTCTATATATTTTGTAAATAGTAGTAAAATAGTGTAAAATAAATGTTGTAAACTATTGCAATGTAGAGATAATATAAATAGCATATACATAGCATATAAATATATAGCACATATAAATATATTACATTTACATATAAATATATGTATATATATTTAAACACCAGAAGAACCAAAAAAGAAAACTGAATAAAGGTAGGAGAATAAAGGTACTTTCATCATTGTTTAATAGATGCTGTCTTTAAGAAATAGAGAATTAAGTATACAATCAAAGTTATAATAATGAAGATAATAGAATTTAAAACAGATTATAAACCTGAACAATTATTTATTTATTTAATTTATTTTAACGTTTATTTATTTTTGAGACAGAGAGAGACAGAGCATGAACGGGGGAGGGTCAGAGAGAGAGGGAGACACAGAATCTGAAACAGGCTCCAGGCTCTGAGTGGTCAGCACAGAGCCCGACGCGGGGCTCGAACTCACGGAGTGTGAGATCGTGACCTGAGCCGAAGTCGGCCGCCCAACCGACTGAGCCACCCAGGCCCCCCTGAACAGTTATTTAAAAACACAGATTATTTGATAAAGAGAAAAAATAATAAAAAAACAAAAAAAAAACAAAAAAAAATAAAAACAGAGATTATTTGAAAACAAAGATTTTTAAAAAGAATCATTTAAAAAGAATGCATGCTACATGGTTTTATTCAAAATTAAGACTAATGTATAAAGCTATTAATGTAAATAGGACAAGTCATATATTAGGTATAAAAAAACTAAAACTAAAACTAAGACACAAAATATAACTATATATACTATATACAGAGAAGATGTTATGTGTAAATTATATATTCAAGTAGATAACCTTATAACTTAATAATATATATATTCATATATAATAATCTTAACGGTTAATAATAGACAAGCCAAATAAAAATGGGCAAAGGATCTGAATAGACATTTCTCCCAACAATATATACAAATGGCTGGTAAAGCTAAGAAGTGCTTAACATCACTGGTCATTATAGGGAAACCAAATTAGAACCACAGTGAGATGTCACTTCATACTCACTAGGATGGCTATTATAAAAAAGAGAGACACAAGCAAGTGTAAACAAATAGGTGGAGAAATTGAGACCCTCATACATTGCTTATGGGAATTTAAAATGATGCATCCACTTTGGAAAGAAGCTTAGCAGTTTCTCAGACATAAACATAGAGTTACATATGATTTGAGCAATTCCACTCCTAGGTATCTACCCAAGAAAAAATGAAAACATATGTCCACAAAAAGACTTGTACACAAATGTTCATAGTAGCATTATTCCTAATAGCCAACAGTGGAAACAACCCAAATATCCATCAGCTAAAGAATAGATAAATAATATGTGGTATATACATAAAATGAATATTATTTGGCAATAAGACTGATGTACTGATACATGTACAAGAAGGATAAAAGTTGAAAATATGATGTTAACTGAACGAAGCCAGTCACAAAAGACCATATACTGCATTCCATTATATGAAATGTCAAGAATGGACAAATGTATAGAGACAGAAAGTAGTTTGGTGGTTACTTAAGCACTGGAAGTAGGGGAAGGCTGGAGAGAAATGGGGAAGAGATGCTAATCAATATATGATTTCATTTTGATGTGATGAAATGTTCTAAAATTGTGGGGATGGTTGCACAACTTTCTGAATACACTCAAAACTATTTGAAAACTTTAAATGGGTAGATTGTATGGTGTGTTAATTACATATAATAAAGTGATTAAAAAAGATAAACCATTAGTTCATTTAGTTCTTAAAAACAGGACGGGGGAAACAGAAGTATATAAATGGAAAATTAGGATGAAGAATTGACTACAAATAGAAGAGTTTAAAAGATTATAAAAGACTATTTTGCTTGACTATACAAATTAACTATTTTTCTCTACTTTTTAAAATATTTTTTAACATTTTATTTATTTTTGAGAGAGAGAGAGAGCGCGCGCGCAACCAGGGGAAGGGCAGAGAGAGGGAGACACAGAATCCGAAGCAGGCTCCAGGTTCTGAGCTGTCAGCCCAGAGACCGATGAGGGGCTTAAACTCACAAACTGTGAGATCATGACCTGAGCCAAAATCAGACACTTAACTGACTGAGCCACCTAGGTGCCGCGCAAACATATTTTAAACCAGCATAATGAAATTGGTGTGTACTTGTGCATGAATAGAGAGTTTAGAAAAAAAAAATACATACAGGAATTTAGTATATAATGATGTGGTCATATAGGGATATGACGGATTAATTCAATAAATGAATAACTTCTAGAGAAAATAAGAACTCTCCACATAAATGTTTTACATGGTACCTTACCACAAATAAATTACAGATGAATAAAGGCTTAACTATAAAAACTGAAACCACAAAATTCCACACAGAAAACATAGAACTTTTAAAATAATCTTAGAGTAGAAATATCCTCAGTATGATATGAAACCCAGAAATCATGAAAGATTGCTATGTTCTTTAAAAATTTTTGTATACTAAATAAACAATAAAGTTAAGAGACAAAAATGGGGGAGGGATAAATGACACCCGCAAAGGTTATTTTTTTGTGCATATAAAGAGAGCTTCGGAAAATCAAGAAAATGACCTACAGTCTAATATAAAAGTTGACCAAGAACACGAACATGCTCACAATAAAGGAAGTATAAAATTTTCAGACATATGAAAATATGTTCAAACTCACAATAAAATAAATTCAAATTACAACTAATATGAGATAGCATTCAGCTGGAAAAAAAATAAAACCTCTTCTAAAAATCTGTCTTTTTCAGGGGATGGGAAAATAGGGAAACTCTCCTATTTTGTTGGTAGGTATTTGGCACACAATTTGAAAATATATATTTAAAAGATACAATTTAAAAACACAATCCTGGGGAACAAATTCTAAACTGCAAACTGCTAAACACTGCTGAGGGAAATCATGCATTGCATGAATAGATTTACCATGTTCAATGGATTAGAAAACTCTATTTTATTAAGAGGATAGATTCCCTAAGTTGATCTATAAATTTAATGCAATGTTTTCTTTTTTTTAATTCCAAAATTTTTGTGGAACAGCAAAGACAAAGCTAGACTAAACAAAACAATCTTGAAGCTAAAGAACTAAGTTGGGGGATTATAATCAAGACTGTATAGTATTGGCATAAAGAGAGTTAAAGAAAAATGGAACAGAGGACCCAAAGACAGACCCATTAATAAATGGACAGTTGATTTCAATAATGATGCCAATGTAATTCAATGAGAAAAGAATGGCTTTTCAACAAGTTGCTGGAACAACTTTAAAAAGATATGGGAATATTTCACTTAGCATAATACTCTTTAGCTCCATTCACATCATTACAAATGGCAAGACTTCATTCTTTATTTTATGGCTGAATAATATTCCATTGGCAAATACCACGCGATTTCATTCATGTGTGGCATTTGGGAAATAAAACAAATAAGCATGGGGAAAAAAAAAGAGAGAGAGAGAGGCAAACTGAGAAAAAGGCTCTTAACTGTAGAGAACAAACTGATGGTTACCAGAGGGGAAATGAGTGGGGGGTGAGGGAGGGATGGATGGATGGATGAAATAGGTAATGGATATTAAGGAATGCCCTTGTGATGAACACAGGGTGATGTATAAAAGTGTTGAATCACTATATTGTACACCTGAAACTAATGTAACACTGTATGTTAACTAATTGGAATGAAAAACCTTTAAAAATATATGGGAATAAAAAGCACTTCAAAACCTCCTTCACACCATATACAAACATTAATTTGAGATGGATCACTGACCTAAATGTAAAGTCAAACTATAAGCTATCTAGAGGAAAACGTGGAGTAATAGGATTACAAATTTGGGGCATGAAAATATTTCTTAGTAAGAACACAATATACTATAATCATAAAAGAAAAAATATTGATAAGACTAAATTTCACAAAAATAAAATAATCTATTCTTCAAAAAACATTGATGAGAAAATAAAAAAGAGAAGCCACAGACTGGGAGGAAATATTCACAAAAAAATATAGCTGACAAGAGACTGGTACCTAGAAAATATTTTTAAAAGCACTCAAATCAATAGCAAAAAGATAAACTTTCCCAATTTTTTAAATGGCAAAAAAAAATCCTTAAACAGACATTTCACAAAAATAGAAATATATATGCCAATAAGCACATCAACAGGTACTCAAAACCATTAGCTGTCAAGGAAATGCAATTTAAAACCACAGTGAGATACCATTTCATATTCACTCAAGTAAATAATATTTAAAATAACACCACCAAACATTGTTGAAAATGTGGAAAAACTTGAACTCTCACACATTGCTGGTGGGAATGTAGAAACTGTTCGGCAGTTTATAACAAAGTTAAACATACAGTTAGCCTATGACCTAGAAGTTCTATTCTACATGTTTACCCAAGAGGAATGAAAACATATACCTGCTATAAAATTTTACAAGAATGTTCTTAGCAGCTTTATTAATAATATTCTCAAATTGTAAATGACTGAAACGTCCATCAAGAAGAGAATGGGTAAAGTTGTGATATGCTTATAAAATGTAATACTACCTAGTGAGTAGAAGTTTTCATACTGTATGATTCCATTTATATGAAGTTCAAGAATAGGCAAAACTCATCTACAGTTAGAAGTGTCTACTAGGGACATAAGGATTGACTAAAAAAGGCACAAAGGAAGTTTGAGGTGATGAAAATGCTTAACATCTTGATTAGAGTGGTGAGTAACATGGGTATATACATTTCTCAAAACTTATCGAATTGCACACTTAATATATAAGCATTTCACTATATATAAATTTTACCTCAATAAAACAAACCAACGAAGTGAAAATATATACATATACTTTCATAGGGTTTATCCTAAAGTATAGTGTTCACTGAAATACACTGAAAACACCCTAAATATCTACAAATATCCACAACGGAACACTATGAGGCCATTAAAAAGGAGGCACTACAACTGATAAAGAATGAGTTTCAATATATGAAATATTAAGTTTAAAAGGCAAAGTACAGAACAATGCATGTAATATGCCTATCACGTGTATTTTAAATATGCACAGAAAATACCTAGAGGGATACAAAAGAGATCGAAAACCGTTGTCCAGGGTACCTAGAGTAGGAAAGACTTATTTTCAATATTTTGAACTGTGTATCACTGAGCATATGTAGTTATATGGTTTTTTTAAGTAATGATTTAACTATGGTTTTTAAAACTTTTGCAAAATAAAATGCACTTACATCGTTTATAGACATGACACTGTATATGTGTCAAATGAGAGGTCACAACTAAGTATAAAGAATGTTCAAAAAGCAAGGGATGAGTTTCTACACTGACGGAAAATCAAGGAAGACTTCACACTGGAGGGAGGATTTGTAATGGAATTTTGAAGCAAGAGTCCTATTTTGACAAGAATGAAATAGAATGAATCAGAAGCAGTATCCAAATGGAGGAACTGACATAGCAAATACAAGGCTATGGGGAACCTGGGCTGTGTTTGGAAACCGGGCACTGAAAATTATGTTTGATAAAATAAATGGCAAGCCTTAGCCTGAGTACTGAAGGCTCATTCAATATACTTTATTGATTTGGTTATAACCCTCAACCCTGTTTCTTCTACACTTACACAGCACTGACTTCTTTTCCATCAGAGAAAGAAAATCAAAAGGGATGGTCAAAGAATAGGGAAAAAAAGAGGAAGAGGAGAGAAAGAACTTTAGAAAAGTTAGAACGAAATGTATTGGAAGGGAAAGTGAAGCAAATTTAAAAATTGAGGAAAATAAAGGTTTTGTAGATGTTAGTTTTGCTGATTCAAACCCAGAAAAGAAATAAGAGGAGAAAGGCAGCTGCTTTCTTAGGACCTGTGGTAGGTAACCAGACACTAGGGGATATAAGGACCAAAGACCTATTAAATAACTGGTTTCCATCTGCAGTTACAAATGAAGAAAGTGGATCAGACAAACCAAGGATTAGGTTTCCAGGAATGACAGATGAGGGCAGATAAAATCAGAGTGGAAATTAAAAGTCTTTGGTAATTAAGAAGACACCAAGATCTCAAAAAGCAAGAAACCTATAAAAGGAGGAGAATCCAACACGTGAACAAGACTTGGCAGACCAGTCTTGAATTCATTCATCCGAGCTCACCAGCCTGGCAAAAGCTGTGTCTCTTAAATGAATTAAATGAATTCAAATGAATTCTATGTACAGAGATGAGCTCGGAGACCCTGGGCTACTCGTCAGCTCATGGTTGTCAGGTTGCAGGATCCCACCTCTGTCCCAAGAGAAGGCCTATCTCAGGAACTGTGCCTTCTCTTATGTGAACATTTGTTCAAACTTAGAAAGGCCATGGGACACTCTGTCTAGTCTTTCATGTCCTTTGAAACTCATCTCTCGGATGTGCTAGGAAGATGTCTAAAGGAATAAAATAATACATTCACTCACTCACTCACTCACTCATAACAAACATCTGTTGGTTACCAATAGGTGCCTGGTACTCTGCTAAGTACTGATGAAATAAAGATAAATCAGATTAGTCATCATCGAGGCAAGCCAATCTAGTGGGAGAAGAGAAATAATAGATAAAGCAGACATAAAAAAATGTTAATTATAAAATCTAGATGCTGGGAATATTTCCTTTGTGGTACATTGCTTTCAATTTTGTTGTAAATTGGAAAGCCTTTATAATAAAATGTTGAAAAAACAAATTATAAGTGACAAGTGCTACTGGCATTTAACCCAAAGTGAGGACATCATCATTTTTCTAATGACTATTAATAGATGCAACACAGAAAGAGGTTTATGGTCTATGGTCAAGTAAGCTTGGTAAACATCGGGTTAAACATGTTTCTTTACTGCTTCATTTATTGATACCTGTAAGATGTTCTATATGCCTTAGATCAAATACGTAGAGTTTTCCAGGGTTATTGGACTCTAAGCCTTTTTTTCACTGGGCATTTCTCAGCACACATGTTTTAAGCAATGGACAATGGGAGATGCTAGATTAAGGATTAATTCCCCCGAGCTACCGCTGTCCTGCAGAAATGTAATGAGGTCACTCAGGTGGTGCCAGGTGGACTGCACATGGGGAAGCCTTTCTCAGCTCATAGTCAGAACAGGAATTTACTCTCTCATGTATAGTGATTTAAAGCACACACTCTAGTATTATAGCACCATGACCATTCATAGAAACACTGGGTGATGGCCTTCTAAGATATGAAGAACAGAAACACAAAAATGAATTGATTTAAAAACAACAACAACTTCCTTCAAACAAATACATAAGCAAAGTCTAAGAACTTTGAAAATATTTAGTGAAGAGCCCTGAAAGGAGAGAGAAGCATCTCCGTCCAGAAGGACACATAGGAGAGGAAAAGCAGAACTGGAACAATGCAAACAGCAAAGTTACTTTTTTTTTTTTTTTTTTGGTTCCACTGGCTTAGAGTCTTTTCATGAAGGAGAACTAGAGATGAATATCAGAACCCTGCAAAATAGTATTCAGAATTATACTTGAGTAGGACTGTGTAGTAAAAAATACATAATTCTCCACAAGAAGACATTTTCAACAAGTCCTTTTGTTCTTTTTCAAAGTCCCAAATGAAAGAACCCATCTAGGTATTGTGTAAGGTAAGCCTATGCCTGCATTGACAGGAACCTGCCAGACAATATGTGTTAAATTTTGCTGCACAGAGTGGGTATACTAAGTAAAAAGATGACTTCAGAGAATGCTCTCTTAACAAGCTGAACTTCTCTCTTGTAATGCTACGTCCTACATAATAGAAGTATTACAAATATCACACTTTATTATAGTTCTTTGTTTATATTTGCACATAACTATGTGCATAACATAGTGCATGAAAATTATATGTGTATGCATTAGTCTCCCTAATCAAACAGTGGGCTCAGAAGATGGGACTGCATTTTTTTCATTTTTGTATCCCATGTGCAAATTCCGAAGGTCCTGGTATGCCGTTCTAAAGAGCTTGGATCTTATCCCAAGAGCAATTGGAAGCACTAGAGGCTTTTAAATAAGGTCAGTTTTTAATAGGACTAGATTTGCATTTAGAAAGCCCTTTGGCTGGATTGTGGAAAGTAGATTAGAGGCAAGAAGCCAGGTGGCAGGCAGGCCAGTGAGAAGGCTACTGCAGTCTCACAAGGTAAGAGATGGGGAGGGCTGAAGCCAGGGCACTGGCACAGAGAAGGGGACAGCTGGAAGCATGTCGGAGGTAGAATGGGCTGCATTGGTAACTCATGAGATGCTGGAGATAAAGAAGGCACAGCCTTAAATGACAGATGTTTCTAATTTTGGGGATGCCAGTGACTGAAAAGAGGATTCCTGAAGGGAGAACTGGGCTGGGAGAGAAAACAAATTAACGTGTTCCTCAGAAACAGTGCTTGTTTGGAAAGCGAGGTACTGTGCTAACACAGAGAAATAGAGACAGTCTCTAACTTATCACCAGGCTAGATACCAACTGTTTATAAATTTCAATTGCTTATAAATTGAAATCTATTTTCCCAAAGAAACAACACTATAGATCCTGATTGGACCTAAAGGCTACGGACTCTCCAGCGACCACAGAGTACAGTATCATTTCTACAAGAGGGAGGACAGTATTGTAAAAGCCCTGGGCACATGGGGGGAAAGGCTTAGGACCTAGATCCAGGTCCGCCACTGACTAGCCTCATCATCTGCCTCCTTAGTTTCTCTATCGATAAAATGAAGATTGAAAGAAATGCTCTGCTTACCTGGGAGGGTTGTTGTAAAGCTCGGGGAGACGGTTTATAGGAAAATATTTTGTATACTGTAATATGTCTTTTAAAGGTAAAATTTGAAAGCAGCCATTCAGTTATCTGATACTCCTAAGGGGTAAATGATTCTGGGTAGCTGGGTTTGAAACATGGTGGAGAGTTTACTCCTTTAAGCATGAAGGTAATTTTTTCTGAAATTTTAACCAGTTTTTAGGCATGGAAAGCTTTCCAAAATATTACTTCTGTTACAGAGCACACTGAACTCAAGACTTGTTGAGTAAATTGCACAGTTAATGTGGTGACCTTATCCTCACGTGACCACTCCTTTTCATTCTCCTCTACTCCCTTCATCTTTCAGATCTCTTAAATGTGGAAGAGCCCAAGGAGTTAAGCATTAGACCTATTTACTTCTCTATCTGTGCTCACTTCCAACATGATCTCATTCAGTCCTGTGGCACTAAATTCCATCCATATATTGATGACTTTCAATTTTACATCGTCAGTTTTACTACTTTCTTACACTTCAGTATCATAAATCTTACTGCTTATTCAACATTTTCCTTATATGTCAACTAAGTATCCCAAATTTAACATGTCCAGAATGATTCTTACCCATACTCCAACTATAAAACCCACTGCCCTCTCAAACTACCTAATGTCAATCAATGGCAGCACCAGTTGGCCGTTTGCTCTGACATCCTTGGAGTCAGCCTTGACCCCCTTTTCCTCACACTCTGTATCCAATCATCAATACTGCCTTCAAGATCAATTCACACTGTAACCGCTTCTCACCATCTCCACTGCTACCTCCCTAGCCAAACAACCATCATTTGTCCCATAGATTATTTTAAGAGCCTCCTAATGTTCCCTCTTGTAATCTATTCCCCAATAAGCATCCAGTATGGCCATATTTGTAAAGCATGTCACTCCTTTGCTCAAAACCCTCCAAAGACTTAGAATAAAATCTGAAGTTTTTTCATGATCTAATAGGCTGTGGTAATCTGACCAACCTCTACTCCTAGGACACAGCATGAATCTTGGCTCAGAGCCTATGTTCATATGGTTTCCTTTCCCTGAAACTCCTCTGATACCTACAAGGCTCACACTCTCACTTCATCCCATTTCTCTGCTCAAATCTCATGTTATCAGAGAAACCCCTCTGCCTTCCTTCAAAAGCAGTGCCACCACCCTCCAACTCCATCATTCTCTCTTCCACTGTTGGGCTTTATTTCACTCAACAGCATTTTAACAACACCTGCACATTATTTGTGTATTTGTATATATTTCCATGGTACATGTGGTTCATGGATTGCTGCCAGTCCGCAAACTGTTACCAGTCTGCAATGAGAAAAAGAAAAAAATCCTTTAAAACTTATTTAGCAATTTGACAGATGAAGTTTATGTCTGTAGATTTAATAATAAAAAGTTAGGCCTTGTGCTTTGCATTTATTTTTTTCAAAATATCAGTTGGTAAAAGATTGGAAAATTTCAAAACAGCCCTCAAGAGATAGAAAAAGTAAAAAACAGGAAAAAAAAAAAAAACCCAGCCCTCCACCGAAGGTTGTGCAAAACGGGCTGGTTTACTTCACCCCCTGGATTGTGAGTTCCAAGACAGCACGATTACATTTATCAAATATTTACTAAGCATCTGCTACGTCCCTGGTCCTGTACTGATCTCTGGGGTCCAAACTTAAATAGAACATAGACAATGCCCTCTTGGAACTCACAGTTCATTGAAGGACAGAAATGCAAAAATCCAATGGCAGTAATATCAAACTCCAGCGGTGCAGACAGGATACATACCATTCAAAACTGACAAGTTTCTATATTTTCACACCTGAAAAAAAATAACCAACAGTGCAAGTGTGTAATTAACAGGGAATAAGTGCTCACAGAGAGATTTATGGGGGAGTTCCTGGGCTACACTTGTATATGTCTCCCTCCCAACTCAAGTACTTTCGTGCTTCTTCCCTTAGCATCATTGTGCATATTATATACCTATGTGTTCATTTGTTCATTGTTCACCTCAGTGGTACTCCATGGATCAGAGCCTATTTGTTACCAGGCTCAGACAAGGTAACTCACGTCCATTCTTTCTGCCATTCACACACATCGCATCCACGGTCCATGTCCAGAGAGGAATTTTCTGTTTCCTGTGTTGGTCTGGCAAAGGGGGAGAGCTCCTGCTAAGTGGCAGAGGTTGTAAGTAGGATGCAGGAGGACAAATCACTGCTGAAATCCAAAAGCCTACAAATATCTGACAATGCCAGACTGTAGCTGGGAAACTTTTGTTTACTTCATGTTCTCTGGACCACAGTAAAGAAAAAAAATCACAATTCCTCCTAGTATTATCTCATGGAACAGGGTATCTCATTCCACTGAAAACAAAGTCACCTCACTCTTTCCACTGCAAGCGTTGAGGTACTTGAAGGTAGGTCACCCAGCTTCCATAAGTTTCTCCATCTCCCAAACATGCAACACACATTTGGTACAGTGCCATGCAACCTGAGGACCCTCAACAATCAGGTATTTTAACACTTGTTTAAATTCTGTTGCTTTCCAAAAAAATGATTTGAGATCATTAACAATCAAAAAGATAGAAACAAGGATATATTGATCAATTCATGTTGCATAGCCTTTTGATGATTTAATCTTCACAGTGGCCCAGGAAGGGAAGAAGGGTATGCTCATTTTACAAATGAGGAACTAGGGTAAGAAAAGCTAGGTGGAGAGACCAAGCTTCAAATCGTGTTGGTCTTATTCCAGGGCTATGGACTTAAATAGGGCCCTGGAAAGCAAAATAGGAGGAAAATATGAAAATAATAAGGACCATTAGAATAGCTACAACTACATTATAATTGGCTACAAATGATTTTTGTTTCAAAATACCTAATAGCTAAGGCATCACAAAAAAGAATGAGGAGGAAAAAGAGAAAAAGGAGGAGGAGGAAGAGAGGAAGAAGAGAACAGAGGGAGGGAAGGGAGGAAGAGGGCAAAGAGGAAGCTAATTTTCCTAACATCTATATCAGAAAAAGAGAAAGCACTCAGTTTCTCAAGGTAAAATTTCTCCCATAAAACTTTAAGTAAAAGATAATAAGCTGAAGAAAAATTGTGGCTGTCAACAAATGTATCCATTTATTCAACATTTGAGTGTCTTATACATGTGGCATCAGGCCAGATGCTGAAGTTCTTGGGATATAAAGGCAAACGAGAGTTCCTGGTCTCACAGAGCTTAGACTTCTAAAACAAACACCAGGGCTATGTCTCTTCTCAATAACATTAATGTTATTTTCAAATAACAGTTCTTGAAATCAAAATATTTGAATCTCCATAATATTACAGGAATAATGATGAATGGGCTTCAGTGAGATCTCTTGGTGAGTTCTGAAGCTAATAAAGCCAAAGGACACAGAATTTTGTAGGAGCTAATTTGACCCAAAGCTAAAATATAGAGCAGTGGATAGAAACCATGCCCCTTTACCCTATTTTCCACAGATAGTACATTTCACAGCCTTGCTTAATTGAGGTCATAGCCCTGACTCTTACCCATGAACAGGGTTTTCTGTGTTGCTGATGGAAGGAGAATCCATTTTGTTTTAGAAGCCAAATTAGTGGCTAGAACTGTTATCAAGCTCTGAAACTTGAGAATCCAAATCAATTTCATTTAAATGGTTTATAAGCAAATTCACACTAAAATTCCTCATTTCTCTTTTGCTACTTTAGTTCTCTCCCATTGTTACCCCAACCAAAACACACAACAGGATAAAAAATATTTTATAGTACTGCCTAAGAAATGGAGCTTTGATTGGATTAGGACATTGTGATCATTGCCTCCTTCATTTTAGGGGGATCCCTTCCCTCTATTACTCCATACTTCAGTTTACTACTGAATTAGAACTATAATCACTCATTCACTAAATAGTAAATGAGTACTTAATGTGTACCAGGCACTATACTAGTGCTAGAGATGCCTTCAGGAAGCTTACTATCTAATGGAAGAACTGGGCAAGCATACAATTAAAATATGATAACCAAGTTTCTGTAACAGAAATGGAACTAAGCTGTGGAGCCCAAAGAGAGAACGTAGTGATGATTGTTATATATTGTACAATGATCATACCATCACAATAAAAAGCGGGATGTAGAACAGATGTTATAAAATCTTACATTTTCAACAAAAGAAAGCATGTTTATTTCCTTGTTCCCTTCCTGCCTTTATCTATGTTCAGATATAGTTGAATTCCCTAGGATGCTTATAATTTTTATTTTTATTTGTTATATATTTGGAATGTCTATGTATTGCTGTTTTATAATTATCACATAATAGCCTTCTAAATCAATTTATTATAATCTTCATGTCAATTTCTCCATTGTTGGATACTTAGATTATATCTAAAATCTCTCTAGTATAAATGGACGATAGTAAACATCTTCCTTTTTCCTTTTATCATATTTCCCCCCCAGGATAAGTTCACAGAAACAAAATTCCAAATTCCAAATGTCTAAACATTTTATAATTATTCATTCACATTTGCCATATTGCTTTCTAAAGGTTTGTATTCATCTATCGTGCCACCGTTAATGGGTATAGATAACTGCAATCTTGAGCAGTAATTTTTCCAAATTATTGGTACTTTAATAGGTATAAGAATACAAGTTCTTTGCTAAACTAGTATGGTTTAATAATTCCCAAAACTTTTATATATTCATCTTTTGAGGATCTTCAGATTTTTTAACTTGTATGTAATCTTTTCATAATTAAGATACTATTATGTTAGCTATAAATATTTTCTCATGATACACTGATATCCTATTTTTTTTCTTGAACAGATATTTATCTCAGATGACCAAATGGGACTATCTATAACTCTGATTTAACATCTCAAAACCTACATCATTCCAGAATGTAATATTCACTTCCATTTTATGTTATACCCTCTGACTAGGTTTTTAATGGTGTTTACTATTCTCTAATTAATATGTAATAATTTATACTGTATATGTTTGGTCCAAGAAAATTTACCTAACCTCCTTGTACCCAAATATTTTTGATTTTCCATTATTTCTTATGTAAAAAGTTGCATACGGTTTGTGTTGTAAAATGTTTTCTTTATATATTTTTCTCTTTTTTCTTTTTGGTATTTCGTTTACTATTTAAGAGGTTTTCAGGGTGCCTGGGTGGCTCATCGGTTAAGCATCAGACTTTGGCTCAGGTCATGATCTCACAGTTTGTGGGTTCAGGCCCCACATCGGGCTCTGTGCTGACAGCTCAGAGCCTGGAGCCTGCTTCAGATTCTGTGTCTCCCTCTCTCTCTCTCTGCCCCTCTCCCACTCTGTCTCTTGCTCTCAAAAATAAATAAAACATAAATAAATAAATAAATAAATAAATAAATAAATAAATAAATAAATAAATAAGAGGTTTTCCATTTTCGTTCTAAGAGCTACCATTGTATAATGCCTTTTTAATCTTTTTCCTTCACTCCCTTCTATTTTGTTTTTCACCTTTAAATCTATCCCTGGGGGAACCTGGTTGGGTGAGTCCGTAAGCATCTGATCCTTGATTTCATCTCAGATCATGATCTCAGGTTATGAGATCAAGCCAAACATCAGGCTCTGTGCTGAGCATGGAACCTGCTTGAGATTCTCTCTCTCCCCTTTTCCCCCACCTTCCAGGCTCTAGATAGATAGATAGATAGATAGATAGATAGATAGATAGATAGATAAATCCTCTCTCAGATTACCTATGGTTCAATTATCAAGCTTTTTTTCTTTAATTTTGTCTTTTTTTCTTTCTCTTCTCCCGTGTTTTAGTTATGCTACTTCATAGTATTATCCTACATCAATTTTTGGCTTTAGATCTTCATCTGAAATCTACAATTAGATATATTTAATGCTCACCAGTGTGCCAAACTTACCCTAGTCATAGCCCCCTTGAATGAAGTTCATCCTCTATTACGACTCCTCAGAAAGTGCTCATAAACACACTATTTCCTAAATTCTTACATGTTTAAAACTGTTTTCCCTTAGCCTTGATTTTTAATAAGTGCAAGTTGACTGGATATAAAATCTTACACTAACACTTTATTTCCTTAAGTCCCTTGAAAAGAGTGTCCACTATTGTCTTTGTTATTTTGCTGTTGAGAATAGGGATGCCCTGAATTTTTCCATTAAATGACTTTGCCTTTTAATATGGAGGCCTATATTTTAAAATGTGCCATTAAAGGGGCACCTGGGTGGCTTAGTCGGTTAAGCATCTGACTTTGGCACAGGTCATAATATCGAGGTTTGTGAGTTTGAGTCCTATGTTGGGCTCTGGACTGACAGCTCAGAGCCTGGAGCCTGCTTCAGATTCTGTATCTCCCTCTCTCTCTGCTCCTCCCCTGCTCATGCTCTGTCTCTCTCTCACTCTCTTTCAAAAATTAATAAACATTTAAAAAATAAAATTACAAAATATAAAAAATGTGCTATTAAAGACTTTGAGCCAGAGTTGACTATTCTGGGTCAGTTTCCCCAAGTATGTAATCTGTCTTTTCAATATACAGGTTTAGGTCTTTTTTCTTAGAAAGTTTTCTTTGATTATAATTTCAAATATTTGTTCTGTTCCATTGTCTTAATTTTCTAGAAATTCCAATTATAGATATTTTGGATCTTCTTTACCTATCTTCTAGATCTATTACAATTTGTTTCTACAATTTAAACTTCTACTTGTTATTATTTTCTTGGCTCCTTTCTTTCCTTTCCATACTCCTCTTCCTATATTTTCAGTTGAATCTATTCTCCTTAAGCACCTTGAATTTTATCTTCATTTCTGAGAAGATTTTGTCTCTTCTTTCAAATTCTTTTTGAGTTTATTCAATAAAAATCTCCTCTCTTTTTGGATGTTCTGTCCATATTAATTCTGGGCTTTTGAATTTTTGATTTGAGGAAGATTTTCATATCTACTTGCTTAAGGATATTCAATTCAGGTTGGGGTAATGTGTTATAGCTTTCCTGTGCTTCATGATTGGTTTGGGGGAGGAATTTTCTTTTCTGGTTTTCTTCTCATCTATTAGATTCCATTTCCTATTAATTTTTCAATGTCATTTATTTTCCTGACCTGCAATAATTGGTTTATGTAGGCAGAAGTGATGGCTTTAGATGCCTTACCAAATCTCCTAATTCAAGAGTACCCTCTTCTGCTACAGTGAAGTTGGTTTAACAATGGTCCCTAAATCAAAGGTTACTTTTATTTGGATGTGCATAAGAGTGTGTCTTCTGATTTTATGATCATCTTTTGTTTCTGTAGTATGTTTTATTTACATAGCTTGTTCTCTTCTTTCCATTTACAACCAAGCCTCCAAGAAACATCCCCTCCCTCCAAACCATTCCCTCCTTGCCAAAAGCAGTGACTTTTCAAACTGCTGCTGTTAGTCCCATGTACTTAAAATTCTCTAATTTTTTAAATTCTCCAGTAACCAGTATTCCAATGCATATGTCTCAGACCCATTCTCAGTATTTTCCCACTAAAGGTAGCTCTTGTTCTTTATAAGAGCAATTTCATTTGATTCCACCATTGTTAGGATCCCCCACCCCAACTCTTCCTTATTTTTGATGCAGTCTCTACCTACCTCTTCTCTAGCACAGACTTCAGAGTGTTCCTGGGCATTGGAATATTGATTTCCTTATGTATTAGTTTCCTACTGCTGCTGTGTCCTGTAACACAGAAACTTGGTGGCTTAAAACAATACATAGTTCTCATCTTATTGTTCTAGAGGTCAGAAGTCCAGAGTGGGAAGCCTTGAACATTTTCCCAAGAAAAAAGACCAGATGAATTCTGGGAGCTGTGGAGATTCTGGAGATATGTGAGGGGCTCATGGAGGCTTTCATGAGCCTCTTCCTGTACTCTCCTAGTACAGGAAGCTAAAATGTCCTGAATAATCACCCAAATCCTCAGAAGAGGCATAAAGAAGGAATAGAATGCATTATTTTCTTTTTAAAAAAAATTTTTTTAACGTTTATTTATTTTGAGACAGAGAGAGACAGAGCATGAACGGGGGAGGGACAGAGAAAGAGGGAGACACAGAATCGGAAGCAGGCTCCAGGCTCTGAGCCATCAGCCCACAGCCCGATGCGGGGCTCGAACTCACGGACCACGAGATCATGACCTGAGCTGAAGTCAGACGCTTAACTGACTGAGCCACCCAGGCGCCCCGAATGCCTTATTTTCTAAAGAGCTGACAAAGATCCAAGCCTTGGCTCAAAATGACCAGAGCATTTATCACCATCTAAGATGTTATATAATTTATGTATTAACATGTATTATTATAGTCTCTTACTCTCCACTAAAATGTGAAGTTCTATAATGTTTTTGTCTATCTTAATCACAGACGTGCCCTGACAGCCTAGAAGAGTGCCTGGAATATGGTAATTATGCACTCAACAGACACTCACTGAATGATGATGATGGCTCTATCTTGCCCTGGTGACCTGGCCTCATCTATCACTCTTCTCTTGTTCTCTATGCTCCAGCCATGCTTGCCTTCTGGCTGTTTCTCAAATGCATCACTCTCATTCCTCCCTCAGTCCTTTTGTGCTTGCTTTCCCTTCACCTAGAACAGGCTTTGCCCATATTTCCACATGGCTTATTTCCCTACTGCATTCAGAGAATACTTTCCAGACCCCCCTGCTGAGTGTGTGCTCTGTTATACCATAACACTATTCACCAAATACCCATTTCCCTCTCTAAGGTTCTCTACCCAGTGGGGCAATAATAAAAGTCAGGAGCAGTCACTTAATTTGCTTTCCTCAAAGAAATGTAAACAGAAGTGATGCGTGCTACCTCCAAGAAGAAGCCTTAAGAACCAGCCAATGGTTTATTATATTTCTTTTCTCTCTGCCACCATGACAAGAAATGCCCCTGATTGAGACTGCTATTAGTCTGAATCCTGCAGTAAAAATGTGGACCAGGGGTGCAGCAAACCCATGGTAGACATGTTGCAGGAGTGAGGAATAATCTTCTTATTACAAGTTACTGATATTTGGAGCATGTTTGTTACTACATCAGAACTTATCCCTTTACCCTACATGGCATTTATCATCACCTGAAATTATAATATGCTTTTATCTGATTACTTGTTCAGGATCTCCCACTGGAATGTAAGTTCGTAAGGATAAGGACTTCGTCTTTTTTATTATACTGCCATCACTTAAAATAGTACTGTAGAAGCTCCATAAATATTTATATAATTTACTAATGAAGCTTTATGCTTAAGGGTAGCTAGTGCTAGTGGCTCCAACATGTATCTATACTGTGCGTATAGATAGATTGGGGCTGCTAGGTCTCTCTCTCAAGAGAAAGAGTATATAGAGAGAATGCTAACCCAACAGTATTTTCTCATCCCAAACTTCATGCCCCACACTGGTGTAAATGGAGTAGTGTATCTGGATAAATTCATCCCTGACAAGGGGCAGGCAAGAGAAGGTGCCCATCCCACTCTAATCCACACCAATAAGAGAAGGTATAGTTATTGTACCTGGGAGTGTCCTCCTACCTAAGATCCTCATTTTTACTTGAGCCAAGCTCTCCTCCCTGATTTTTCCTTTTATATAGGGACATACAAATACCACATGGGGTATAGGGTATGCTATCTTTGCTTCAGGCCTGTTTTTTATTAATGGTGTTGGGGAATATCAAAGTCTGTCTTCCTTACTTGCAACAAGGTTAGTAGTTCTCAAGGAAGTTGTTGGGATTTAAGGAAGGATGAAAGGAAGGGAGGGAAAAAGGGAGGGGAGGAAAGGAAAGGAAAGGAAAGGAAAGGAAAGGAAAGGAAAGGAAAGGAAAGGAAAGGAAAGGAGATAAAAGAAAAGGAGAGAGAGAGAGAGAGAAGAAAGAGAAAGAAAGATAGAAGGCAACATCAATTTTGTTTAATCTAAACCTTAACACAAGAGAAAATTGCTTGTTTACTTAATGTAATTATAGAGGCTAAACTTATAAAGGCCTCAGGAGAGACAGTGAAAAATAATCTATCCTTCCCCCCTTTCCCACAAAATCCCATACTCGTGTTCAAAATGTTCTATACCCTCCCTTCCAAGGGACTGACATCCTTCACTGCTCACTCCCAGTGACAGGGAACCAACTCTCCCAACCAACCTTTGGAGAGTTGTGACTGCTGGAATTGTCTTCCTTGAATTTAGCTAAAATCTATGCTCTAGACTGTTTCATACATCATCCCTACATCTAATCCCTGACACCATAATCAGTCTGATCCCTCCCTGTGGGCCAACTGTTAGGCGAACTGGAGGAATCAACTTCACTTTCCCAGAGAAAGGCACCTCTAAAAAGATACTTTATAAAATAAGTAGTAGTAAGTCATGTGAAGAAGAAAGAAACCTTGTAAAAGGCAAAGGGAATGGAACATGCTTCTGCCCAGAAACAAGTAATAGTGTGGCAAGTTCCAAGGACTGAGAGACATTTAATGTTGCAGGAATACTGTTTCTGTAGGGAAGAAAGGGGAAGGCAAGGAATAAGCCTAAAGAGGTAGGATTATAAAGGTGTTTTTTTTTTTTAATATTTATTTATTTTTGAGAGAGAGAGAGAAAGAGCGCACAAGTGGGGGGAAAGGCAGCAAGAGAGGATCCAAGGTAGGATCCATGCTGACAGACAAGAGCCCAAGGCAGAGCTTGAACCCATGAACCACGAGATCATGACCTGAGCCGAAGTCGGATGCTTAACCAACTGAGCCACCCAGGCACACCTGGATTATAAAGGTATTCATAGCTACTTTTAAGTTTGGATTTTATCCTATGAACACCAAGTCCTGTTTAAAGTAGAGGAGTAACTTGATATACATTTTAGGAAGATCACCTTCACCATAATGTGGAGAATAGACTAGATGAGAGTAGGATATAAGACAATTAGAAGAGATCTTTTAGGGGGGAGGAGCCAAGATGGCGGAACAGCATGGAAGCCTTTTGTGTGTCTCACGTCTGTGAAATACAGCCAGACCAACACTAAACCATCCTACACACCTAGAAAACCGATTGGAGGATTAACACAACAATCTGCACAACCTGAACCACAGAATTCAGCAGGTACGCGACACAAAGAGCTGAACTTGGGGAGCAAGAAGAAGAGACCTTTTAGGAAGCTCTTGTAGCAATTAGGGTTCAAGATGATGGTGGCCTGGACAAGGAAAATAGCAACAAGAGAGACAGAAGTTGATAGAAATAAGGATACTTGGGAGCTAGAATTGACACAACTTTTATTCTCTGTGAGAATGACACTCTTATACAGAAATTCTCTCAGAGCCTTAGTGTAGATTCCGTTGGGTCAAAAGCCTGACATCCACTCTTCAAGGCTGGTGTTTCTGTACTATTTCCTCACCTCTCTTGGGCTTCAGTTCCCTGACTACTGTTTGTTCATTCTATCCAAATCAGTCCAGATGCATTCTCCTTGGCAAAGGAAAACAAACACAGGAAGTGAGGACTCTGCTGCTCTGTCAGGGTAACATGTCCCGATCAGTATTCACATAATTGACAATGAGCCAGAATAAGACTCTATGTGGGAGGGTGATGGTTGTCAAAAAAAAAATTTACAGAACACAAAAACATAAAAGTATTTTTCTTTTATATTTCAAACAATGCTTCAGCATACAGATAAAAGATTACCAGATGTTATGTAAATTTAACAGTGTTTGGGCTTCTTTCATCTCAGTTCCAGGAGACAGTAGAGGGACATGGGTATCATAGACCTGGATCTGAATCTCAACTATATTCTCTTAAAAGCAGTGTGACCTTGGACAAGTCATGTAACTTCTTTTCTCCTGTGAAAAGCAGGGTAATAAGCCAGCTCATTATAATTGAGACAACTAATGAAGATAAAATGCTGAGCGTAGTGCCTGCTGTCCAACAGTCCTCGGTAAACAGTGGGAATGGTGGTCACTGTTGATGATAACTGCGAGGTTAAGTCATTTTCAAAGATCCATTATACTTAATACCAAGAGCATAAGATTGTGCCAAGCCAAGATCTTAATTTTCCTGGAGTCAACTCTAGGTAGACTGAGGTGTGTTTTCTTCACTCTCTGAAAGTGGCCTAGCGCTTTCACAGGTATGGCTGGTCTTGAGGACAAGTGAGCCTCAGCCCTGGCCTGCACACCTGAGATATGTCCCAGGTGTGTCTCATGGTACCACCATGGCCTAGGCTTCTCTCTGCCTTCGTAATTGGACTGATTCTCTACTAGGACTTTAGCTATTATCCTCATCACCTTTTCCTGAACTCCTAGGTCCCCTGACCAGTTACACCATCCTTCAGCTCCCTCTCAAAAAATCCCCCGCCTCTCATTTCCTTAGGGGCCCATCATCTATTTCATCTTCTAAAGCTCCAGTTTCATAGCCTTTTCCCTGGGAGAAAAAACTGGCTATGGGGTTAGCATCCATAGGTATTTAAGATGTAAGAGACCAGAGAGCATAAAGCTTCAGTAAAGTAATACTGTGTTCGGAATTACCCTAACTTCATTCTCTGTTCTCTTGGAGGTGACGTAATGGAGTGAAGAGCCCTGACTTGGGAATTATGCAGACGTGTTCAATTCTACTTATGAACTCTGAGACCTCCCTGAACCTATTTACTCATTTGAAAAATGAATAACAAGAGTACTTAGTACTTCATGGGTTCATTGTGAGAATTAAATAAGACATTTAATGGGCTTAGTAGATCTCTTACATATCATGCACTTAACTAAAGGAAGCTTCTCCTATTCTATGATCATGACTCCTAGAATCAGTGGTTAGAGTCAGTCCTCTTTTTGGGGGGTGGGGGAGAAAGAGAGAAAGAAAGAGAGAGAGAGAGCAAGTGGGGTAGGGCTAAAGAGAGAGGGAGAGAAAGAATCTTAAACAAGCTCCACACCCAGCTCAGAGCCTGACACAGGGCTTGATCTCACAACTGTGAGGTCATGACCTGAGTTGAAATCAAGAGTCAGACACTTAACTGACTGAGCCACTCAGGCATCCTGAATCCAGTCCTCTTAATGGCCTATAATTCACAACTCTTTTTTTATCCCCATAAGTTAAACATGATTTGACCTCTCTAAGGAAACGTCTATTAGCTTTGTCTGAAAATTCTCTGCACCTCCATCTCTGTAAAAGCTCAAAGCAAAGATATCAGTGCATACTAAACTAAAACCATGGCAGGGACAACTGGGTGGCTCAGTCGGTTAAGTGTGTGACTTTCGCTCAGGTCATGATCTCGAGGGATCCTGAGTTCGAGCCCCACGTCAGGTTTTGTGCTGATAGCTCAGAGCCTGGAGACTGCCTCAGATTCTATGTCTCCCTCTTCTCTCTGCCCTGCCCCCTCCCCTCTCAATAATAAACATTAAAAGAAAAAACTTAAAAACCATGGCAACATGACTACAACTGTGTGCACATTATTTTGACAAAGTACTCAATCTTCTTGGAACCTTACCACCACTCTGAGTAATAAACAGAGCAAGGGTCATCATGTCTGCTTAGAAAGAAGACCAAGAGAGGTTAGGTGACTTGCACAAGTTCACACAGCTAGAATAAGGCAGAACCAGGACCAGAATCAAGGTCTTATAACTTCCAGTAATGTCCCTTAACTCCTAAGTTTGAACTCTTCTACCTGGAATTGGCCAACTGTTTGGCCCAGGGCTTCTGGGTTTGATGGCCTCATAGAAAGTATACAGGCCTACAGCCTGTATGCTGACCATGTTTGGCCTCCGGTTACACTGACAAAGCAGAACAAAGAGGAGAGAAAGGAAAGGGAACAAGGAATTTCAAAACTCCAAAGACCTGAGCATGCCAACTCCTCATTCTAAATAAGAAAACCATCCCTCTCCTGAGGACACTCTGAATTCACAACAGACCCAAAAACAAAATGCAAAGGGGAAAATTAATTTAGGAGATGATCTGAAATGAGAGTATGGATTCATCATTGCTGGGTTTTACTACCATCATTAATTCATTAACATTCATTGAGCACCTACCCTGTGGTAGAGTCCATACTAAATTCTGGGAATCAGAAAAGGAAAATATGTAATTCTTATTTTGAGGACAATTAAATATACTCTGTCTGTCTGTCTCTCTCTCTCTTTCACACACACATACACACACATACAAATACACACTCATTTATATTTATGAGAAATATTAATTGACATGAGCAAAGCACTATAATTTACATATAAGTACTTTATATCTTAATTAACCCTGTGAGCATAGGCCCTGTTATTATCCCCATTTTATATATGAAGAAACTGAATCTCAAAGAACCTAAGGAATTTTCCCAGGGTCTAAGTAATATAGCTAAGTCTTGAAGCCAGGCAACCAAATTCTCATATCCATGCTCTAGCCTACTCTAATGGAAGGAGACAAACTCCTAAACAAAGAAGTTCCCCCCAAATATTTCAAAGGATGACAGGTCAGTTCCACCTGGCCAGTGAGGGACCCTAGAGCTGAGGATGGAGCCCACCGCACCTGAGAATGGTGTTCTCTCAGGTTACAGACTTAATAGAAGGTATGAAAGAAATTCATGAGTGGAGCTGTTGGAATTCTGTGTCCACTGTCCAGGCAGTATCATATCTCTTCTCTGAATTTTTCAAAGCACCACTTCTTAATGAATCTGCAGCAGCCCCAGCCGGGGTGATTGCAGACAGGGCACTAAAGAAAGAAAAGCAGGAGTGAGAGGGAGGGGGTTGAGACAGCATGGAGAGACACTTTAGTTTCATTCCTATTGAATCTGTTCTTTATCTTTCAAAGCTGGAACAAGCAATCCAATCCATACAGCCTTTTCCCCCCTCCAATAAATTGCATTTAAAAAAAAAATCAACTGGTGCAGGATTTATTGATCTGAATTGACAGTGAACCGCACAAATTCATACAAAAGAGTTTTCTCATTACAGAGTCATTTAAAGGACTTGTTAGTTCAGAGCATTCATTGTAAAGTTCACCTACAGTATTTTTTTTAAAAAAGCCAAAAAATGTATAAAATTGAACCTGCACTATGTTTTTATTTCTGTCAATTGGATTTTTTCAGCATATTCTTTCAGCCACGTTCTCTTCAATTTGGTAGACAAAACCAGAAGGCACAACCTTGGCAAATTTTTTTTCCAAGAGGCAGCAACAGAAAACCAGGGGTTTTAGCCAGTCAAAACTTGAAACCGAGTGCTAGAACTGATCAAAAGCAGTCTCTATGGAAAAGTGTGGTTTTGTCTGCAGGTCCCCCTCCATGTGGAAATGAAGTAGTTTGTCACCAAGGGTGGTTTGTTGGGTTTCTCAGCCTTCATATGGAATGTCACTCTACCATCTGCTCTTCTAGCTTTTGCCAAATGTAAAGCTCTGCCCCCAGCCACATACACTAAGGCTTATCAGACAGTTTCAGTCTGATCAGTCATAGTTTGGCCCCTAACAGAAGCCTCCAAGTATGTAGAGTAGATATTCATACTACAAAAACATTCCTTTAGGCATTTTGCCACAGGGTCAAGAAACAACCAGAGGCTCCACAAACAATCACTGATTTGTCCTGAGTTGTCCTTCAATGACATTACCACTGTTTTCATGGAGGGATCCTAGCAGGAATATCCATTCTACTTCTTGCTGCATTTGTCAGAAGAAGAGTTAAGGACACAGACTCCAAAGTCAAGCTGCCTGGGTGTCATTTTTGGCTCTCCCACCTACTAGTTGTATGTCTTTGATGAGTTATTTAATCTCTTAGGTTAAATATATATACATACCTACACACACACACACACACACACACACACACAGGAGCTCCTAGTTCAATAAATGCAAGTTATTATACTTAATCGTGCTTATAAAAGCTCTTGTGTAGGACACTGTATATTCAACTATTTTATGTCTCTAATATTAGGTCCTCCATGAGTTTTTTTTAAGAATTCAATGTAAAGAAAATAGAGTATCTACCAAGCATCATAGCTTTGTCACATTTAAGAGCTCTGTAATCTAACCTAGTTCCCATTTTGCCTTTATAGAAAGGAATCTCAAATCTAAACGTGATGATAGCTTGTATTTGATTCGTCATGGCTAATATATTTATTTCACCTCCCTAATACTAGGATTTGATGCCCTGCTATAGAATGTTTCAAGGTCATTTTGGGAAGAATCTACTTGACTGTTAGTTTCTTAGTTGCAAAGTGCCTACCATGCCTATTTGTATACACCATATCTAAGCATAGAGAACAAAATAGGTATTCATAAATATCTATCAATTTTCATGTTTGAGAAAATTTAAGAAAACAAAAGACACTCAAAAGATAGAGTTTGAATTATCATTAATATTGTTCAAGGGGAAATGAAAAAAATTTGTGCCTTCCTCAAAACCTTCCTGTTTATTGCAATTAAAAACATGTTTTTACTATAAAGAGTTCAAGTAATGACTTACTTGAGGGTCTTCATCTTATTCATCTTTCTTTTCTCACATCTAGCCTGGTGGTTACCACATTTGTGGTAAAGGTAATGAAAACATATAAAATTTTAAAAAATGACTATGAGTAATGGTCGGTTAGTAAACTCCCCAGAATGAAATAAAACTTACACTTCACATCAAGCACATCACATTATAATGACTCAATGGATGCGGTTAGAATGAGTTCAAGCCATTCTTAGTTAATCTAAGAGAAAGATAAAGAGGAAGATAATAGGAAAAAGGGAGCAGGAAGCCATCTCTGACCACATTTGTTCAGTCAATAAATATTTCTTAAGCACCTTCAATATGCCAAGCATCGTTCTAAACACAGGATTACAAGAGTGAACGAGTCAAAGGATCTGTTCTTACAAAGCTTTGGCCCCAGTGGAGACAAAATAAACAAGGAAGGAAACAGAGGAATAAATAAGATAAGCTTGGATAATAAATGCTATGAGGAAAATGAAACTGGATAACATGATGAAGAATAACTGATATGTAAACGTGGGTAATTTTAGATAGGGAGTCTACAAAGGTCTCCTGGTCTCTATTTGAGCACTTCTTTAAAAAAATTTTTTTTTATGTTTTATTTTATTTTTTGAGACAGAGAGAGACAGAGAGTGAGCAGGGGCGGGGCAGAGAGAGAGGGAGACACAGAATCTGAAGTTTATTTATTTATTTTGAAAGAGAGAGAGAGAAAAAAAAAACAGGGGAAGGGCAGAGAGGGAGAGAGAGAATCCCAAGCAGGCTCTGCAATCATCAGTGTGGAGTTCAACGTGGAACTTGATCCCATGAACCAGGAGATCATGACCTGAGCTGAACCTCCAGTAGTAGGAAGACACCCTCTGGACTGGCTGGAGAATAAGTGGAGCCGTTACCTTGTCCCAATTCCTCTCATTGCAGTTCAGAAAAAAACCTAGAGAATGCTGACCTGGGCCAATTCCAGATCACTGGTGAATTATAGGCAGATGTAACTCAGGAACAGCCCTATGGAAGAAACATACAGGACAAACCATGTGGGAAGGACATAGAGCTACTAAGCTCTTGGAGCATGTCTTTCTCGCTGCACCTCTAGGTGCTTGCCACTTTAGAGTGAGTTCAGTGTGCTGTGCTGTCCGCACAGGGCCCCCACATGGGGCTCGAACCCACAAATGGTGAGATCATGACCTGAGCCAAAGTCAGAGGCTTAACCGACTGAGCCACCCAGATTTTTATTTGAACAATTTTTATTATAATATCATTGGGCTATGACAATCTCTCCTACATTTATCTCTCAAATCTGCAACTGAAGTATGATAGATCATAGTCTCAAGTACCTGTAGGACTCAAAAAATTTTGCTGGATTAAAATTTTTTTAACGTTTGTTTATTTTTGAAGGGGGTAGAGGGGCAGACAGAGGAGACAGAGGATCTGAAGCAAACTCCACCAGAGAGCCTGATGTGGGGTTCGATCTCACAAACTGTGAGATCATGAGAGCTAAAGATGGACACAACTGACTGGGCCACCCAGGCGCCCTGGATTAAAAAAATTTTAAGGGAGTATTTACTCTACTCGGAGGACACTAAAGAAGGAATAAAAAAATTTTTTTCATGGGAGGGAAAGAGGGGTTGAATCAGGACAAGCTTCAGAAGCAGGGTAAGGAAAGGCACAGAAACAGGAAATTACATACCATATTTAGGAAACAACTGTAGTTTAGGGGTAGCATGGCTGGGGTAGGTACTAGAAGGTTCATTGGTAGAGGCTGGTCATAGCAAGGTTGTGAAAAGACATGATTGCCATGTTTGGACTTTCTCCTTCAGGCAATGTGGGAGCCGTCAGAGATTTTACAGCAAACAAGGTCTCTGGAAGGCAGAAAAATCACCCTGGCAGCTGAGAAAGAGATCAAAGAAAGGGAAAGAGAGGTGCCTGGGTGGCTCAGTCCCTGAAGTGTTCAACTTCAGCTCAGGTCATGATCTCGGAGTTCGTTGGTTCGAGCCCCGCGTCAGGCTCTGTGCTGACAGCTCAGAGCCTGAAGCCCACTTTGGATTCTGTGTCTTCCTCTCTCTGTCCCTCCTCCACTTGCACTGTGTGTCTCTCTCTCAAAAGTAAATAAACATAGAAAGAAAGAAAGAAAGAAAGAAAGAAAGAAAGAAAGAAAGAAAGAAAGAAAGAAGAAAGAAAGAAAGAAAGAGAAAGAGAGAAAGAGAGAAAGAAAGGGAAAGAGACAACAGAAGGGGAATCAAGACAAAAGTAGCTACAACGACCTAGCTGAGAAAAGAAGAGGGGCTGGGATAGGCTGTGGCAGCATGGATAGAGGGATACTATGTAGATTCAAGAATATTAATGAAGGGCACCTGGGTGGTTCAGTCAGTTAAGTGTCTGACTCTTGATATTGGCTCAGGTCATCTCACGGTTCACAAGACTGAGTCCTCCGTCAGGCTCTGTGCTGAGGGTGGAGCCTGCTTGGGATTCTCTCTCTGTCCCTCACCTTCTCATTCTCTCTCTCAAAATAAACAAACATATTTTTAAAAGAGATATGAAATAGAATCAATAGGATCAATAGAATCAGCTGTACCTGAACCAATTGCCTCTAGCTCAGAGGAACTGGAAAGGGTTGCTCAGCAGTTGCCAGCTCAGAGAACTTCATTTACTCATGGTTTGCCCATATGAGAGGTTGAGATACATAAAATGTGTTAAGAAAACCAATACCTTGAGCAAGTGGCAATTCTGTAAACAAATATGGAATCATTTTCCTTTCAATTTATATGAGAGTCTGAACCAGGAAGAATCCAAAACACTTTTTGGGTCAGCAACCAGCATGGACTTTTACTCTCAGTTGGCCAGTTTGACATGGAGTCTTTTTATCTAAGAATGTCAGCCATGGAACTGTGCAGGCTAACTCCCATCTTCACAAGAAGAGTTTGTCTGCACAGCAGTGGTTTGCAACTTAATATTTTGCATAAAAATTCATGAGGTGCAGTATCCATTTCAGCTATGTTATAAAGTAGTAAAAGGAAGAAAGAGGGAGGAAAAGAAAAAGTTCAGCCCTGCACGCAGATAGGGTTCATTTTGAGTGATGATTGCGAGCCATCCTTGGAAATTACAGATGCTACTTGGTTCACTATTATTTTGCAGCATCTCCAGTAATCTTCCATGATCATTTATAACAGCATGTCTGATGACTTTCAAAACGTAACGGGAAAGGGTACTTCTGTGAAGCATGTCTACTCAAAGGAAAAATCAATCTTGGCTGCTGAGGGAGTGAACTTTGTACCACCACGATTAGACAGTTAGAGATTTCAACATATAAAAATAGGAATGGCAGGGGTCCAGTCCTCCGACGTATATGTGTGTATAATGTGTGTTCCAGTTGCTTGAATGGTTTGTGATTTCTCCTTTCATCCAAACAAAACACAACATGTGTCAAGAATCCAAATTGGCATACTCCAATAGAAAATATTCATGAACTCCTTAATAATAACTACTAATGTTTACATAATGCCTTTACAGTTTGCTAAGTACTTGTCACACACCTGAGCTGCTGATCATCAAAAAACACCTCACACTTTCCAACCTTCTTTTCTTCTCTGACAACCAGTCCTATTACCTGGAATCTTCTCCCCAAACATCTCTGCCCCTGTACTTTAAGGGTAAGCTTAAAATTTCCCTTCCTGTAGCACACTCTCAGGCTATTTTAACCCTTACAATGAAGATATATTCTATACTGTGTAATGATCTCAAAAGGCAGTGTAGTGTGGAAATTTAGCAATATTCAGCACCAGAAGACTGAGGTTCAAAGGCTAGTTTTACAATTTATTAGCTGTATGACCTGGGCCCATCTTTAAACCACAAAACAGGTGTCAAATTGTTATGTACTTTATATGATTTTTATTTTATGTAGGTCAAAAGAGATGTTATATATAAACCTGTTTTGTAATCCTAATTGATTATGTAAATATTAAGTATTAGTATCCTACTATATTTACCTCAGAGGGCTACTATGAGGACTAAGTAATTGATGTAAGCACTCAACCCACGGCCTGGCACATAAATGCTCAATTAATGAGACTATTGGATATTATTTACTTGTTGATTTATTTAGCAGATCTGAATTAGGCACACATCATGTGCAAAACATTGTAATGGATGTAGTGCCTTGCCTCATCTTCTATATAATGCACTGTGGAGGGAAAAAACATTGTTGTAAATTAACAGGACAACATAGTGACTAGGAACAATGGCTCTAGAATCAGATCACCTAGGCTCTGAGCCTAATTCCAACTCTTTAGAACTGTGTGACCATGGGCACTTACTTACACTGTCTGTGACTCAGTTTTCTTATCTGTAAAATGAGGAAAATGGTAGATCCTTAAATACAGGTTTGTCATAAAGATTATGCAAATTAATTCACAGCAACAGCCCCAAATGGTGTTTAGCACATGGAAATTGTGCAGTAAGTGTTAGGTATTATTATACTCTTCCAGGATAACGACCTCAGAAATCGGTTTTTTTTGTGTATTAGGGAAAAAAATGTAGTAAGGAATGTACTCAATTATTCATTCTTTGAATCCATCCCACTGCTCCTATTTCACCTCTCTGCCTCCATTCTTGTCCTCTCCCAATGCACCCTCGTGTTCTAACTAGTCAACCTTCTAAGACATCAAGCTGATCATGTTAAAACCTGCAATGTATCCTTAACCTGCTTACAGCTTTCCATTCCCTGGCTTCACAGTTCTCTGCAGCTCCTCTTCTACAATTTATCTCAGCCAACTCTCCAGACTGTTGTGGTTGCAGAGCCACGGAGATGACTTGGGAGAAATTAACCCATCCCCGCCAGTAATTTTCAGTGACCAAATAACTTCATTTTTAATATGGGCAACAGATAGCTTATCAATTTTGTGTCAAGATGCTATGCAAATTCAGCTTCAAGGTAAGCTCTCTGGTTTTCTTCCAACAGATTATCTCCCTCAAACCTCTCCTATGTAAAAACTCTGAAGCCATCATGCTTAATTGCCTGCCCACTCAAGCCATTTCCTCTCACACCTCCCTATCATTTGTCCAAGCGATTTCTTTTCTCTGGGATCCCACCCCCACCATCAACAACAATGCCCATTTATCATTTCTAGACTCAACTCAATTATCTCCTCTTCTAAGAAGACTCTTAGGACTCTCCAGGCAGATTCAGTCATTCTCAACAGTTTATACTTGGTGGAATATCCCTATAATATGTCCTTCCCAAAGGAAGACTTGGCTCAGTATTTTTGGCACCTTGTACAACCACATACCTACTAAATACTCAATAAGTACTAGTCTAAGTCAATATTTGGAAGATCAGATTATCCACATAGAAAGCTTTGAATAATAGAATTCTAAAAATCACAAAACTTCAATGATGTCAACAATGCTGGTCAATGTTAGATTTTTTTGTTTAGTATCTTTATAATAATAATGAAACTCTCGGGGTGCCTGGGTGGCTCAGTCGGTTAAGCGTCCGACTTCGGCTCAGGTCACAGACTCATGGTCCATGAGTTCGAGCCCCACATCGGGCTCTGTGCTGACAGCTCAGAGCCTGGAGCCTGCTTCAGATTCTGCGTCTCCCTCTCTCTCTCTGCTCCTCCCCCGTTCATGCTCTGTCTCTCTCTGTCTCAAAAATAAATAAACATTTTAAAATAATAATAATAATGAAACTCTCATGGGGCGCCTGGGTGGCTCAGTCAGTTAAGCATCCAAAGTTTGGTTTAGGTTCAGGTCATGATCTCGAGGTGCATGGGATCAAGCCCCACATCTGGCTCTGCGCTGACAGCATGGAAGCTGCTTGGGATTCTTTCTCCTTCTCTCTCTGCCCTTTCCCCCACTCACATACACATGCTCTTGTTCTCTCAAAATAAATAAACCTATATAAAAAAATGAAGCTCTCCAAAAGCCAAAATAGCTCCATTAATACATGTCAGTAACATTGTTATCACCATTCAAAAACACATTAGCGTTCTAAAATAGTCATCTCTGTAATGGGTGCTAAGTATATGGAGATGTTAAAGTAGCCAGCTTTTCTGAACAACAACAACAAAAATCGAAAGGATCTAAGAAAAAGAAGAACAATCGGTAAAAATACCTACTGAGTAGTTATGATGTTTCAAGACTGTGTCTGGTACAACACATGGATTATCTCACTTTCACCTTACAAAAAGTCTGTATGCTAGATATTTTACCTCCATTTGATAGATGAAAAAACTGAGTCTTGGAGAAGTCAAATACAAAGTCACAACTAGGGAAAGGGAAATCAGAATTTGAATCTGACTGTTTTAGGAAACTATTATACTACCAATTTCAAGAATAATTTCTACCATGATGATATATAGTTTCAAGTCTCCAGGTAGGAACTCTTAGTCTGGACATATGTGAGAAGTACCAAAACATGAGCAAGAAGCATTTAAGGACTTTCCGAATTGTCTCTTAAACTCCAGCCCCTTTCTTTTGGTGAAATATTGGCTTTCTTTCGAAGGTTAGCTTCACTGATAGTTGTTCCAGATCCAAGTCATACATGCCTTCTCCACACCAAGTCATACTATACATTATTTTTTAAACACATCACCTTAGCACACCATTTCAATTGCTGATAAGACTGGGGAGATGGATTGGGGCAGAGTGGTGAAGGGCCTTGAGAATTTAACTAAAAAGTTATCTTCCTATTCTGGAGGGTCCTATTACATTGAAAGTTTCTGAGCACAGAAATGACATATACACAGCAAGATTGTAGAATATAAATCTACCAGCAGTACAGAGATAGATAAGAAAGGTAAGGAGGCTAGCTCAAAGGAAATAGTATATTGTGACCCCCCAGAAAACAAAAACAAAACACTAGAGAATTGGTAGCAGAAATGGAATAAGTGGAGAAATATTAAAAGACACTGTAAAAGTCTAGATGATGTGGAAGAAAAGCAGAAGTAGAGACAAAGATTGACTTTGATGCTGGGGTAAGGATTTTGAACTGCATTTGGACTATTTTTCCTAAGGTGATGGGAAAATAGCCAATTGCTGTGTCTGCAAATCGTTGGAGTTTTGACATAGGAAGCAGGAAGATAGATGGGTCAATGGGTATCAGTTGAGTGGCTGAGATTTCTAGGAAAGTCAGGGTAGAGAAGGAATTCAAGGATAAATCCTTGAAGATGACTCCATTCAGAAGACTCAGTGATCCAGTCAACAAACGTCTGTTGAACACCAGCTATATGGCAGGCACTGTTCAGAGTCCAGAGATACAACAGTGAGCAAAGCCTCAGGCCTCCTGCTGTTCACAATAGAGTCTGAGAAGGAATAGCCAGAGAGGTAGAGAAAAAACCAAGATGCTATAATAATCAGCTCAATAAAAAGTTTCAAAAAGGAATTTGTGGTCAACCACATCAACTGACAGTCTATCCTTCTCACCAGAAATTCAGAAAAAAATGAAACTACGCATGTTCAAGGTGTAACAACATTGCCCAAAAGTTCTTCTCCAGACCCCATATTTGGACTATTAGAACCATCCACCAGAAAGGCTGAAAGTAGTTGAAAATAAAAAGCAGGTCTTTGAAACCTCTTTAGGATAGACTATTATAGGTTCATCAAGGTATTGTCTCTGACTACTCAAGTAAAGTCCCCAAAATGGAACAGGACACTAACCAGGAGGGGAGAAAATACACAGGCTGAAGAAATCCAAAATGTGACTTGTCTCAAGCAATTTTTATGCTTTAACAGGAATTTAATCCATATGTTCCAGATTCTTTTACATTCTAAAAAATGTCAGCACGTAAAAGCTCTTTGATGTCCAGAGATCTTTCCAATTCTTTTTACGAGACTTGTTAAGTCATATCACTTCCAAATTGGAAGTTGTGTTTTACTCAGAGTAAACAAGCTCACACACCAGCAACCCAGAGTTTGGGTCAAGGAAGAAAAGACAAAACCCTCAGTAAACATGTAGAACATAAAAATAATAATTTCCTTCCTTGACGTATGTGGTCCACATGTAAGTGGGGCATCAATCAGTTAAGCACAAAACCAGACAATAAAGCAAGTGCATAGTGTTTAAGACCAGCTGCTACAGGCAGAGACAAGGGTGTGGAGAGTGGCCAGAGAAAACACACTTGATAGTGGGACTCATGAAGTAATCACAGAGTAAATGACTTTTAAGAAATGTAAGGAAAAAATTATTTAAGCCAACACTCACCCCAGAAATTGTTTCATCCACTGAAAGCCAGAGAGAGAGAGAGAGAGAGAGAGTGCGCGCTATAAAGACCCTCCCTCCACAACAGTGCAGAGAAGGAGGCATTTTGTAATAAGAATTTCACAAAACAAGTTTTCCTGAAAGAATATTCTGCCTCTAGGATTTTCACAGATTTGTGCAATAGCAAATGAAAACAGAAATCATTGGAGAAATAGAAATCCACGAAGAAATCTTTACTGTATAGATTGAACTTAAGCAATTTCATTCATAAGGATTAAAAACTATGACATCAGTATTGAGAATCTGCCAAGCAGCTTCTGTTTCTCCATTGAAACTGAAAACAGAAACAAACTGATGCAATTGTAAGGTTGGCTCAGCCATCTACAGAATGAGTGTGGCAAGAGGCACTGGTGATGTACTATTGTGCATTATTGTGTGTATCATTTCCTTTAGAACAATTCTTTTTTTTATGTTTAAAAATATTTTTTAATGATTATTTATTTTTGAGTGAGAGAGAGACAGGGGAAGGGACAGAGAGAGAAGCCCAAGCAGGCTCCACACCATCAATACAGAGCCTGATGTGGGGCTCGAACTCACAAACCATGAGATCATGACCTGAGCTGAAATCAAGAGTTGGACACTTAACCGACTGAGCCACCCAGGTGCCCCACAATTCTGGCTTTCTGTAGGACACCAAGATACTATGCTTTTTCACTGGTCAATTCTGAAATTTTCTGTTTTATAGGGAAGAAATGTTTATTATTTTTAACATCCCACTACCGTCTATGGAGGGCCTAACAAATCAAGAGCCCATGTTGCCAAAACTGGTACCCAAATATTAGCTAGGACAGAGCCAAACGGCTCAGCATAAGTGGTAAAAATCTGAGGATGAGAGATCTGGGAAGGGGAAGAAAGGAGCCAGTGAGATGGGGCAAAGTCTGGGCTGGGAGAAACTTTTTTGATAATAAACATGGAAAGACTTGAGAGGATAGACATGTCTTCAAGACTTGACCTGAGTCACCTGCTGTGTACAATTCAGTATGACCCTATGATTCTATTTCAAGTAGCATCTGACAAAGGAGTGGAATGTTGTGTCAAAATGGGCAAGGAGCTAAAGAAAAGGCAAAGCAGATATAGGGACTAGAGCCACCCAGCTTGTATCTGGAAAGAATAACTTCTTTCCCTACCACCTGTTCCTAACCTGGGTCACAGCTCTGATAGGAAGAAAGATGCAGGGGGATATCGAATGTAGACTTCATGACCAAGGGGCTCTGTTTCTATGGACAACACCAGAACTCTTATCAATTACATTCAAACCCATGGCTATCAGCTGTGATATTTAGTGATCACCAGAGTTCCTAACACACAGTAATGACTATGTGAATATCGAGAATGTTGAGGGAACGAATGAGCCAAGAAAATAATCAGTCTGTGTGAACTAACAAGGAGCAATAGAATCCACAAAGAGTTAAATCCATGGATGCAACAGAACAAGGTAAGGAAAATAGAGTATCCATTGCCTTGCTACTCAAAGTGTGGTTCATGGGCAGCACTGGCATCACCTGGGAGCTTGTTAGAAATGAAGAACCTCAGGCTTTACTCCAGACCTTTGAATCTCATTGTACATTTTAACATAGTTTCCAAGGGAATCATAGGCCCACTGATCTAGACCATAAACAGGACAGGCAATACGAAAGCCCCACCTGACTAAGAGGGTAATCACCACCATAATGAGGAGGCATTGGTGGTTACTCCTAGACCACCCTGTGGCAATGCCTGTATATTATTTATCTGTCACTCTGAAGGGTGAATTCTATCTGCCACAAAAACTCTCCTTTTCTCTTCACAAATGCCCAAAGAAAGAACTTATTTGGATAATAAAAGAGGTAGGTAGGTATGTAGGTAGGTAGATAGATAGGGTTGTTTCCCATTCTGATATCTCAGTATACATTTGCAGTGGTCAAATCAGCAGTCTCGGAAAAAAGTATGTACTGCCAGATATATTGCTTACATTATCACTGTTAGTACTGGTAACTGTAACAACAATAAGAAGAGCTAACTGCTATCCCGCGAACACAGGCATCCAGTGGGTACAGCCACACTTCCCATGGTTTCCACATTTGATCCTCTTAAGAACCCTGTGATGTAGGTTCTTTTCTTACCCTCATGTAATCCTCCAGCACTGTGGCATGGGTATTTTTGTGCAGTTACAGATATATTACAGTGACAGATACGTAAGAAAACAGCAATTAAATCCTAAGAAGTTCCTGTATTCAAACCCAGACATCCCTGTCTCCAGTACCTGCACTTTTCCCAATAGAATGTGTGGCCCAACAATAGCCAAAGCAGATGCAAAGGCAAGCATCTCTCCTTGAATAACAGTTCCTAGGGGCCTCTTGCTGATGGGCGGCTGCACCCACAGCACCAACCCCCAAATACTCCGAAACCAGATTCATAGGAGCTTGAAGTTGTTTTCCATGTCAGTGTACAAAGTGATGGGAATGGAAACTGCACTGAAACGATTCTGTCTTAAGATGACAGAAGCAGAGAGTGAGCTATGCACATCCTCCAGGTGTGGGCTATGATTCTCCAGCGACACATGGGACATAGCACCTACAATCTCTGGGTGCTCTTAACACCTTTGGGGACCAGTTCCTTACTCTCCTTCCCTGGAGAGTGTGTGCAGTTCTCCTTCTGTCTAAGTCTGAGGACTATAATTTCTAAGGATAAGTCTTCTTTTAGTGTCTTACTTTGTCCTAGGCAAGTGGCTCAGATTCTGGCAGTGAAGCAGAGTAGCGAAGCTGCTGATGGGGATCCTGAGGGATCAGAGGGAAAAAGGCTTGTAAGAGGCTACATCAGATGGCTTCATTCCAAATTCCTTAACTGCCCTATTTTCCTGTTTCCCTGTCTATGAAATAGGATCTATTTTACCTTAGCTGGAAGCAGTGCTAAGTACATCAATCAGAGTGGAGCCTAGTAAGTACTAAAGGAAGAAATTCTTTTTATCCAAACTTGGTTGTTTTATATTCTTTGTGTCAGAGGCACTGATTGCCCAAGACACTCACATCACTCTGAAAGGGAGTCATGCAAACTGCAGCTGGAACTCCCAACTCAGACAGTTCTGCAAGCTGGCACCAAATACCCCTCTTGCACAACCACTAGTGTCAGTAAAAGCTTTATTAAAGAAAAAAATAGGTGTGTATTAGTTTCCTAGGGCTGCCATAACAAAATACCACAAACTGAGTGACTTAAAACAACAGAAATTTATTGTCTCAGCAGTCTGGAGGCTAGAAGTTTTAAAATCAAGGTGTCAGCAGGGGAATCCTTTATTGCATCTGGTGGTTTGCTGGCCGTCTTTGGTATTTGCTGGCTTGCAACTACATCACTCCAAATTCTGCCTTTGGCATCTCATGATATTCTCCCTGTGTGTCTGTATCTTCACACGGCCCTCCTCTTATAAGGATGCCAGTCATACTGGATTAGGGATCCAACCTACCCTCGTGTGACCTCGTCTTCACTAATTACAACTGCAATGATCCTATTTCCAAATAAGGTCACATTCTGCCATACCAGGAGTTAGGACTTCAACATTATCTGTTTTGGAGGACACAGTTCAATTCATGACAGGATAGATTCCAAATACTACGCAACACAACAGTTAATGACTCCAAACTCCCTAACATCCCCAAAGTACATTCCCTTTCATAGAGAGTCATAGTCCTCAGACTAGCTTGAGTTCACACAGACTAGTTACTCCCCAGCCTGGTGAAGAAAGGCAGGATGATGCAAGGAGTAGGAAGAGTCTGGATGTGGGAGTCACAACAACCTGCATTCTAATGCCAGCCGGATTCAACAATTTATATGCTAGGGAGCAGAGGCAAGTCAGTTGACTTCTTTGAGCCTCCGTTTCCTCATCCTTAAAATGTAGATAGTAATTAACTACAGCATTCATTATAGGTCCTCACCCATATTCCCTTGAACCTCCCACCTGCCGGCATCTTCACTTACTTGTCTAAGGATCTCTCTGTCCACAAGAGCCCCCTCTGCTCACCCATGGCGGGCCATAAGGACTGAATAATTAACATGCTGAGAGTGCAGCCCTCAACCGATGAGCAAAAGGAACCAGTGCATTAAACACCCTAGCTTCCTCACACGGTGGCTGCAACAACGCTGAGGCACCTGTCCCACACTGGTTCCTGAGTTGCCCAGCAGGATTAGCCCCAGTTGCCCACATTGTTAACTTACTTCTCAACACACCCTTAACTGGCTACCTCCCTTTCCCTGCTCACTTCCTCACTCCTTCCCAGTATTTCCTGGGACCACTTCTCAAACTACTTGTACTTGAACCTTGTCTTACAGCCTATTTCTAGGAACACCACCTTGGGGCAATGTATTTTGCTTTGCAGAATTATTAGGAGAGTAAGAAATCATATAGGTGAAAAACATGATATGTGGTAGGGGCTCAGTAAATGAGGGCTATTAAAATAAGGTATTTCCATTCAAGAGGGATTATAATATTTGTGAGGGGCAATGATACAACAAACTATTGGCTGCTACTAGAAACATACTCTCTTTTTCATATATGAATGTAACTAAACCCCTTTCCAACAAGGGTTAAAGTGAATTTTCTTGCAGAAAAGAATAAGAAAAGGGGAGAAAGGGAAGGAAAGGGGGGGAAGAAAAAAGAAAAGAAAAAGAAGTTATTTTCTTTCATCTTGTTCAAATTCTGACTCCATCAGCTACTAAGAGTGTGCCTTTGGAAAACTTTCTGAAGCTAATATTAACTATCATGAGAAGTTTTAAGTGGTAGAGCTGTGAATCCTCAAGAAAGATACATAATATCTCTAAGCCTCAATTTCTTCACCTGACTTGTTCAAGGTCACACAGGCATTATGGGATGGAGCCAGCAGTTGAACCCAGGCAGCCTGAATCTAAAGCCTACACATTTAGCCACAACATTATACTCCTTCCCTCATATGAAGCGCATTTAATCACCCAGCTGGGACCTGCATTTAAATCATTCAAACATGAAATTTTTAAGGAATAAGATGCCTTTGCATTGAAGTTAATGTACTTTCTGAGGTTTCTATAGCAACAAAAATCTAAAATCACCTCTGGTGGTATTACTTACAAAAGAAGAGAGAGGTTCCTGCTGACCCTTTATCAAAGAATTTGTTTCTTCAGGACAGGTCTAGCCACATGGAAGAGAATTGTGCGATGGATTCTCAAAGATGTGATTGCTCCACTTGACTGTGAGGGTTGTACATTAATATAATCAATAAATAGTTTTGAACACTTATGTGCTGGACCAAAGACGTTAAAATATTGTTTCTTTTCTCAAGGAACTCACAGTCCAGTAGAAAAGACAAATGTATTACAAGTGCCAAGACATCACATGACCTTATTAGTGATACAGGAGAGCCAAGTGCAAAATGCAATGGGAGTCGACAAAGGTAAAAACATAATTGGCTGGAGAATCAAAGAAATCTTCCACAAGAGGGAAAAATTGAGTGTCCATTCTCCAGATGAAAGGCAAACCAATCATTAACAAACACCATCTTGTTTTTCCCTCTTTCTCTATCCTGCATTCCCCATTCCCGCATTTGAGCTTCCTGGGATCACCTCCCAAATAAACTACCTGCACACAAGGGCTTGTCTCTGAGTCTGCTTCTCCAGGGGAACCCAAACTAAGATGACATCAATCAGGTTGATTCATTCAATTTCCTGGATACATAATTTACAGTTAACTCAAGGTGATGGGCCCTTCAGGATTCATTAAAGCAAGTTCATCTGCATTGCAGGATTCAGAGTAAAAATCCCCAGCAAAGTGAGTGGCCCAATACTGGTCCCTGATCACTTCCCTCTTTCTTGTAGGAGCTAAACTTGAGTTCGTTTTCAGTTCTTAGTGACCAAGCCAAAGCAAGAGCTCAAGAGCCCATCCCCTACATCCCTGAGCATCCTCCTGTCAGGAGCCACGGGAGGCAGTCCTTCACCTTCGCTGACTGAGTTACAGGTCACTGTGGTCCCTCCGCCACCATCCCAGGATGCTCCAGAGACAGCCATTAGGAATTGTCACAAGGAATGTTTGGAGGCATTGCTCACCACACCCTCTGTGCCCTTCACATGGGGTTCTACCAAAACAGTGCTCCAAAACAGTGTTTGGAAAAGTTTTGTTTGTTTCGAATGACTGAAATACTATTCTATGTGGGTCATATCATCCACAATGCTGATCGTACTTTCCTTCTCACTTTTGCCAACACAAGGTTGGCATCAAATCTGAGGTTCACCCACAGTCAAAATCCTTTGTCACAGTAAGTGAGCTCATGTTCTTTCTGTTACCAAACTTCATATTTCACTTCTTTCCATTCTTCTGTTCTCCTCATTCTGATTTCTAGTTTATAATGTTTTATTGAAAGTGACCTCATAATCATAATCAACTGTCTCAGATCTTTTGTGGAATTCAAAGACTGTTTTGAGTGTCTGTATATGTAAAAACTACATTCAGTAAGAGGAGCAGGACAGTGACCAAGATAGCCAGGCTCCCAGCACCACAGAGCTTACTTTCAGGGGGAATGAGGTGGAATATAAATAGATTATGGGGTAAATTTTTGGCACAACAAAATTTGTCCACGAAATGGGCACTTTTTCTTTTCCGCCAAGAAAAAAGAAAAAGACTTACTATGTTTTCAATTTTGTCTTTATTATAAGGACCCTTGAACAGTGTTTAGTGCTTAATTCCTATAATTCATCTCAGGATCCTAATACAATTACCTCTTCATTTTTTCCAAGTTATTGCTGATGTTTTTTCGGACTATCCTGTTTTGTATGATTTAATTTTGTAGCCCGTCATACATTATTTTCTGCAAGAGTAAGAATACATACCTTAATAAATTGGTGCTTTCCCTTCAGCCCTGAATTGTCAGCGTCTATGTTATATGGCGTTTTCCTTATAAAACAAACCAACTCAGTTCTGTAACAAGCCCCAATAACCTGCAAACCAGAGCCCAGGCTATCAGTGCTGACTTGAGGGGAGAGAGAATGGCACCCAGATAAGATAGCAGCATCTCTTTCCTTCCCTACAACTGCAAGCATCTCTTCAGGGAGAGCAATTAATTCAAGTCTGGAACCCATACTCAGGTGATCAGAGAAAGAGTACCTGGAATGGTAAAAACCCTGAAAACAATGCCTTGGAAGGAACTGAAGAAATGACTGGGGAAATTTAACTTGGAGAAGAAAACATTCAGTAGAGAAATCCAGTCTTTAAATATCTTGAAGAGGCAGTAGGTCAGTGGAGCAAAGGTGGAATCACATGTGGAAGCTTCAACTATGAACAAGGAAGAACTTTTTAACAGAGGAGTGTCATGCAACCACACAAGCCTGTGACTTCCTGCACCCTATATGACTCAGACTGGCTCCTCTGCTGGCTTTTTGTTTCTTGCAACAAGATCTAGGAAACCACTCTGTGTTACTTTCCTCTTTAATGCTGCTTCAAGAAGCAATGAGTTCCTCACCATCAAAAGTAATCAAGCAAAAGTTGGACAAGCACTTGGTGAGGATGTTGCTGACAAAAGTTAAGTATTTCTCAGGTATCTCTCAACTCTGGGATCTGAAGGTATGAGCTTCAAGAGGAGGGAAGCAAACTTCTCCCAAGAGTCTCAGTCTTTGATTAGATCAAGATGTGTTGCCTCGCTTCTCACACTCTGCATAAGCCTTCTCAATTTTGTAAGTACATTCCTCTCACCCCCTATTCCAATACATTTCTCACATGAGGTGGAACAGATGCTGGGGTAATGCTGACTAAAAATAAAAGCAAGGGGAGGAAAAAAAAAAAACCCTATTTTACAATAAATATCTCAGCAAAAATTTTATATCCTGAATGGATTTGGCAGCAAAAGAGCAGCTGCTGCCTGGTTTGTGGGTCTTCCTTCTCTCACTTTTATAACCTGATTAATATGCCAATCAGATTTTTGTAATCAGGAGCAGGGGACATTAACCTCATAAAGCACGTAAAATGAATCTTCTCTCAATAAAGAAGGATGTATTTCCTGAATTGGTCTCTTTGCTCTTTTTTTTACTTCCAACTGCATTGGGAATCCAGCCTGTTAGAGACGACCAAAAATCCTTGCCATCTGCCAGTGCTCTGGCCCTTGAAGTAGCATACTGGTATTCTCACCCTTGCTCTGATGGACCAGACAGCAGCACCACAAGGACCCTGACTGCACTAGGAGACAGTGGTACCCACTGAAGCTGTCCCAAGAGACTACAGGCCTGAAAAGGGTCTTAATACTCTCTAGATTTCTCTAGCCATCCAAACCAAATAATGATACATTGGAAAGGTGGGCTCCAAGTGGCTACACTAATTTCTGAACCTTACTGAGTTAGGCCATCATTATGGGGCCTTCAGACCTTCACATAGAAGCAATAATTAAGCACTGTTAGGTACAAGGCACCGAGAGAACTCTAAGGATCAACAGACGTGCAGCTACTCTCAAGAAGCTTATAATCTATAGGAAAAGATATATTATACACACCACTAAGTTTAAAAAGGCAAAATCAAAAGTGGCAGGGGATACAGAAGCATTATGGATAAAATGAATAGGAGCTCAGAGCAGGGAAGTAATAGTTCTGTATCGTGGGAGAGGAGAGAGAGACATTGAAAAAAGAGGTGCATTCTGGAATAAAGTGCCATTCAGTCAGGTCTTGGAAAATGAGTAAGATTTGGGCAGTTGAAGAGAGGAGGAAGGTGGTGGTAAAGGATGAGAGAGAGAAGAACCAAATGAAGGAAAAATCATGAATAAAGACAAGGGTAGGGAAGCTCAGAACATGTGTTCTGATGGTGAAGTGAACCAATTTAAGCAAAGCATAGGGCAGAAGAGCAAAAAGAGAGGAAGGGGAACCTGGAGCCAGAGAATGGAATAGAACTTCCAGCATTTACTTTCTATAGTTTTACGACAGGGCATTAATCTCTGTAGTTATCATTCTACCCTGTTGGCCACTCAATACCGCTCATTCCTGAGTATCTTCCAACTCTGCCAAAAAAAAAAAAAAAAAAAAAAAAAAAAAAGGGCAGGGTGTACCTCAGGTCAGCTCCAGGACTGCAGACCTTGCAACATGCTGCCCCCCATTTGACCACTGGATACATGGGATCTGTGGTTTCCTTTGAAATCACTCAGCAGTGAGTGAGTGAGTGAGTGAGTGAGTGTGTGTGTGTGTGTGTGTGTGTGTGTGTGGAGTATGTATGTGTAAAGTACATTTGGCAAAATGTGGACAGTTGCCGGATCCACGTGATGGGTATATGTGTGCTCATTATTCTAATCTCCCTGCACACATCTGTTAATTATGAAACGGCTTTAAAGACAGACCTTATAAAAGGTTAAAAAAATAAATCATTAAATCCCGATTTCCAGCCTAAGAATCCTCCAAGGACCTCATTCCCAGCAGTGTCCCGCCAGGTTGTCCCAATCCCTGAGTTTTGCGTATAACCAACCCCAAGTCCATGCTGTGCTCCAGCTGGGGGTGGCTGGGATCCTTGGTCACGTCTCTGTGATGCCTGCGGTACAACTGCAGAGTTAACAGGCAACAAAATATAATCATATGTGGGAGGCGAAAAGAGCAGAGCAGTTTGCCATTTGTTCATTTTCACAAGTTGTAGGCGCTTTCAATGGCAAAAATATTCATGGGGTTAAGAATCAGCTTGTTTGGTAAACTGCAATTAGCATGAACTGGGTCTCCTCAGCTTCTGGAAAAGGGATAAATATAGATGTCGATACTTTCTGTGGGAAGACAGAGCCCCAAGCTTCTATTTTAGAATCTCAGAAAAAATGTCTTTGTAAAGGGGCATCCCAGCCAGGAAGGAAGGCCTTGGCTCCACACCCACTCTGAAGATGGTGGGGAAATGCCGTGTTTTGGTCTGCTGGCTCAAGAGCCCAGGGCCCAGAATGTGCCCTCGACAATCTCTGAAGGAAGCATGCTCGACAGACAGAAGGCACGGAGGTTACACATGGACTCTGGGAGCCAGAGAGCCTGGGTACGATCCCTGCTCTGCTGCTCATGAGCTGTGTAACTGTAGCTGAACACAAGTTAATCTGTCTGTGCCTCTGTTTCCTCATCTGTAAAATGGATATGGGATCTGGCGGCATAAAGTAAGTAGTATGTATGTATTAGCTGCCGTTATTCTTTCATCTTTCAAAAAGCAAAAAAGACATTCACATTGATCTACCAGCTAATGCACAGACTTTACTTGACTTTTGCCAATTTTTTCACTATTGTTCTTTTTCCTGGTCCAGGATCCAATCCAGGATCCCACACTGCATTAAGTCCTCATGTCTCCTTGGGGCCTCCTCCAGTCTGGGGAAGAGTTCCTCAGTCTTTGTCTTTCATCACCTGGGCACTTTTAAAGAGAACTGCACAGTTATTCTGTGGAATGTTCCTCAGTTTTGGCTTGTTCTATGTTTTTGATGATTAAATTGAGGTTATGTTATTTGGGCAAGAATATTGCAGAAGTGATGCTGTGCCCTTCTCAGTGCATCATATCAGGAGGTAGAGGACGTCAATACATCTCCTCCTTGTGGAGGGGGGGTGGGGGGTGGGGGAGGAGGGTGATTCTAGGTTATTGATAGGTTAACACGGTGTCTGCTAAGTTTCTCCATTTGGAAAGTGACTAGTCTCCCCTGTGTAATTAGTAAGTATTTTACGGGGGAATACTTTGAGACTATGCAAATGTCCTATTTCTCAGCATACTTTTTCCTACTACCTTTAACATCTATCAATGATTCTTTCCTTCCACAATTATCAATGTGGTGTTTCCCTAATGATGATCTATTTCTGTCATTTCTGTTACATTTATTAATTGGAATTCTACTTTAAAAGAGCTGTCCTTTCTCTCGCATTTATTTTTATTTTTATTTTTTTTCATGTTTTTATTCATTTTTGAGACAGAGAGAGACAGAGCATGAGCAGGGGAGGGGCAGAGAGACAGGGAGACACAGAAGCAGGCTCCAGTCTCTGGGCTGTCAGCACAGAGCCTGGCGTGGGGCTTGAATTCATGAACCGCGAGATCATGACCTGAGCTGAATACGCTTAACCGACTGAGCCACCCAGGCGCCCCTCCTCTTGCATTTGTTGATGCAATTATTTATATACATATCGCTCATGGATATTTACTTTATCCTTTAGGTTAAAATCCATTGCTTTGTTATTGTTATTGATGTTGCTTAAATCACCTATGTTTTTTGGGCATTAGGAGTTAGTTCAAGCTGGGTCCTGTGTCTCTTTAATTTTATTATAATTAAGTCAAATGTTAACATTAGGGAAAACAGTGAGGTGTATACAGGAACCCTATACTATTTTGCAACTGTTCTATAAGCCTAAAACTATTTGAAAATAAAAAGTTCTTCAAAAGTTAAGAGGGACTTGAAGGAAGTATGAAGAAATCTTCTGGAGCACCGGTGATGTTCCATTTTTATCTGTGTGTTGGCCCCATGGGTGTATTCAGTTAGTAAAAATTCATCAAGCTGTACTTTTATGATTTACATATTTTTCTGTGTTTGTTTTGCTTTAGCAAAAAGTTTTTAAAAGGAGATAATAGAGCTTTGTAAATATTGTTTGAAGATAATTTACCTATAAAGATATGGTAACAGAAGATAATAGGCAGGGATTCCTATAGATGTAATCTTGTCAAGTTTCAAACCATCCTTGATAACCACTGGGGAAATCATCAGTCAAGAGTAGCTAAGATCTGGGTTTCCATCTGGGTCTTCCTCAAACATTTTTTGCTGTTACTTTGTTCTCTGCTGTCTTCCGAGTCATTTGCATTTTTTAAGGTGATCCATGTTGGTTTCCATCCAGCTGGTCACCTCCTTGGACCAGAGCCAAATATTATCAGGTCTCAATTTCTCTATCTATAACTCCCTCCTGCTCCATCTGTAGGCTATAAAGACCGTCTGTTTTGCATTTTCAAAAAACTCACATTGATTTCTCCAGTTATAGATATTACTTATTGATAATTTCAATTAATTGCTCCTTCATCTCTGTTGCCACAGCCCTCTGTATACAGCTCTATTAAAACATGCATTATATTGTTTCTGTAGATTACAAACTCCTCAAAAGAAAGGATTTAGTCTTCCCCATACCCGTGTCTCCAGCAATGTATCAGGGCCTCCCCCACAGCAACTGACTTCATCAGAGTGGGCAAAGAAGACCAGGAGAGAGTGTTAACAAAATGAAAGTCACAACAAAAAGAAAGTCACAATCTTTTATAACCTAATATTGAAAGTAACACGCTTACATTTTGGTCATACTCTATTGATTAGAAGCAAGCCCCTAGGACCAGCTGATATTTAAGAAGAGAGGATTACATAGGGGCAAGAGTACTAGGAAGCAAGGCTCATTGGGTCCATGTCAGAAGATGCCTACCACAAATGAGATTAAAAGAAGGTGATAAAGTATTGGCAGCTTTAGAAATCTTTTCTTGAAACTGTTGGTTGCTCTGCTTCTTCATTCGTACTGACACCTATGTGCACCCAAATACAGCTTATTGCTTATTTCTGTTACAAGCACATGAAAAGTGTTTTGATGGTTCAAGGTGATTGCAAACCATATAATACATTTCTCAAAAATTGTTTCCATGAATTCCCTTCTTGTTATATTACATTGTCTCTCAGCAACCCATGTTTCATCTATTCATTATTAATAATCATGTCATCAAAGATAATGATATAACAGGTTATAACTCAAAATCATAATCTATGTGTTTCACATATTTCTCAGTTCTTTTGCTCCCTCACTCTTAGCTGAGGGCATTTTCCCCCTACTCTGCCTTCACCAAAGCACAAATAAAGGTACAAAAGAAACCCCTGATCTAAATACAAGACAAATTTTTGCATGCATGTATTTTTACTTCTAAAGACTCATATTTGCCTGAGAAATAGAAATAGAAGGATGAGAAGGTAGAGGAGAGACTGAAAATGGAGAGGAAGGAGTAGAAGCAGTTAAATATGAATGAAGAAGGACCTGTCAACTTGAAAGCCAGGTTGAGACTCTGCACTGATTTCTTTTCAAGTATGGACACTCCAGTGCCCAACGTATTTGTAAGCTCCCTGAGTAGAGAGTACTCTGTATTTTACCTTTGACACCTTGTGAAGGAGCAGGGTTTGAAAGGAAAGCCTTGCTCCCTGAACAAAGTAGAACCCTACTAAACCAGTTGAGGATTAACCTCTATGAGCTGAGGCAGCAGTGAAAGCATTATTTGTTATCATAATAACACCAGTAGTAGTAACTACCACTTTCAAGGCATTTTCTCATCTATATTATCTGGATAGGATTATCTCTTGCTAATGCAAAGACGCATAAGTAACTCTCCTTGAACCTGTAGCTATGCCCTCTGAAACACCTAGCATCCAAGGTCAGCACAAGTAGGAGAAAAGACAGAGGAGGTATACTGGTTCTTATTGTCTTTGACCCAAATGGATTGACATTAGTTCTGCTCACGTTTCATTGGCTGGCATTAGTCTCATGGTCAGAACCTACCTACAAAAAAGGAGATTGTAGATGAGAACACGATATTTAGTGAGCACTAACCCATCATCTTATATGATCACTTAAGCATCAGTGAAGCTCTGGGAATTTAAACAACATGTCCAAGATCATGTATTAATGAGTGACTATATCCCTAATTATTTTTCTATGTTCTGCACTTACTTACATCTCAAAATCTCTTTGGCTCAGATCACATTCTTTCTGTCTTACTAATCTCTATGCTTCACAAAACCAAAATACTGGTCAACACCACAGGTAATGTCATGCTTACCTAAGGTCACATATGCAGTTGTTAGAAACTATTCTTGTGAGCCACCAGAAAAGTCATATAATTGTCTAAATATGGTGCCATTCATTTGTGAATAGTAAAGGGCATCTGTAGCTAAAGACCCCAGTCTGTGAAAGAAATAAAAATATCCAAAGTTTCAAAGGGAAAGAAACATTTTTTTCATGAAAAAAATGTTAAAACATTTTCCTGGCCCATCAATCACAATGACATAGGCTTTAATTATTCAAAAAGAAATTTTATTTCTGGAATCAAAGATTTGGATCTTTCTTCACAAGGTAAAAGTTTTGAGATATTCACTCTGCTGAGTGCTCTGTAAGATTTACTCTGACCTTATTAGAATTTAACACTCTGTAAGATAAATTGATGCCCATGCTTCAGAATAGGAAGGCTCTCTCAATCTATTTTCCAGAAAAACCATCATAAACCACAAATCAGATCATGTCACTCCTTCTGCTTAAAAAACTCCCTGGCTTCCTTGCTGGACACTTTTGGTTGACTACTCAATCTCTATTCTTTCCCCTTTTTCCTAGCTAACCAAACCTAGATTTTATTCAAGCATTAGGCAGATAATGTATTCAGGAAGAGCACATCCCTCCCAAATTCCAGGGTATGATTAAAAATACCTTATGTCAATCACTCCCCATTCAAATGCTTACTTTTCCAACCTCACTATGTAGCCAGCTAGGGACAAGCATGTGATATAGCTTTTGTCAAGGAGACATAAGGGGAAGTCATCCGGAAAATGTCCAGGAAAACTGGTACAAACTCAAAAAGAGAGGTTTCCAGTACTATTTCTTCCCCTTTCTTCCTACCTTGAAAATAATTTTGTAAGAGGTGATGCAAGAGAAACAACAGGAAGATCCTGAGCTATTGCAGATATTGTTCAGATGCTGCACCAATTGGAGTGATCTCTAGACTTCTTGCTCTATGAGAAAATTAAATGTCTGTATTACTTAAGCCATTGTCAGCTGGATAGTCTGTTACTTGTGACCTAAAACATTCCTAATTGATAAACTACAAGTACCTAAAGAAGAAAAAAATGGTCTTCAAGTTCTCTATCAATCTGGTCCCAATCTACTCCTTCAGCCTCACCTTCAGCCACTGTCTTCATCTCATGAACCCATACTCCATAATGAACTAAAATCAGTTCCCTGGTTTACCATGGATCATTATGCTTCCTTGAGATTATATGCATACATCCCTCTCCCAGGATTTTTCTTCTTCCCTTCTCCATCGAAGTCTTCCTTAAAGATCTCAAGTCAAATGGCACCTCTTCCTGTATTCTCTCCTGACTCCACCATGCAGAATTAACTTCTTCCTTCAACAATATTCCATAAAACCTTTTAAAAACCTCTAGTATGTTCTTAGTTGCTCATTTGCCTGATAGTTTACCTGCCTGCCTCTCTCACTAGACCAAAAGCTTCTTAAGGGCAGAGACTATAATTCTTTTACTTCTGCTTAGTCCACACCTAGCATAGTCCCCATGGAGGATTCTTGATAAATACTTACCAAATTAAAAAGAATCATCAGATGCCAAATTGTTGACTTTCCCCCAGAATCAATAGGATCTTTTAAGATTAACCTGTCTATCCCCCTCATTTCACAGATGAAAAAAAGTGAAACCCTGCAATGACCCAGAATTTAGTGTCAGAACAGGTGTGGAACATAAACCTTCTGATGTTCAGGGCACTAAGATTTTTTTCCATTTCTCAGTTTCTAGGCTGAAGCTATTTTTTAGTTTGACCGCTTTATTCAACTCTGGTGACATGACCTTCCCCCAGCTTTAGCTTTACCAGTCATAGAAATAATTTTCCATAAATCCTAGTTTAAGCACAAGGAAGAAGAGAGAAATGTCAGAAAGTAAAAAAGAATACATCCTAGCTTGGAAATCAATCATCTTTAGGATCACACTAACCTAGCAAGCCCTCTGCCTTACCAGAGACTTTCTGGCTTGCAATCCACATTCCCTACACTGGGCCTGGAAGCCATCCCGGACCTTCAACCAGAATGGGTGGGGTTTGTTACCTTGCATATTTCTGAATAGTCAAACTCCTCTCCTGCAAGCAGCTGAACCAAGCCCTTTGGCCTACCAACCACCATCTGATTTCCTATTTCAGACTGAAAAGAAAACACAGAAACACAATAATGACACATAATCTGACATACTGTGCCTGGAGACTCCTGCTACCCCACCCACCCCACATGAGAGCACTTGGACGCTGAGTTCAACCTAGATATTCTTTTACCTCTGATACTAACTCCTAGCATGCTAAGCTCACCCAAGATGAGGCAGGAAGGAGTGGTGATGGCATTCTAGAAGGGCTTTATCTAGGATCAGTATGTATTCGTGTATTCAACAAAAATTTATATCTCTCAACATCACTAGTCATTAGAGAAATGGAAGTCAAAACCACAATGATATCACCTCACACCCATCATGATGGCTACAATCAAAAGAACAGAAATAAGTGCTGGCAGGGATAAGAACATAAAATGGTGTAACCATTATGGAAAATGGTACAGTGGTTCCTTAAAAGATTAAAAACAGAATTACTACATGATCCCACAATTCCACTTATAGATATATATCCAAAAAAGTTAAAGCAGGATCCCAAAGAGATATTTGTACATCCATATTCAAGGGAGCACTATTCACAATAGCAAGAGTAGGAAGCAGTCCAAAAGTCCACCAACGGGTGAATGTACTTAAAAAAAAATTGGTATATACATATAATGTAATATTACATAGCCTTTAAAAAGAAGGAAATCACACCACATGCTGTAATATGGATGAACATCAAGGGCATTATGCTAAGCAAAATAAACCAGTTACAAAAGGACACATACTGTATGATTCCACTCACATGAAGGATCTAAGGTAGTCAAATTCTCAAAAACAGAAAACAGAAAGGCAGTACCAAGGATTGTTTTTTACCTACTGCTTCCTCTCCATCTATACTTTCCTTCTGCAATATCATATATTTGTATGTTGGGTCTCTTGAATTTCTGCCCCTGTCACTTTTTCTTTCAAGCTTTCCTTATTTTTATCTTTTTTTTTTTTTTTTAATTTTTTTTTCAACGTTTATTTATTTTCGGGACAGAGAGAGACAGCATGAACGGGGGAGGGGCATAGAGAGAGGGAGACACAGAATCGGAAACAGGCTCCAGGCTCTGAGCCATCAGCCCAGAGCCCGACGCGGGGCTCGAACTCACGGACCGCAAGATCGTGACCTGGCTGAAGTCGGACGCTTAACCGACTGCGCCACCCAGGCGCCCCCTAAGGTTGTTTTTTTTAAATAAACTAGAAATTAAAGGGAACTTCTTCAACTTGATAAAGAATATCTACAAAAACCCTATACCTAATATCACACTCACTGATGAGACTCTAAGCTTTCCCACTAAGATCAGGTACAAGGCAAGGGATTCTCCTACCACTCCTTTTCAATACTGTACTAAAAGTCCTTGTTAGGGTAATAAGGCCAGAAAAGGAAAAGGGGTGTCTGGGTGGCTCAGTCGGTTGAGCGCCCGACTTCGGCTCAGGTCATGATCTCGCAGTTTGTGAATTCGAGTCCCATGTCGGGCTCAGAGCCTGGAGTCTGCTTCGAATTCTGTGTCTCTTTCTCTCTCTGCCCCTCCCCTCCTCATACTCTGTCTCTCTCTGTCTCTCAAGAATAAATAAAAATGTTAAAAATTTAAAAAAATAATTAAAAAAAAATAAAGTTTAAGAAAAGGAAAAGATACACAGATTGGAAAGAAAAATATAAAACTTCGTTTGCAGATGATATCATCTGTGTAGAAAATATAAAAAAATCTACAAAAAAAAAAAACCCCTCTTGGAACAAATTAGTGCAGCATAGAAGGTTAATACACAAAAGTCAACTGCTTTCTTATATACCAGCAATGAACAAATAGCATTTAAAATAAAAAACACACAACACCATTTACATTGGTAACCCCCAAAAACGAAATACTAAGGTATAAATCTAACAAAATATGTATGAGATCTATATGAAGAAAACTACAAAACTCTGATGAATGAAATAAAAGAAGAATTAAATAAGTGGAGAGGTATTCCATGTTCATGGATAGAAAGGCTCAATATTGTCAAGATGCCAATTCTTCTCAATTTTATGGATTCAACTCAATCTCAATCAAAATCCTAGCCAGTTATTCTTTTTCAGATATTGACAAACTAATTCTAAAGTTTATAGGGAAAGGCAAAAGACCCAGAATAGCTAACACAATATCAAAGGAGAACAAAGTTGGAAGACTGACACTACTTGATGTCAAGACTTACTATAAAGCTACAGGAATCATGACAGCATGGTATCGGCAAAAGAATAGGCAAATAGATCAAGGAAATAGCATAGGGAGTCCAGAAATAAACCTACATAAATGTAGCCAACTGATCTTTGACAAAGTAGCAAAGGCAATAAAATGGAACAAAGATAATCTTTTTAATAAATGGTGCTGAAACAACTAGGTATCCACATGCAAAAAGTGAATTTAGACACAGACCTTATACCCTACACAAAAATTAACTCAAGATGGATCACAGACTTAAATGTAAAATGCAAATGTATAAAATTCCTAGAAAATAGCATAGATTAAAACATAGATTACTATTGGATATAGCGACAACTTTTGAGATACGACATGAAAGGCATGATCCAAGCAAAAAATAATTAATAAGCTAGACGTCATTAAAATAAAAAATGCCTGCTCTGCAAAGGATAATACCCAGATAATGAGAAGACAAGCCACAGTCTAGGAGAAAATATTTGCAAAGGATCCATCTGATAAAGGACTGTTATCCAAAATATACGAAAAACTTTTAAATTTCAACAAGAAATAATCCAATTTTAAAAAGGGCCAAAGAGTTTCACAGACACCTCACCAAAGAATATATACAGATGAAAGAAAGAAAGAAAGAAAGAAAGAAAGAAAGAAAGAAAGGAAGGAAGGAAGGAAGGAAGGAAGGAAGGAAGGAAGGAAGGAAGGAAGAAAGAAAGAAAGAAAGAAAGAAAGAAAGAAAGAAAGAAAGAAAGAAAGAAAGAAAGAAAGAAAGAAAAGATGCTCAATATCATGTCTCATTAGGGAAATGCAAATTATAACAATGAGATACCACTACACATCTATCGGAATATGCAAAATTCAAAACACTGACACCACCAAATACTGGTGAAGATGTGGAGCAACAAGAACTCTCATTCACTGCTGGTGGGAATGTGAAATGGTCCAGCCACTTTGGAAGACAGTTTGACAGTTTCTTATAAAACTAAACATATTCTTACCATACAATCCTACAATTGTGCTCCTTGATATTTACCCAAAAGAGGTGAAATCTTATGTCCACACAAAAACCTGAGCATGGATATTTATAGCAACTTTATTCCTAACTGCCAAAACTTAGAAGCAGCCAAGATGTCCTTCAGTAGGTGAATGAATAAACTGTACTATATTCAGACAATGGAATATTGTTCAATGCCAAAAAAGAAATGAGCTATCCAGTCATGAAAAGACATAAAAAAGCTTTAAATTTATATTACTATGTAGAAGAAATCAATCTGAAAATGCTACATACATGACTCCAATTAGATGACATTCTGAAAAAGGTAAAACTATGGCAACAAGAAAAAAGATAAGTAGTTGCCAGGGGTAGAGGGTAGAGGGAGAGATGAATAGGAACACAGATGATTTTTAAGGCAATGAGAATACTCTGTATGATACCATAATGGTGGATACATGTCATTACACATTTGTCCAAACCCATAGAATGTGTAACACCAATAGTTAGCCTTAAGGTAAACTACAGACTTTGGGTAATTACGATGTGTCAAAGTAGTTCATCAATTAGAACAAATGTCCCAACCCTAGTGGGAGATGTTGATAATGGGGGAAGTTACACACATGGAGAGGGAGGGGGAATGTGGGAAATCTCTGTACTTTCCTCTCAAGTTTGCTATGAACCTAAAACTACTCTAAGAAATAAAATCTTAAAAACAAAAAAATAGAGAGGGATAGGTAGCATTGAGAATTGTGTCAGCAAAGAGGTCCTCAGAGGACTCAATTAATACAATAAGTGACTCTTCAACCTTAGACAGTACAAGACAGAAAAGAGGAGAAACAAAACTGCAACCATCAGTGAAATTAATTCAGCTACCTTCCCTTGGCAGAAAATGCAAGCTGCAAAGGAAATAGCTCATGCATTTAATGAGTGAAGAGCACATCAGCTAAGCAACCTAGGGGACAGCGCCTGTGTCCACACAGACAAGAGAACAGTCCAGGTCCTGGACGGGGAATCCAGTCATTTGCAAGACTCGGTGAATACAGGGAAACCCCGATAAAATTGGGAGTCCAAAGATAGGAATAAAGATATCACCAAGGCCCCCTTTACCAAGGTAAAAAACACAGTCCTTGTTTGGAGTGGGAAAATAATGAGTTTATATGGAATTCCAACTTCTATACTTCTTAGCACTACATATATAAGGTATAGCATATTTAATGTTTATTAAACTCTGAAGAGTCTGGTAAAGGTACTTTCTTTATATTCCAGATAATCACAGGAGAACTAGGAAAGGCAAAGATGCTACCCAAAAATATTCCATGAAAATATTTACTTGAATGAATTCATAAAAACTGTGAATGATCAGGCATGCTACTAAATAATTTTTAAAAATAGAACTTCCCAGTTTAAAATCACCTTTGCTTACCTAATTTAAAGCAATCCTTAAAACAGTCCTGTGTGAAAAGTAGTCAGATATCATAAATATCCCCCATTTTATAAGTGAGGAAATTAAGGTTTAGAGAAGTTCAATGACTGACTCTAGGTTACTTGCTAAGTGACAGAACTGGGACCAAAACCCAGGGCTGGCACTGCCTCTGCCGAGGAAAGCATGGAAGGAAGGGTAATGACTTCTAATTGAAATGTCTACCAAGAGTGTGATGAGCTAGTGTGGGTAACGGCTGCCCCGACTCGGGCTGGGCCGGCATCAGGCCAAGAGCAGCCTGCTTCCCAAGCATTCCTTCACTTGTTCAAGAGATCATGAAAATTAAATTGGGCTATAACCAGGCCTTAATTCCCCACCCTTGATGTGAGGAGCCATATTTGTCTCATTAGCCTAGGTCATAAACTCCAGCAGGAGGGAGAAAAGGAGGCAGCAGATGAAAGTGAGGGAGGGAAAGGGAGACAACTGTATGAAGAGAAGGCAAGGTGGAGGAAAGCGAGAGGGTTCGTGAAGGACCAGTACACCTCCTTCCATTAGGGGTGCTCTCCTCCCTGGCATAATCATAATTGTATTTTAAGTACACATAGCTGTTTGTAGTTTTCTAAACAATTGTGTGTGCTCTCTCATTTGATCCTCATTATCTTCCTGGGAGTCAGGGCAGAGAGGACCAATTCCACTTTAGCAGGAAAGGGATGAGGCTCTGAGAAACTGACAGGCTTGTCCAACTAGCAGACCCGAGGCCAGTAAAGCCTGTTTTTTTCCTCCTACTCTGTAAACAGCAGGCCACAGTCTAAATCCCCTTGAGCTACACAGGGGCAAAAGGCAGAGCTCCAGTATTCTTTTGAACATACCATGCTGCCTCTCTTGTACCTTTCAAATCACAGAAACATACTGAATGAGGATTTTTATTTCTAGAGAGCAATAGGAGTTTGGGTATAATCGTTCTATTACTGAATAGTTAAAAACCCAATGGATTGTCCCTCTTCTTTGATCTATATTGGAACAGGAACAAATTGCCTTAATGATTAAGCTAATGTGGGTGAAGAGTAGGAACTTAGAATTATTTTTGTTTAGTTTACAGATATCTCTGCCATAATGGTATGAATTAGAGAAACTTGATCTAAATCAAGCATGAAAGTCTTGGCTTCAAATTACATCTTTTGGATGTTTGCCTTCCACATAAAAGAAATATAATGATTGACTATCTCCAAAGAATAACGCTCTTCAGAGAAACAGAACAAATACACTTCTAGAAAGATAATGAAGTGCTATACAATGATATGGGCTGTCAAATACAAGAATTCAAATTTGGTCTCTACCACTTAGTGGACAGTATATCATGGATAAGACAGTAATAAAGAGCATAGATTGGGATTCAAATAGATCTAGGTCCAAATACTGGCCCTATCATCTCAGGAAAGTGATACTGGACCTCTCAAAACTTTTAATCCCACCATCTATACAGTGGGGATAATCATGCCTGTTTTACTGGATTATGCTGAACAAATGGTAACTATCACTATTAAGGCACATATATTCTTCAATGGAAATAGGTTTTATTATATCCTTTGCCTAAATGGCAAACCTTGGGACTTAAATAGCTCAGCTATACCACATAAGGGTTTTTCCAATAAAAATAATGATTGGACATCACCCCTTTTTTATTTTTTGCGTTGGTACCAATTTGGTGAGTGCTTCTAAATTTACCTACCCTAGATAATAAACATAGATTATATTTCTGCTTCAAGTAGATAGAGTTCACACTATACATATGATACTGGTAAACTTCTATTGGATTGTGTTGGAAAACGATAGGACTTAGTCTATTGAAACAGGTTTCAAAGGTTTGGAAGAAAAATAAAATATTCGATAAATGTCTTTTAAAAGGAATTGTTAAGAATTTAGTTGGAAGTTTTAGTTTATGGCAAAGCTTAAGCTTCCCATACCTAAGTAGTTCCACTGTAGTCTCTGAGGTTAATGCAGCATTTTATGGGATGTTTATTTGTTTTTTGTTTGTTGGTTGGTAATGAAGAGATTGGCCCATATTCATCAGGTTAATCTTCAAAGAAAAATCAGTTTGTCAACACGCATTCAAATACAATTTTGGAATCTCCTCAAAAAAATCTTCCAGTAACCAGAGGTAGTATACAACAACCTTCATGGCTGGCAGAATTTCCATGTACCTTCTAAGGAAATAATTTAAATGACCTCTACACAAAGGAAATCCAAAGATGCTCAGGCCCCAAAGCTCTGATTCTTGGGAGAATTACAAAGGTATAAAAAAGCCCACTCTACCTACTGATCACTCAGTTATTGCATGTTGTTCTCCATTCACTGAGCTAGAACAAGATCGCTAGAACTTGTTCCAGCTGACTGTGTGTCCTTTGGAAATTCAGTTCAAATGTTACTGTTTCTTCTCTTAAAAAGAATTATTTTTTGAAGCAAAATAGTATAAAATTCCAGAGTCAGAATGCCTGGATTTGGATCTCAGATACCCATAGCTAACATATGCAAGTCAGAATTCTAAGATAGGGAGGGAGAGAGGGAGGGAGGGAGGGAGGGAGGGAGGGAGGGAGGGAGATACAAACATACACACACACACACACACATATTTATGTATACATAAAATTGTATTTGACACATATAACAACTCTATAAAGTAGATACTTGTATTATTCCCATTTTACAAATGAAAAAAAATGAGGCATTGAAAATTTAAGAGACTTGTCCAGGATCACATAGCAACTATTAGAACTAGAATCCAACACTGGCAACCTGGGTCCATCCTGCTCTTCTCCCTCTCAAAGTCAGTTACTTACCAGATGAGTGGCTTCACATGGGCAAGGTACTCAACCTCTCTATGCCTCATCTGGTATGTGGAGATGACTATAGATCACTAACATATAGCAGACATGTAGGATTGTTAAATGGATTAAGATATTTCCTATCTTTTTCTTAGCATAGCCCCTGGCACCTAGTAAATGCTCAACAAAGACTATGCATTATTTGTAATACTATCTTCTGGGTGAGGTCAGGAACATTTTATTCATTCACTCATGTATGCTGCCGAGCAAGTCATTAAACCTCTCTGAGACTTCATTTCTTCATCTGTAAAATGGGATCATATAATATCAACATCACAGAATTATCCTGGCACACAAAAGACATTCATCAAAATACTTGATGAATTAGTGGAATCTCTTCATGCAGTATCCAACACAGTTCCACATGGAAATAGGCACTGCAATAAAAACTTCTTGATCATAGCAATCCATAATGTAAAAATGATAATATTGCCTCCTCCTCTTCCCTGGAGATCTGTGAGGATAAATGAGACAAGCTCTAGGATAGAGATTGTTAGGAGAAAGGTGCTTTATAAATCTAAGAGGTTGCTATTAATGATCATCATCATAATAATAAATTTGGTATTGGAGAAATCATAACTCATCATGCATTACTCCTCAAGGGAAGCCTATCAAGGCCTCCTTCAATGACACAGTGGCAGCTGGTGCCTGAGGCTTTGAATCTACAGAAATATGAGAGGGAAGACAGTGATGTTACAGAGAGAAATCAGAGAGGAATTTGAGCTGGCTATGTAAAGAGGACCTTCTCTTCCATGCCCTCCTGCCTCCCTATCCTCCACACTTCTCATACCAGGTCTCCAACCAGGTCTCTGGGAACACCAGAGCTTAGGTTCTGATCTTCAATTTCACAGGCCCCAGAACTCAAACACGTCCATACATCTGAGCCTATCAGAGTCTTAAAGGCACTACCCTACAGGGAAGTCTTAGAGAACCAGGCAAGCTGGGCAGGGAGTTTCCTTATGGTAGCCTGATACAAAACTCTCTATTCAGCAAGCCACAGTTTCAGCTCCAAAGCCAAAAGACTGGCCCATATTGGAGAGATGAAGACAAAACTAGTATCACATCATAAAGGCAAGAGCATACAGATCTGAACAAGAATCCAGCTACCCTGCTTAGACTCGTGTGGTAGGCTCTGTTCCCAGTAAAACAGAAGGCTCTCAGAAGGGACACATAAGGGTTAAAGAAGATAGAGTCCATGATGTGTCTAGCAGAGCAACTGACCCAAAAGCCCTCGAGTAATGATAGCAATCATCACTGGGGTTTCTGTGCTGCTAGTATTTTTATTTCGATTATTCAAAAAAAGAATGTGTAGCACAGCCAGGCTAAAATGAGAAAAAAGGAATAGTCCAGTCAGCTGATCAGATGAAGTTACCCCCATATGTTCCATAATTTGGTCAACAGTGTCCTTAAAGGAATTGCATCAGGCTGGACAAACTTCCCCAACTCAAGAGAAAATGATACAGAGACCGGACACAAATATATTCATTTACAGATTCAGATGTCCATTTCCAGTAACCAAGCTGTATCAAATACACGAGAAACCAAATTAGCTATTGAAAGATGACTTGGTGAGCATGAGATCATAGAAAATTGGAGGGTCCAGTGGGATATTTATCCAGGTATGTCAAAGCTAAATAGATTCTCTCCTACAATAGACTCCACCTCCTAAATGATCTGAATATCGGTCACTCATGTCAAGTATGTGACATTCAGATACTTCTGTTTTACAGAAAACAGAGGCTTGGAGAGGTTGCCACACAAGCCTAAGCAGGGCAGCTACATTTCTGTTCATATCTGTATACTCTTGGCCATTATGATGTGATGCTACCTAATATGTCTCCTTCCAGTGTTCAGAGCTGAAGCCTTAACTCCCCTCTCCCCCAAATCCACATAGAAACTTCTCTCTATAAAGTTCTGAAGTCAACTAAACCTGGATTTGATTCCCTGATTCACCAGTGACAAGCTGTGTGACCTTGGAAACACCACTCAACTTATCTGAACTTCAGTTTGCTGATCCATAAAATAGTGGTAATAGCCTACCTCATAGGCTATTGTGATGCTTAGCAAGAATGTATATAAATACTTAGCACAGTGTCTGTGTGATTATTGTTATAGTAGCTACTACTTAATTCTATTAAACCCACTCTTTCTTCAATTTCTGTGATTCTAGTCCTAAAGACAAATTCTAAACACAGTGATTTACAACTGTTCTGCATCCACTCCCATGTCCACTCAATCACACAAGTATAAACACATCTCTGGGGCTGGCCATGTCCAAAGATAGTTCAATTCATTGATTCTTTAATGATTTTTAGATACTTTACCTTCAGAGGGTGACCTCATTACCTAATTCTGAGGACATCTCACTATAACTGATGTGCGCAGGGAAAAGAAGAGGCATTCTGAAGACCCAGAGGAATGCAAAGGACTGAATATTCTGCCAACACCATGCAGCTTTCGCTCCATAAACTGTAGCCATTTCTATTTTTCTGCCCAGAGCATTTTCTTCTTCCCTAAGACCAGCCCCAGTTTGAAAGGACGATTGTTTTCCCTTGCTACTCTTAGTCAAGCAGCCAGTACTAACAGGAGCGTTAGAAGGATCATCTACAGTGATGTCACATTTTACTTTGGATAAAATGTCCCAGATAGCACTCTTCCCAGTGTCTTTGAACAGTCACTCTCTATTTCCAAATGCATGTGAGCTCTCTTCAATGAAGAAACACATTAACAGCAACCTCTCTATTCCCTCTAGGTTGCTTGTAAGCCTTCCTGTGTTTTTAATCTTCATAGAGCTCCAAAATCAACTGTGTTGAGTGATGCGAATACCAGGCTTCTCATTTCAGTAAGGAGATGGCTGGATTGGAGACTGTGAAGATTAATAAAAAGAAAAAAATCTACACCTAGAAAAACCACTGGTTTGAGAAAAAAGTAGAGCATGATAAAGATGATGATTCAAAAAAAAAAAAAAGAGGAAGATATAAAATATTCCCTTCTTATCTAGAGTGGTGAAAAACTAGTGTAGGAGCAGGGCGATGCTGACCTGCTCTTTCATAACACTGGTGATAAGCAACAGGGATTCGGAATGGGGAGCGTGTTACAGCAAAGCACAAGGTTGGAGGTTTGGGATTCAGATCACAGAGAAAGGGGTTGTTGATTTAAGTGATGTGGAGAAAATGGAGAAGGTATTGCTTAAAGCAGTAACCAATGTTGTTTATTTGGGATACGAGCTAGAGAATATTATTATGGCAGAGAAAAGAAGTTATCTCTTGTGAATTGTCTTGAATTATGGGGGGAACGAGAGAGGCTCACTGAGTATGACATTTAGAATTGCAATTTCTAAGCAGAGCGCCATGTCTGATATATCATTTATTGTCTCTGCCTCTATCTTTCCAAAGCTGCATTAAGGACAGATGTGAACCTCACTTCCCTAGGTCTCCATTTTCACATTGATTTGGAGGACATTTATTTTCCCTTCTCAACAGAATCATATATTTTCCCCTCTCTGAAGGTTTAGTTCATCACTAAATATTCAGGTCTAGAAAGAGATTTTCTTTCCTCTTTGTGCATGATTTGTCTTCTCTGGAGCTGAGCCCCTTTGGTTGAAAACAAGAATCTATACAAATAAAGGGTACAGGTGAAGAGATAGTGTGGGTGGATGAGCAGAGGGAAGGTTTCTCCAGTTGTGATGGAAATTTGCACTTGAGTCTTCCCATTTTAGCTGATTTTACAGGAAGGAAGAAACAATGCTCATCCGATCAGGTATCAGATCCTGCTGGCTTAGAAGATTCAAAAGGCAGTTTCAATTACCATGCAGTGTACTCCTACTTCCCGCTGAAAAGCAGTATGCATATTGCAGATTCTGTTGGTTGCTCTTTGAAGATGAAGTTTCCACACCATCCTCCCTGTATTTCAGGTAGAAATGAACTGATTCCAGAGACAGATATTCAAATTTCAGAGAATCAATTAATTTTTTAACTGGAAAGAATCAATATACCCATTTTTTGGTAGCTGGACAAACTGAGATATCAGAAGGTACTTGACCCAGTCAAGGCAATATATTTTTACAAGTGGTTGTATGTGTATAGTTATGTGTTTTCTGTAGCACTTTGGAATTCTGTTTTCAGGATGTGTGTTGGGAACCTCACACTTAGCACAGGGTCTTTGCACTAGAAGTAGCACACAACCCTTTCTTGCATGGTCTTCCCACCTTCCCACCTGGGGAACCCACCTAGGGCTCTGTGAAGGGGTACAGGTACAGCTGCCTTCATATACCTAAATGGAAAAAGACTTTCCCTCTGTTCTCATTATTCTGCATCCCACACAAACACACTAGCCACTCCCTCCCCACTTCTTTTAATTCCTTCCGTACACTGAGCCTTCTGAAACAAAAGCCAGCAAAGTCTGTTGTCTTCTAGCAACTTCTGCTTTTAGCCCTACAGCTAAAGCTCTGGAGAAAAGAGATCATAAGACACAAATTAATATCTCAACCAATTATTCTACTACACTTGTCTTGTAGACTCCTGCCCCTGGGGCTTTGTTCATGCTGTGCCTTCTACCAGGAAAGTTCTTTCCTCTTCTCCCCTAGCTCTCCAAGTTTTGCTATCCCTCTATTGTCCAGGAAGCCCTCCTTGACCTCTTCACACAATTCCTAAGGCATTCTGTCTTTATTATTTCATGTCTCAAACTCATGTGACTTTTTTCCAATCAGATTGTTAGTTCCCTAGGGGCTCTTTTGTGTCCCCCAGATCACCTAACATACCAGTCTAGCCAGTCACATGACTTCGAGTGAGGTTGGGTTTGCATCCTAAACAAATTATTTTTCCTCCCAAGACATCATAATAACCTCAGACTGCGGCTGGTAATATTTTTCCTCAAAAGCTTTATTAAAGCTTAATTGTTTTTTTTTTTTTTCTGATTATATAGATGACATCCTCATTGTAAAAAAGAATTCAAAACTACATAGTACGGTAACAATGGGATGGAAAAGGTTACATGAATTCTACCTTCTTTACGTAAGGACCATTAACATGTTCTTCACCATCTTTCATATACCTGTTGATGACTCTATATGTGTATTTTTATATATACAGGATTTTACATTTTATATAAATGGGGTTATTTGATACATACTGTTTTTAAGTGGAGAATATTAAAGATCATGTGCAAAAGTATCAAGCAACATTAGTAAGTAAAAATACTAGTTTAATTGGAACTTCAATAAATAGTTTAAAATGAATAAAAAGTGTTTCCCATAAAACGTAAGGAAGAAAGGAAAGCAGAAGATGTCCCCAAGACCATTTTCCTGCCTTTAGGCACAACTTCACTGAAATATTCCACTTAAATTGGCCCAGGGCCCAAAGTAAGTGGCACAAAGAACAAATGAACATTCTAATTGGAAATTCTATACCCGACAGATTTCTTCAGCCTAAAGTGGCTTTCAGACATTGCACATATTCTCAGTTCACCAGCTGGAAGCACTGAATGGGATGGACAGAGCTATACAACTTGGGTAAATATTTACCAAAGTCAAGACAAAGCGACCAGACTGATGTGTATCTTCTCTGGATATCTTATAGAGGAGACCCCAGCTGCTAAAACCCAGTAAAGAACTGGGGTGCTTTCGGGGTGCCTGGGTGGCTCAGTGGGTTAAGTGTCCGACTCTTCACTTCGGCTCAGGTCATGATCTCATGGAGGGTTGATGAGATCAAGCCCCATGTCGGGGCTGTCAGCACAGAGGCTGCTTGGGATTCTCTCTCTCCCTCTGTACCTCCCCCACTTGCCTGGACGCTCTCTCTCAAAATAAATAAACGTTTATTTAAAAGAAAGAACCTTAGCTTTCTTATCATGAGAAATAAACATATCTCATCTATCAGCAATGACATTAAAACCCACGTTAGAAAACTGGGAGCTATCTCCTTTTAATAGTCCTCAGTTAAAGATCAAATCCAGACCTAAAAGAAATTCTGTTTCCACGAAGAATAAATGTGATAATGGAATTCTCCCTGCAACAACACCCCACTGTCTTGGTGGTAGCGAGCTTCACACAGTCTCTCCTCCTGTCCCTTGCAGAGAGGCTAGAGTCTGTGTGCCACTCAGACAATCCATCACCACCCATTCCTGCCACCGGAAGTATGACTAATACATTATAAATGGTTCTTCTTCTGTCAACTAATCGGCTGGAACGTGATGCCTGCCATGACACGTAACAGTCCTGCTGTCCTGCTAACAGACACACAGGATGTGACCACCTCCACACAGGTGTGTATTCCTGACAGAGACTGAACAGCCGGGTGGCGGAACCTGGCAGCAGCCTGAGCCTCTCTCATGAAAGAGTACAGACATCCAGGGCTAGGACCATGAATTTCTCATGCTATCCTATTTCCTTCAAGGCATTTGTCACTATTTAAAATTAAATTACTTACTTATTTACTTATGTCTGTCGCTCCCATTAGATGGTAAAAGAAGGGCTATGCTTTTTTCAACACTAAAATTAACTCCCTCATCTCCTTCTAGTTTCTTCTCACATCTCACTTTCTCAATAACAAATACACCAAACTTAGCAGTCCTCTACACACACTGACCTCACTTTCTCAGGAAAGTGTTTCTGGAATTCCTGACCTCACTTTATCTTGTTTTTTACTTTTCATGGTGTTTTTTTTTTAAATAGCTTCTATCATCTTCTAACATTATGTATGATGAATATCGCTTATTGCTTGTCTTCCTCTATGAGAATGAAAGGTATATGGAGGCTGAAATCCTTGTCTGTTTCGTTCACAGATGAATCCCAAGAACCTGGAAGAATGACTGGAACACAATAGGTATTTAATAAATATTTATTGAATAAATGAAAAGAAATTATTAGCTTTATCCTTAACTCCCTAAGAATGCCTGGCATGGAGAATCTATTGCTTTCCTATGGAAGCCTCTGAGTTTACAAATATTTCCTCCAGGGTCCAAGTACTTGCCCACCGAAATGTCTTTCACTCATCGTCCTATGTCCCTAGTTAATAGCATATAATAGGAAACAAATGTTTGATAAACTAACCAATTAAAGTAACTGAATTCACTGTACTCAATGCTCAAATGATTGATAATGACTGATACTCCATGTCTGACACTCTTTTCTGACAGCCTGTTCCCCTAACATAATTAACACCAACCTATCCCATTATAGCTCAATTAAACTAACATTTCCTGAATACCTATTATAGTCACTATACTAGATATTGAGGGGGACAGTCAACAATACTAACAAGTGTTTATTGAGCACTTATTTCATGCCAGAAACCATGCTAAGCACTTCACATATATAACTCATTTAATCTTAATAACCGTATGAGGCAAGGATTACTATTATGCCCATTTTACAGAGAAACTTAAACCTTAAGAGGTAACTTGTCCAAAGTCAGGCACACAGTGAGCCAAGACAGTAAACGGGCAAAGCCCAGATCCTCACTCAGACAGCCCTTACTCCAGAGTTCATACTCTTAAACTCAGTGATGATCTAAAGATGAAGAGCAATCTGAAGTAATTTCTCAAGAAGTTGTATACATTGAAGAAGGAAAAAACCATCTTCAAAAGTTATAAATCTCCATTTTTTTTTTTGGTCCCCAATGCCTAGTATGGAATATAGCTCGCAGTGAGTAACGAATACATTTTGGCTAAAAGAATAAATGATATTAAACAATAAAAAGAGGCAAAACTACAAGAGAGAAACATTAATTCTAATTGGAGGAAACTTGCAAACAATCTAGGACAATTGATTTAAACCAGACCTGAAAAAATATGTAGGATTCTAAAGGATCTAGAAGGAAGTCATACTTAAAAGAGAATATATTAGTTATCTATTGCTGTGTAACAAATTACTTCAAACTTTAGTAGATCAAAACAAAAACAAACATTTATTATCCTTATAGTTTCTCTGGGTCTGGTATTCAGGAACAACCTTGCTAGGTGATTTCAACTTGGGATCTCTTGTGAGGTTGCCATTATGATGTTGGCTGGGGCTACAGTCATTTGAAGACTTGGCTGGCAAGAAGATTCTCTTTCAAGGTGACTCACTCACATGGCTAGAAAGTTGAGGCCAGTTGTTGGTGGAAGCCTCAGTCTCTCCCTACAAAGGCCTCTCCGTAGGATATATGTCTTCAACAGTGGCAACTGGCTTCACCCAGAGTGAGTGATCCAACAGGGAAAGACAAAAAACCAGGCAGAAACTATCTTCTTAAGGAACTAGCATCGGAAATCATATAGCATCTCTTGTGCCACATTCTATTAGAGGCAAATCACTAAGTCTGACTCACATTCAAGGAAGGGGAATTAGGCTCCACCTTTTGAAGAGATGAGTGTCAAGACTTTGAAGACATATTTTAAAACCACCACAGAGGCAGCCCATAGGAGAGTATTGGGCAGGTTCCGGAATGACAAGTTATCCAATGTCCCAGTAAATGGACTTCTATAACCTGGTGACCTCTCTTATTTTTGCAATTTTCACATCACTCCATCTATTTCTTATATTTTGATCCTCTGGTCTTTTTCATTTTGCAGGGAGAATCTTTCAACATTTCTTATTCAGTTAATCCATTCCTCCATTTAATTTAAATATAGCTCTACTTGGTGTGTTTAGCACTAGAAATATAAAAATAAAAAAGACATGACCCTACCATTCAAGGAGTTTGTCATCCATTTGATAATCCCAAATGCAGCTCATAGAGTAATCACAAACAATATGTCAAAGGCCATAACAGAATTATATATGAAGTGCAAGGTAATACAGAGGAGACTAATTTTTCTCATTAGAGGGACCTCATTACCCTATTAAGAGTTTGGACTTCATCTTCTATGCAACAAATGTTTTAAAGCAAGTGTGTGCCAAGATTCAGATCTGTATTTTAAAAAGACAATTTTGATGGCAACAGAGAGGATGCAATTGGTAGAGGATATGTGAGCAATGGCATGTGAAATGGAGAGTTTGAAATATACTTGAGAGTTGTTTATTAGGAAGAATCGACAGGGCCTGGTGATTAATTACATAGACAGAAAAAGGTTGAGAATAACTTCTAGATTTCTAGAGAACATAGGATGGCCTCATTAACTAAGACAGGAAGAGGGTCCAGATGTGGGGAAGAAAATGAAATAAGTTCAGTTTTAAATATACTGAGTTTGCTTTGCATTTAGTTACCTTGTGGAAGGATGTGTCACATCGGTGGTAAGAAATATGCAACTGAAGTTCCAAGAGAGAAGTCCCAGCTGGAAATATAAATTTTGGAAATACTAGCATTCCTGTGCTAGTTAAACTCATAGTATTGAAGGAGATCATCAAAAGAGCTTGTAAAGTAGAAAAGGCAGCCAAGAATGGGACCTTGGGGGATACCAACACATAAAGGGTGTTGAAGAAAGAGAAGGCATAAAAAACAGTGAGAAGGAGAATCCAAAAGAAAAGATATTCAAGAGAGACTTCAGGGTCATGAAACCTACAGAAAAGATTTCCAAGGACAGAGAATCAACAGAGGCAAAGAGAGAGGCAGAGAGAGATAGAGAAGGAAGGAGAGAGGGAGGGAGATGCAGAGATATCAAATTAGAGGCAGACTAAAAATTATACTTCACGTTTGTCAACTAGGAGATTCTTAATCACCTAAGCATTTGAGTAAGGTGACATGGAATGGGATCCAGCTGCAGTATGTTGAGGGGTGAAGGAGGTGAGGGACTGAACACAAGGGTAGACTACAAAAGTTTGAAAGTGAAGAACAGCAAAAAAGATTGACTGCTATTAGTATGAGGTGGGAAAGCGATCCATATAATTCCATCTCATTAGATGGCGTTTTCAGGATTCTGTTTTATTCTCAACCTAGTCTCAAAAAAAAAAAAAAATTCATTCCCTCTTTGGTTCTTGCAGCTGTTTCTACAAAAGCATGTCATAAAAGGGAAGCTGCTTTAAGGGCCAAGGAGAAGACTTAGAACACACAAGAGGTCAACTTCAAGACACAATGCCAGTGATTCAAGAGATCTGAACTTACCAGCCTGCTCATTACATTCAATGGACCAAATCCCCTCTCAATTTTCAATGGGATTAGCTGGTCAATAATTTATGACATTTTCAAGGTAAGAGAAGGTCACCTAATTATTAATGAAGGTAACCAAAAAAGAGGGAAGTATGTGTTTATTTGATTTATGGAAACCTTCCCTTTACTCTAGGGAGCATGAGCCTATGAATATAAAAATCTTAGATTCGTGATATTTTTCATCAGGGTAATATTTTCATCATTTATCAAGACAATCACAAGAATAATTAGAATTGAACATAAATTTCCACATTAGTAGATGAATGGACAAAACCTGGAGGTCCAAACAATAAAGGAGTACCATTGAATGGCATAAATTAGCTCTCTGATGGGTAAAGCTGGGCATTTTAGGAGACTTTCACCAATCTGTTATGAGAAACAATGCAGAAACAGAGGCAAACTCTAAAGAATACAAGACCCAGGTAAAGAGGTCTTACCAAGAGTCCATTCTTTTTTTCTACCTTAGTAAAAATCATATAAAAAGTATACAGGAAATACGAAAAATAGAAGGGAATACTGCTCACAATATCATAACAACTGTTATCTTTGGGTGCTTCTTTTTAGTAACAATAGATATAACAACAGTTGATTACATTCATTTATTTCACAAATGTTTGCCAGGCATTTATCTTGTGCCAAAGACTGTTAGGGGCTGGCAAACAAAGCAAACCTGTTCCTGGCTTTATGTACCTCATATTCTAAAAGGAAAGCAGACACTGGACCACTAAACATATACTTATTTGACCACAACTGATATGGATGACAGGAAAAAGAAGCATGGGGTATTGAGAAAGCAGTGTTGGCCAAATATCCCCAAGTTCTTTCACCTTTTGAGGACCTCTGTCCTTTACCACCTGAATAAAACAACTCAAGCTCCTTCCTGCATTTGACTGTGAAGCCTGTCCCTGCATTGAACCCTCCTGAGAAGTCCCAGGACAGGTGATTACTAGTCATGGTTGTCTCCTATCAGCCCAAATTTCCTCTAAACCACCCCCTGGGCCTATTCTTCAGTGCATCTCATGCGTTCCAGCTCCCTCTGATTGATCTCACCATAACCATAAGAGATTCACTCTTCAAGGCAACATTTATAATACAAGAATAACTCTAAATGAGCCACTAATATAGCTCTACTAAAATTTTAATGGGTGGAGAGGGGGGAGGAAAAAGAAGAAAATTAAAACAAAAAGTACTGTATGCCAGACATCTTTGCATCCATTATGCACCCACACGAATTGTCACAGGGTATCTCCTGTTGGAACCTTCCCTTCTCATTAGTCTCTTACCTCTTGCCATTTCTCTAAGACCTGTGTTTGTTCAGAACCAAGTCCTTCCTTCCATTTCCTCTTCTCCTCCCAATGTCAAGGCTCCTTACAAAGTACTGATCAGAGATGCACTCTAATGAAGCCAAAAGTTATTATACAGCAAAAACAAAAACACTTCTAACATTCATTTTATTATTCGGCAGAAAAGTTTACTTTTCTTAATCTACAATTCTTCATAACACTTCACATCATATTGACTTTCCTAGCAAAAGTTCCATTGCTGTGTCTTCCTAACAAAATATTAGGTTTCTTCTTGAAATTAATTCCTCAGCATAGAATGTAGAAGTGGTTTTAGTTGTTTAATAGTTTTTCTTTCAGCTACAATAATTTATCAGTGGGGAAAAATGAGCTCTTTGTACACTGGAGAGTGGTGTGGTCTTGTAAATTTTAAAAGTTCATTCTGATCAGGACTTTGAGCAAAGATTTAGCCATAAAAATTTTCAACCCAGTCATATTTCATTATGAAAAAAAGCGGAAGTAATCTAAATGCCCAACAAGAGAGAATGCTTAATTATGATAAAATCATTGGGTGGAATATTATGTAGCCATTCAAATTATGTTTAGACTTTGGGCAATAAAGGAAAATGTGCATTGTAATAAGTTAAAAATGCAGGATTCTGAGTTTAATACAGGGCTTAATATCAACTATTCAAAATGTATTTCTCTAGGTTGTGAAAAAATGGAAATTTGACTACTATGACTAGTTCTCTCTCTCCCAGTCCCGAAAGATCACCTACATGGACACTAAATAAGAGAGAGGAAAGCAAACATTTGGGGGGAACTATCTAAATACCCTGAGAGCCCCATAAAAGCCTAAAGGATGTAACAGTCTTAAGAAGGAAGGGGCTGAGGGGATGGAGAAATACTAGATCAGATACTCCAAGTATAGCAGAGAATAAACTGGAAGATAACTGTACATTCTGCTCCTGACTTTCCTTAAATTGTCTTGAAAGGATTATAGTTGTCTGTTACCCTGTGAGATAAAAATCATAGTGTCAACAGGAGAGTAACAGGTAAGAACCAAAGCCGTGGTAGGGTAAAGGGCCAGGGGGAAAAGGCAGAGGTAGATCAGCAGCCTTCCCCACTCCAACCTAGGGACTGGTGGATTATAATCCAATTCAGTGGCTTTCAAAAATCTGATCTCGATCCACAGTTAAGGAATATATCCCCTGGCATATATCTTTTTATGTGTAAAGATACAGATACAGAGCTAAAACAAAAATTTCACTAAACAGTACTTAACATTTATCAACGGTGATGTACTCTGATATTTTCCTCTATATTCAATTCTACTTCATTTTTAAAACAGTGGTTGTATTCCACTAAACGTTCAGTTTGAAAACCACTGATCTATTGAGATTATTATCTCTACTCAGTACTATTTCTAGCAAATAGTTTAAGGAAGAATCCCTAATCATAAAGGTTACCTGTCCATAAAGGACAGTCAACCGTTGATCTCTCCTCCTTCCTATATTCACATGAAGGAATATAACAGAGCCAAAGAACTAACCTCTTCTCCAATATACATTAGCAGGCTGGGTAGTTAATATTCCTAGGAAAATATGAGCTCATAAACCAAAATAATTAGTCATTTAAGATGGACAATGATTATTTTTAAAAAATAAGCAAACTGAGCATGATATGCCACATGAAGTACAATTACAGAAACATATTCATAAATATTTTAAATTAAGCATAATAAACAATCTCAAAAATAAGACAAGATATTGTTTAAATGAAACAAATAAGAATTTATTAAAATAACCAAATGAAACATTAACCATGAAAAATATAGTAGTAAAGGAGTATAAAAAAATAAAATAAATTATGGAGTGGATAGTGCTGATGAACAAATTAGAAGGTGTAAGATATAATTGAGGTGATCTTCCAGAAGGCAGCAAAAGTGATAATGACATAAAAATGATAGGAAAGGAAGCAATATGGAGATGAGAACTGGAAATACTAACGCTCAGATAATAGTAATCCCAGGAAGATATGGAAAAAAACAAGGAATGTGGAAAGAAATAAAGAAAATAAAAACCTCCAGATTAAAAAAAAAAAAAGATGAAAAAGGAACTATGTTCAACTTCAAGGCTCAACACAGTGCCAAACAGAATGCATGCAGAAAAACACACACTGAACTTCAGATCATCAAAGAGAAAGAAAACATTACGATAGAAAGTTGTTGTTTTTTTTTTTTTAAGATTCCAAAAAGAAGCTGGTTACAAACAAAAGAGAAAGAATCATAACGACATCACACTCTTCAAGAGCAAACACTGGATATAAGAAGACAGTGGTTCATAATTTTCTTATCATGGCAGGAGAAAAAACTTTGACCAGGTTTCGTCCAGCGAAATTATCATGTAAAGGTGAGGGTGCAACAATTAATTTCTGGTCATGACAGAGTAGCAGGAATCAGATTTACCCTCCCAACTCAAACAACTGGAAAACTGGAAAACATATATGAAACATGAGTTTTCAGACACTGGACAATAAAATAGACATACTTCCAGTCAGACAAGAGAGAAATTATCACTAACAGGAATGATGTGGGCACATCACTTACTACAAATCCTACAGAGAATAAAAGGATAATAAGCAATTACTGGGAACAAATTTATGCCAACAAATATGATATCTTAGAAAAAACAGTCAAATATCTTAAAAGACACAAACTACCAAAGTTCACTCTACCTAAAAAAAGGTTTTATTTTTGAATCATATTTTCATTGGGTATAAGTAATCAAAGTTGACAACTTTTCTTTCATCAACAGTATATGTTGAATCCCCCCCCCCCCAAAATATATGTTGAAGCCCTATCTTTCAGCACCTGTGAATGTGACCTTATTTGGAAACAGGGTCTTTGTAAATGTACTCAACCATTACAGTGGGTGGTAATCCATCATGACAGGTGTCCTCATAAGAAGTAGAATATGCCATGTGAAAACAAAGGCAAAGAGGGGGAAATGCTGTCATAATGGAGGCAGAAACTCAAGTGCTGCAGCTTAAATCCGAAGACTGCCAGCAAACTAGAAGCTACGGAAGAGGCAAGCGAGGATTCTTCCCTAAAAGTTTTAGAGGGAATATTGCCCTGCCAATACCTTGATTTTGGAATTTTAGCCTACAGAACTTTAAGATGGCAAATTTCTGTTATTTTAAACGACCTCATTTGTAGTACCTTATAACACCAGCCCTAGGAAATCAATACAAATATATTAAGAGGTTGCTCCAAAGTCGTCTTATTTGCATTCAATCCAAAGAGAAATCTGCTATCATTCTTGGGGGTTTTTTGTTCTCTCTACATAGTGTGTCCTTTTTTTCTTGCTGCTAAGATTTTCTTTTTATCACTGATTTTAGACTGATTATGATGTTCATTGGTGTCATTATCTTCATTTCTTGTGCTTCAGGTATATTGAACTTCTTGGATATGAAATTCTTATCTTAGATCAAGACAAAATCTGGTCTTGCTTTTGCAATTTTTTGGGCAGGCCAGAACCAATGCTTAGTCTAGAGATACTTATTTCCGACTAATCAGCCAAGAGCCTTCTGTGTAGTCTACTCAATGCCCCGTGAATCTTGAGGCTTTCCCACCTGGCTGGTTGGAATGGGCAGTATTCCTGGCTCGGTGTGAACATCACGCACTTTTGTTACCTCTAATTCTCTAAGTAATTCTTAATCTGGACTCACACAGTTTCCTCACAGGACATGCTTATCAGTTTTTCTGCTGAATATTCAAAAAAGACCCTCTGTAGACCTCCAGAGTTCGCTCTGTGTGCCGCTTTCTCCTCTCTAGTACTCTATCCTACAAATTCTAGCTGCCTTGGTCTCTAAAATCGGGGAATTGGTCAGACTGCCTGGTTTCTTCCTCCCTTTGACACAGCCTGGAAACTCTCTTCTGTAGTAAGCTCAGGAAAATATAGCTCATCTTGTTTGTTCTCCATTTCATAATCACTATCTTTTGTTGTCTCATGTTCAGTGTCTTGAAAACTGTTGGTTCATACATTTTCTTCATTTTTTGTTTTAGATGGAGAGCATGTTCTGTCCCTGTTCACTCTATCTTGGACAAACATGGAAGTGCTGATCTGAATCTTTTAAAATCTTTGAGGTCATCACATACTATGCTGAATTTTACCTCTACTTTCTTGAACATATGACATAGTTATAACAACTCTTTTCATGCTCTTATGTACTAATTCTATCATCTGTGTCATTTCTGAGTTGCTTTTCTATGGACTGTTTTCGCTCTTCTTTATGAATAGTACTTTTCTGCTTCTTTGCATACTTGGTAACTTTTTAATTGAATACCATACATTTTGAATTTTATCTTACTGAGTCCTGGGTATTTTTGTATTCTTACAAATATTCTTGAAATTTTCTCTGGGATGCAACTAAGTTCTTTCAAAACTGTGGGTATTTTTGAGGTTTTATTCTAAGCTTTGATAAGCAAGAGCAGAGCAACATTTAGTTGAGGGCTAATCATACCCCATTTTTGAGGCAATACCCCTCTTAGTTCTTTACTTCCTATCCCATGAATTTTGAAATTTTCTTCCACTCGGCTAGTGGAAACACAAAAATATTGTTGTTCTAAGCCTGAGCTCTAAAAGATTGTTCTAACTAGCCATTCTCAACTGAAGGCAATCCCATCACAGGGAACATCTAGCAATATCTACAGTTTTGTTTTTCACAGCCGGGGGAAGGTGCTACTGGAATCTAGTGATTAGAGACAAGGGATACTGCTAAACATCCTACAATGCACAGGGAAACTCCCCCCGCCCCGCCCCACCACAACACACACACACATACACACACACACCCCAAATGCTCTGCACCAAAACGTTAACAGTACAAATTGAGAAATCCTTTCAGATGATTTTACCCAAATTTGGGGACAGGAAAATCTCTAAACAGACAAAATCAAAAGAAGCCAAAAAAATCTAGAATGAAGAAAAATCTCTCAAAATATAATTAAAGACAAAACCATAAATAACAAAAAGATATTATATTCTTGTAAAACAAAAAGAAGAGCAGTAAGATATAACAATTGTTAACCTATATGGACCTGATGATATAATACAACAACTAACAGACCAACTAAGAAAAGTAAAATTCACAACTGTAGGGGAAGAGTTGGGAGATTTTAAAATACTGCCCTCAAAAGCTGATAGATAAAAAAAAAAATCAGATATACAGAATATATAACTAATGTATTTTGAAGACTTATATTATTAGATGTATAGAGAGCTTTTCACATTATAAAGAATATACTTTCTTTTCAGGCACAAATTCAAACTTTACATAGATTAACCATGTACTGGACTAAAAAAAAAAAAAAAAGTCAATGAATCCCAAATAATTAATATCATACATACCAAGAGGAAAAAAATTTGAAATCAATAATAAAGATATAATATACAAAATTCCTTGTCACCACAATCACCACAGCCTCTAGTTCTTTCAGGATCCATAGACTAAAGGGAGAAAGGATTTTCAAAAATTGAGAAACAAAGAATTGCAATTTCTCTTTGAGAACAGTCAGGAAATGCACATGCTTCCCTCTTGAGTTGCCACTGTAGTTTATCTGAGGGGGAGCTGTTCATGCTCACCTGTTTTCTGTCTGCACATAAGTGTTTTGTGCCCAGAGAACTTCTTTCATCATTCAACATATTTCCATTGGAATCACATGCACTTTCGTCCTCTAACTTCACATGCTGCATGGCAGACTCTTTCTCTCTCTGACCTCACTCCTTTTGTAGATGCCTGCATCTAGAATCTCACATGTTCCAATATATCTAGTCTGTCCATTCTCCCACATGCTGATTTTCCTCAGTGCACTCTTAGAGCCTGGCATTTGAGGTCCTAGCTCAGGGACCACCTGTGGGTCTACAGAGAGTAACCAACTAATACTCAAACTGCCAAGGACCTGAAACCTATAGTTGTAGATGTGATGATTATGCAGTCTATCAGCCAAACCAAGACACTTTCGGATGACAATCCAGAATGTTTCTAAGAAACTGGAAACCTTCTTAATCACTCTAGTTAGTTAGAGACTGGTGGTAGCTGGAAAGCCTCTGTGGGTAGCATTTGATTATTCCTCAAAGATATTTTGCAAATGAAGGAAATTTCCTGGTTGATTTTTTTTCATAATTTGATAATTTAAGCAAGAATGGACTAAAACTACAAATTTCCAAGCCAGACTAGATTATTGAGATTTTGTCAGAAGATTTCAATTAAATGGAGGTGTGATCTCTCTGAATCTGATTTTCACAGCCTTTAGACATCTGCTAAGAAACAGGATGATGTTACTTATGAGGAAAATTTAAGCAAAGAATTTTTTTGTTTGGATCAATAACTAGTGCCAAGATGATGCAAGAGGATGTCAGAATCAAAAAATGTGTCTCCTCTTCCAAAGAGCCCCTCAAACCATGATTGAAATGAACTGATACACTGTGGGCTCAAATATTTCTTTGGCCCAAAGGAAAGAAGAAAGGATTGCCTCTTAATATATCCAAAGGTGGCAGGAATGAGACAGCTGCCTTGAAAGCAGTTCCACAGGCTCAGGGAAGACCTCCATAATCAACTAGCTCATGTGAGACCTAAACTCTGATGGTAAAACCGAGGAGACTTCAAGACTTCTAGAAAATGCTAATGCAATATATTAGTTTCAGTGATGCCACCCAACCCTGTGCTCCTTGGATCCAGCTGGCAATGTTGCAGTCTCTGGACATCTCTATATCCCCTCAAAGTGTCAAGGCTCTCACCATGTGCTTCACTTTGCAGCGCATTCCCCCATAGTCTCTCTTGCATCTGAAGTCTTCCCTCATACAAAGATGCGTTGAAAGTGGGGAGCCCATATCCCACCATTCAGCATCTTTGGCCACCTCCATCTGAAGTTCATGTTCAGGGACACAAGTCCCTGACAGCCTCAGTGCTAAGGACATTGTCTCCATAAGAGCTGTAGGAAATGAAAAAATATTTCTCCCACTTATCCAAATGTTACCCTCAAACATGGCTTAGAAATTCACAAGAATGTAGCTGGTTATTGACAACTCTGACCCTCCAACCAGACTGGAGTCTCTCCCTCCAAAATGGGTGAGGTTGGGGCAAGAGATACAACTTCATATCTCTAAGAAGGAGGCTCTCCAGAAGGTGGTGATTTTATTTTATTATATTTTTTTGCAGTTTTATACCTAGCAATTAGTTCTCATCCACATTAACAGTCTGTAGATTTTTGAAAGTGGTGACAAGTATATAGGTAACCAACATAAAGAGCTTGTTTGGTGAATCTTCATCCTCATTGTTTTCCAGACAACCACATATGGATATGGCATGGAATATTCCTTATTCCTTTCGCCCAGACTCCTTTGTTGAGCCTGGTGTCAATGTGCACATCTGGTGTGCCCATATTCTTCACAGCAAATTTCTGGATTTGAGTGTCCAAGGGGCACACTTCTTGAATCCCACTCCATGGATGTGCTTATGAATGCTGAAGAATGATGCTTATGAATGTGCTTATGAACCAACTACCTCGTTGATGGCAGAACGGCCCTTCTTCTCACCACCCTTCTTTGTGGGAGCCATTCTACTAGGCCAGGTTGGAAAGGAAAAGTGGGAGATATTGTGGGAGAGGGAAAGCAGCATGACACCAAGAAGATGGTGATTTTTGCCACTACCTGTTAGACCAGAAAAAAATAGATTCATGGATTCATTCTTGGATTATTAGCTCATGGCTTGAAAATTTCCTGTCTTACAGTTATAAATACCAAAACCACAAGTATATTTTATAAATATTTCTTTAATAATATCAAGAGGTTACTTATTTTAAAAACCTGGAATTTAACAATTATCAGATTATGTATCCAATCTACATACTACATGGTTTAAGTATGAAAACTTTCTCAATTATAAAATAAAGCCTTCATTAAAAAAAAAAATCCTGGAAGGAGTTAAGATGGTGAGTAGTATGGGGACCCTGAGGTTGTCTCATCCCTGAAACACAGCTAAATCAACATCAAACCATTTTGAACACCTAGGAAATTGTTCTGAGGATTAATGCAATAATCTGCATAACTTGAGTGACAGATCTTCACAGGTATGTGATGAAGAGAGGTGAAGTGGGGATAGAACAGCCACAGGACCATGGAGGGTAGGGAGCCATTTTCAGAGAGAGGACAGAGAGAGAAAAAGGAGGAGAGAGTGCAGCGCATGTGGATTCTGCAGGAAAAGCACCCTCCCCCCTCCCCCCAGTACCTGAAGAGAAAGAAAGCGAAAAAGAGTAAGGAGAGGGTTTCAATTCCACCAGTTTCTTATAAGCAGTGGAGGACAGCGTCTGAAGTTCTGGAGTGCATTGCATGGCAGTGCTCCAATGAGGAAGCATGGTGAATCCAGTTTGTCTGTTTGTTTATTGGTGAATCCAGTTTACAAATATCTTAGTAAATTACAAGAAAAAGGCAATCTTATTAACAGCTTAATCTCCAGAAACCTGTGGACTCACTTTCCTGGAGCCCCAACATCACCCCTCCATAGTGATATGGGGAACAAAGGCAAGAAGGAAATGGCAGGCAAAATTAAATTTCTGTATAACCTGCAGCCCACTGACAAATACTTGAGGCTGTCAGAGTAGATATTTCTTCAGGAACTCCCTACTTTCTTCATGTTAATGCTTTGCTAGAAGGAAAAGCAAGCTTAGCTTGATAATAGCTAGGCCTCCAGTACCCTGTGAATCTTCTTTAGCTTATGAAAATCTCTTTGAAAACTTCCCCTTGACTTTACCCCCTTCAACTGCATAATATATAACCAGTCACTCTTCACAACCCCAGTGCAGCTCTTTCTGCCCATGGGTCCTGTGCCCGTGCTTTAATAAAATCACCTTTTTGCACCAAAGATGCCTTCAAGAATTGTTTCTTGGCCGTCAGGTCTGAACCACCCCCACCACCCCAAACCTCATCACTACCACACTAGTATGGATCAACCCCAGTGAGCAAAGTAGTGCCACCAAGTAGAGAATGGAGCCATTATACCAAGCCCCACCCACCTACATCCTCCAGGCGCATCTCCAGGAGGCCAAGTCAGCCTGACAACAAGAGCAACAGGCCTCTCTCCCTCAGAAGACCAGCACAAATCCCTCCCACCCACTTGGTCTATGGATCAGTGTGTGCTACAAAGATTCAGTTCTAGGGGAAACTGGATCTAGCTTCATTTGGGTTTCATTTTGTTTGTTCACTTTTTTTTTACTTCTGTTTTTATTTATGTGGGGTTTTTTTCCCTTTCTTTTTTCTTTTTCTTTTGTAGATACAGAAAGAGCCAATTTTTTATTCTATTTTATTCTCTTTATTTTATTGTTTAAATAAAAAAATTTTTTTCATTTTAATTTTTGTTTCTTTTTTATCAAGCTTCTCATAATAAGCAGATAAAAACACACTTAGGGTCTAGCTTCCTTTATTAGATTATGTATTGTTTACTTTTTAATTTTAATTTTTTACTTTATTAATTTTTTTTTATCTTCCTCCAAAATGACAAGAGGAAGGAACTCACCCCAAAAGAAAGAACAGGAAGAAATGATGGCCAGAGATTTAATCAACACAGATATAAGTAAGAGATCTGAAATACAATTTAAAACTACAATTATAAGAATACTAGCTTGGGTTGAAAAAAGCATAGAAGACACCAGAGAATCTCTTTCTGCAGAGATAAAAGAACTAAAATCTAGTCAGGCCAAAATTAAAAATGCTATAACTGAGATGTGATCTTGAATGGATGCCATGATGGCAAGGATGGATGAACGAGAGGAGCAAATCAGTGATATAGAAGATAAAATTATGGAAAATAATGAGGCTAAAAAGAAGAGGGATACAAAGGCCAAAGATCACAATATAACACTCAGAGAACTCAGCAACTTATTAAAGAGAATTAACATTCACACTTGTTGGGATGAGCAGTGAGTGTTATATGTAAGTGATGAATCACTAAATTCTATTCCTGAAATCATTATTATACTATATGTTAACTAATTTGAATTTAAATTTTAAAAAACTAAAATAAAAATTAAAAATTAAATTAAATTAAATTAAAAAGAGGAATAACATTCGAATCATAAGAGTCCCAGAAAATGGAGTGAAAAGGGGGCAGAAGATTTATGTCAGCAAATTATAGTTGAAAACTTCCCTAATCAGGAGAAGGGCACAGATGTTGAAATCCAAGCAGCACAGAGAACTCCCATTAAATTCAATGAAAGCTGACCATCACCAAGGCATACCATAGTCAAATTCACAAAATACTCAAAGAAAGAAAGAATCCTGAAAGTAGCAAGGGGGGGGAAAAAAAGTCCTTAACCTACAAGGGAAGACAGATCAGGTTTGCAGCAGATCTGTCAGCAGAAACTTGGAAGGCCAGAAAGGAGTGGCAGGATATTTTCAACATGCTAAGTAAGAAAACTATGCAGGCAAGAATTCTTTATCCAGCAAGGCTGTCATTCAAAATAAGAGGAGAGATAAAGAGTTTCCTAGACAAACAAAAACTAAAGGAGTTCGTGACCACTAAACCAGCCCTGCAAGAAATCTTAAGGAGGACTCTCTGAGTGGAGAAAACACAAAACAAATAAAGAACAAAAGCAACAAAGACTAGAAATGACCAGAGAACATCACCAGAAACACCAATTCTACAGGTAACACAGTGGCACTAAATTCTTACCTTTCAATAATCATTCTGAATGTAAAAGGACTAAAAGGCACAGGGTATCAGAATGGATTAAAAACAACAACAACAACAACAACAAGATGCATCTATATGCTACCTAAAAGAAACTCATTTTAGACCTAAAGAAACCTGCAGATTCAAAGTGAGGGAATAAAGAACCATCTATCATGCTAATGGATGTCAAAAGAAAGCCAGAGTAGCCATACTTATATCAGACACACTACACCTTAAAACAAAGACCGTAACAAGAGATGAAGGGCATTCTATCATAATTAAGGGGTCTATCCACCAAGATCTAACAACTGTAAATATGTATGCCCCAAACTTGAGACAACCATATACATAAATCAATTAATCACAAACATAAAGAAATTCATTGATAATAATACCATAATAGTAGGGAACTTTAACACCCCACTTACAACAATAGACAGATCATCTAAGCAGAAAATCAGTAAGGAAACAATGGCTTTGAATGAGATACTGAACCAGATGGACTTAACAGATATATTCAGAACATTCACCCTAAAGCAACAGAATACACATTCTTTTCAAGTGCACATGGAACATTCTCCAGAATAGATCACATACTTGGTCACAAATCAGCGCTCAACAAGTACAAAAAGATTGAGACCATACCATGCATATTGTCAGACCACAATGCTATGAAACTTGAAATCAACCACAAGAAAAAATTTAGAAAGACCACAAATATGTGGAGATAAAATAATATCCTACTAAAGAATGAGTGGGTCAACCAAGATATTAAAGAGGACATTAAAAAGTTCATAAAAGTCAATGAAAAAGACCCAAAACCTTCAGAATGCAGCAAAGGCAGTCATAAGAGGGAAGTATATAGCAATTCAGTCCTTCATAAAGAAGGAAAAAAGGTCTCAAATACACAGCTTAACCTTACACCTAAAGGAGCTGGAAAAAGAACAGCAAATAAAACCCCAAACCAGCAGAAGAAGGGAAATAATAAAGATCAGAGCAGAAATCAAGGATATTGAAATTAAAACAAAACAAAACAAAAACAGAACAGATCAACACTAAGAGCTTCTTTGAAAGAATTCTTTGAAAGAATTAATAAAATTGATAAGCCCCTGGCCAGACTTATCAAAAAGAAAAAGGAAAGGCCCCAAGTAAAATTATGAATGAAAGAGGAGAGCTCACAACCAACACTGCAGGAAAACAAACAATTATAAGAGAATAATAGGAGCAATTATATGCCAACAAATTGGACAATCTAGAAGAAATAGATATGTTCCTAGAAACATATAAAGTACCAAAACCGAAACAGGAAGAAATAGAAAATCTGAACATACCCATAACCAGTAAAGAAACTGAATCAGTAATTAATGAACTCCCCACAAACAAGAGTCCAGGGCCGGATGGCTTCCCAGAGGAATTCTACCAAGCATTTAAACAAGAGCTAATACCTACTCTTTTGAAATTGTTCCAAAAAATAGAAATGGAAAGAAAACTCCCAAACTCAAACTCAAATGCTGGTAAAGCCAGCATTACCTTGATTACAAAACCAAAGGACCCACTGAAAAGAAGAATTAGAAACCAATTTCCCTGATGAACATGGATGCAAACATTCTCAACAAGATACTAGCATATCTATTCCAACAATACATTAAACAAATCATTCACCACAATCAAGTGGAATTTATTCCTGCACTGCAGGGGTAGTTCAATATCCACAAATCAATCAAAGTGATACACTACATTAATAAAAGAAAGGATAGGAACCACATAATCTTCTCAATAGACGCAGAAAAAGCATTTGACAAAATATAGCAAACTTCTTGTAAAAACCCTCAAGAAAGTAGGGATAGAAGGAACATACCTCAACATCATAGAGGCCACATAAAGATTCACAACTAATTATCATCCTCAAGGGGGAGAAACTGACAGCTTTCCCTCTAAAGTCAAGAACACGTCAGGGATGTCCACTCTCACCAAAACAAAAAGAAATAAAGGGCATCCAGATCAATAAGGAAGAAGTCAAACTTCTACTCTTTGCAGACAACATGATATTCTATGTAGAAAACCCAAAAGACTCCACAAAAAAGTTGCTAGCACTGATACATAAACTGAACAAAGCCTCAGGATATAAAATCAACCTACAAACAGAAGACCATGGTGGGGGGGGGAGGGGGGGAAAGGGAAAAAAAAAGTTAGAGAGGGAGGGAGCCAAACCATAAGAGACTCTTAAAAACTGAGAATAAACTGAGGGTTGATGGGGGTTGGGACGGAGGAGAAAGTGGGTGATGGGCATTGAGGAGGGCACCTGTTGGGATGAGCACTGGGTGTTGTATGGAAACCAATTTGACAATAAATTTCATACTTAAAAAAATCAACCTACAGAAATCTGTCGCATTTCCATACACCAATAATGAAGTAGCAGAAAGAGAAATCAAGGAATCTATCCCATTTACACGATCACCAAAAATCCTAAGATACTGAGGAATAAACCTAACCAAAGAGGTAAAAGATCTGTAGGCTGAAACTACAGAAAGCTTATGAAAGAAATTGAAGAAAACACAAAAAAATGGAAAACATCCCATGCTCATGGATCGGAAGAACAAATATTGTTAAAATGTCTATACTACCTACAGCAATCTACATACTCAATGCAATCCCTATCAAAGTAACATCAGCATTCTTCATAAAGCTAGAACAATTCTAAAGTTTGTATGGAACCAGAAAAGACCCCAAATAGCCAAAGTAATGTTGAAACAGAAAACCAAAGCTGGAGGCATCACAATTCCAGACTTTAAGCTGTATTACAAAACTGTAATCATTAAGACATATGGCACAGGCACAAAAACAGACACATAGATGAATGGAATAAAATAGAGAACCCAGAAATGGACCCACAAATGTATGGTCAACTAACCTTCCACAAAGCAGGAAAGATTATCCAATGGAAAAAAGACAGTCTCTTCAGCAAATGGTGCTGGGAAAACTGGACAGTGACATGCAGATGAATGAACCTGGACCACTTTCTTACACCATACACAAAAACAGACTCAAAATGGATGAAAGACCTAAATGTAAGACAGAAAACCATCAAAATCCTAGAAAACAGGCAGCAACCTCTTGAACCTTGGTCACAGCAACTTCTTACTAGACATGTCTCCACAGGCAAGGGAAACAAAAGCAAAAATGAACTATTGGGACCTCATCAAGATAAAAGCTTCTGCACAGCAAAGGAAACAATCGACAAAACTAAAAGGCAACGAACGGAATGGGAGAAGATATTTGCAAATGATACCAGATAAAGAGTTGGTATCCAAAATCTATAAAGAACTTACCAAGCTCAACAACAACCCCCAAAACAAACGGCCCAGTGAAGAAATGGGCAAAAGTCATGAATAGATACATTACCAAAGAATACATACAAATGGCTAACAGACACATGAAAAGATGCTCAGCATCACTCATCATCAGGGAAATACAAATCAAAACCACCATGAGATACCACTTCACACCTGTCGGAATGACTAAAATGAACAACTCAGGAAACAACAGAGGATGTGAGGTGAGGATGTTGGTGGGGAGGTGGAGAAAGGGGGATCCTTTTGCACTGTTGGTGGGAATGCAAACTAGTGCAGACACTCTGGAAAACAGTATGGAGGTTCCTCAAAAAACTGAAAATAGAACTACCCTATGACCCACCAATTACACTACTAGGTATTTATTCAAAGGATACAAAAATGCTGATTTGAAGGGGCATATGTTCCCCAATGTTTGTAGCAGCATTAACAATAGCCAAATTACAGAAAAAGCCCAAGGTCCATCGACTAGTGAATGAATAAAGAATATATGGTATATATAAACAATAAATTATTACTCAGCAATCAAAAAGAATGAAATCTTGCCATCTGCAACAATGTAGATAGAACTAGAGTATATTATGCTAAGTGAAGTAAGTCAGTCAGAGAAAGACAGGTATCATATGGTTTTACTCCTATGTAATTTAAGAAACAAACCAGATGAATTAGGGGAAGGGAAAAAATAAAATAAGATAAAAACAGACAGGGAGGTAAACCATAAGAGACTCTTAAATACAGAGAACAAACTGAGGACTGCTGGAGAGGAGGTAGGTGGGGGCGATAGGTTAAATAGGTGATAGGCATTAAGGAGGGCACTTGTTGAGATGAGCACTGGGTATTATATAGAAGTGATGAATCACTAAATTCTACTGAAACCAATACTACACTGCATGTTAACTAACTTACATTTAAATAAATAATAAAATAATAAACAATAAAAATCCCATATATTGGAAAACTAAACAATATGGCATTAAATAGCCCTTGAGTTTAAAGAATATTAGAAAGTAAGAAATACTTAGAACTTAATGGAAATGAAATATAATATGCCCAATATGTCAATATTTATGAACACAACTAGAGAAGTATCTAGAAATATACAGGCTGAGTGAGATACATTTTGTCAGTAAAAACATAATGATTTAAGGGGGGAAAAAAAAAGCTAAGCTTTTAACTTAAAAAGTTAGGAAAAAAGCCCCAACAGAACACGTATTCAAAGAAACACAAATGTAGTAAATAATAAAAGGTTAAGTGCAGGGGCACCTGGGTGGCTCAGTCAGTTAGGCATCCGGCTTCGGCTCAGGTCATGATCTCACGGTCCCTGAGTTCAAGCCCCGTGTCGGGCTCTTTGCTGACAGCTCAGAGCCTGGAGCCTGTTTCAGATTCTGTATCTCTCTCTCTGACCCTCCCCCATTCATGCTCTGTCTCTCCCTGTCTCAAAAATAAATAAACATTAAAAAAAAATTTTTTTTTTAAAAAGGTAAGTGCATAAATCAATAAAATAGATAAGAAATAGGGGAAAGATGAGCTTAACAAAACTAAATCTGCTTCTTAGAAAAATTTTAGGAAGATAGTCCTTTACCAAGATTGAGCAAGGCAAGAAGGGGAGGATACAAATAACCAAATATAAAAGTAAAAAGAAATAAATAACTATAGATACAATTTTTAAAAACTAGTAAAAATGTAAAATAATATTATGAATAACTACCCATTAAGTAATTCGAAATCTAAACAAATGAATACATTCCTGCAAAAAATAAAGTCATAAAATGCCAAAACTGGTGCAAGAAAAAAAAAAACAGAATACTTGGCCAGACTAATAAACATAAAGAAGTTAAAAAAACAAGGAAGTTAAACAGACCTCTCTACTGAAAAAACTCTAGGCTCACAAAGCCTTATTGGTGATCTACCAAATTTTCAAGAAATTGATAATTCAAGTCTTATACAAATTGTTCCCGTGATAAAAATGTCGAGATTATTTTATAAGACTAGCATCATGTTGATTCCCAAACAAAACAAATTTGTTGCCATAATCATAGTTAGCATTTAGATATAACTTACTATGTGCTAGGTATTTTTCTAAGTGTTTTCCATATTTTACAAATACCATTTATAAGTTAGGTATCGTAAACATTAACCCCATTTTCTAGATGAAAAAAAAATAATAATAATACCAGAAAGGTTTACTGCTTCCTCAGATCACACAGCTAGTAAGTGGCCAAACTAGAAGTGGAAGCTAGGTAGTTTGTTTCCAGAGTCTATACTCTTAAGCACTATGTCATATTTTTCCTAAAGAAAGAAATCAGTGGCCAAATTAATTTCATAGAAGCAAAAACATTAGCTAGCAATACCTAATAGCATATGTAAAACAAAATATATCAGGGGCAGGTAAGGCTTATCCCAAGAATGCAAAAATGGTTCGGTATCAAAAAACATCTCAAGGTAATTTTTTTTTTTTCAAGGTATTTTAACACATTAACAGACTACATGAGAAAAAATTTTGATACAGCAAAAAACAAAGTTTCTCACCTATTTATGACAAAAACTCTTAGCAAACTAGAAATTACAGGGAACTTCATTACTATGGACACATATCTGTAAACTCATCATCTATGTTTTTCTTATTAGATAAAATATAAGAACATAAACAAAACAAAAATTGGTTTTCACCATTTGCCATCATCTTAGGTCATACCCAACACAATAGGAAAATAAGGGGGGAAAATAACAGATGTCAGGGCTGCAAAGAAATAAAGTCAACAATACTTGAAAATAGTGTAATCATCTACACAGAAGAAAAATACAAGGAAATAATCAAGCTATTAATATAATTATAAGAGTTCAATGAAGTCAGTAAATATAAGGTAAATAAATATAAATAGGATTTTTCTTCCCCAGTAATTGCTAAACAGAAAATGTTATCAAATATAAAATGCCATTTAAAATAGCAAGAAAAGTTATAATTATGTAAGAATTTACTTAAGTATATTAAAATATTAATTTCTTGGGGCGCCTGGGTGGCGCAGTCGGTTAAGCGTCCGACTTCAGCCAGGTCACGATCTCGCAGTCCGTGAGTTCGAGGCCCGCGTCGGGCTCTGGGCTGATGGCTCAGAGCCTGGAGCCTGTTTCCGATTCTGTGTCTCCCTCTCTCTCTGCCCCTCCCCCGTTCATGCTCTGTCTCTCTCTGTCCCAAAAATAAATAAACGTTGAAAAAAAAAATGTATCAATTTCTTCCAAAATAGCCTAAAAATTAAATTCCAAACTGTATGTCAGTTAGGTCTTTAACGAACTCAATTTATTCTAAAATTTATATGAAAGAAAAAATGCCAATGATTAGTTAAGCTAAGTTTGAAAAAGCTAAATAAAGAGTAGAAATTTGCTTTTCAGATATTAAGATCTACACAAAGCCTCTGTAACAAAATTAATACCTAACAAGAACAAATAAACCAGTGGAAGATAGTAGACAGTTCTGAAACAGATCTATGAATTTATGGTAACCTGATATATAATAAAGGTAGCGCTACAAAGCAGTATTAAAAGGCCTAATTATAGATGGTATTTAGAAATAATGAGCCTAGTATATGAAAAAAACACTAAAAACTAGACACCTAATTTTACACCATATACAACACTATTTGCAGATGGATTAAAGATGTAGATGAAAAAGATATAACAATGTGATTGCTACAAATAATGTAGAATACTTGTCTACCCACAGTAGGAAAGAACATCGAAAACAAAACTCTGAAAGTTTAATCCATAAGGCAGAAAAAAATTATAGATTTTATTACAAAAAAAAATGTGGACATCCATTTAATGAAGAATACCCGTAATAATGTTAACAGACATAGGACAGATGGAAGAAAATATTTTTATTGGCTAAAAACAGGATACTAGTATCTGGAATTCATAGGATACAGAAGGAATTTCAAAAATCAATAATGAAAGAATAGGAAATCTAGCCACAATATGGGACAAAGATATTAACTGGAAATATGCAGAAGAGGAATTCTAACAGGCTAACAAACATATGAAAATATACTCAAACTCATTTGTATTTATGGAAATGCATATTAAAACAATGAGGGATATTAAAGAGGGGACATCACTACATATCACATGGGCATTAAAAGGATAACAAAGAAATACCATGAACTCAAGACCCACTAATTTGATAACCTAGATGAAATGGAGCAATTTCTTGAAAGATAAAATTTACCGAAACTCACACAAGAAGATTATGTCATTATACATTTGTCCAAACCCATAGAATGCATAACACCAATAGTTAACCTTAAGGTAAACTATAAACTTTGGGTGATTATGATGTGCCATCGTAGGTTCATGAATTGTAACAAATATACTACTCTCATGGGGGATACTGTTATTGAGGAGGCTATGCATGTGAGGGGTCAGGGAGAATATGGGAACGTTCTGTAGCTTCACTTCATTTAAGGTTCACTTCACTGTGAACCTTAAATCGTTCTAAAAGTCTTAATATGTTTTTAAAAAGCTAATCAATAAAAGGACCCAAAAATTAAAAATTAGAAAGGTTGCTAATATTAGAATGAATGTAGTAATATTCATTACTCCTACAATGGTGTAAGGAAGGTTGGCCAGGTACAACCATTCTCGTGTGCAAGCTATCAGTCCTTCAATTAAATGCACGTATATCCTTTGGCTCAGAAATCCCACTCCTGAGTTCATATCTCAGAAAAAGAATCACACAGATTGACATGAGAACATGTTCAAGTTATTTCACTGAGTTATTCTTAACAGTGGTGAATTGGAAACAATCTACCTAGCTGTCCCTCACACCTCAAGAAGAAATGAGTAAAATGTATTCGTTGCATATTATGGAATACTAAGCATTATTTAGAAGCTACAAACCATATACACACAAAACAACATGGAGAGATCTAAAAACACAATTTTGAGTGAAAAGTAAGAGAAAACCTTGCAAGGACCATCGTTGATGATTGATCGTCCATGAGTTTAGGAGTACAGTTAATTCAACACTGCACAACAGAGAGCCTAAATAGTCAACTACAGATTTTTAAACACGTTTTTGTATTTATATATGGTTGATATATATTTTTATATATGAAACATCTATATTTTATATGTATTTTAATATATATATAATTGAATATTACACAGCCAATTAAAAAAGCTGTTGTTTTTTATGTGTTGATGAATGACCTCCAAAATATACTAAGTATAATATGTAAGATATTAAATGAAGTATATAGCATGATACTTGTATGTTATATATGTTTATACTTATGTATACATATGTACACATGTATATTCTTATAAATATGTGTATACTCATATACATAAATATATATAGTATACACATATACTTTATACACACAGAAGAAAAGAAAAATAAGAAACTGGTACCTGTGTTTGCCTCTGGGATGGAAAACTGGGGCGGCTAAAGGGCAGGGATAGGAAAAAGACTACTTTTACTCTATGCCCTTTTGTAACTTTCGAATTTTGTACTGTTTCCATCTATTTCTTTTTTTTTTTTTAATTTTTTTTTTTAACGTTTATTTATTTTTGAGACAGAGAGAGACAGAGCATGAACAGGGGAGGGGCAGAGAGAGAGGGAGACACAGAATCGGAAACAGGCTCCAGGCTCTGAGCTGTCAGCACAGAGCCCGACGCGAGGCTTGAACTCACGGACCGTGAGATCATGACCTGAGCCAAAGTCCGACGCTTAACCGACCAAGCCACCCAGGCGCCCCTCCATCTGTTTCTTAAATGAATACTCAAAATCATTACAAAAATGAAACTAAAATATGTGCATATACTGAGAGAAAACACTACAATCATTTGTCTATATGTCTTTCCTTCCAGGCTGAGCCAAGGGGTCAGTCATACTCATCTTTACATCTCCTAAACGGCTCCCGCCACATAATAGGTTCTCAACAAATGTTGAAAGAAAGGAAGGGAACGACAAAAGGAAGAAGGAAATTAAAATGTGATGGGTGAGATATAGATGGTTATTAGTTCCTTTTTAACACTTTTCTATAATTCTCACTTTCAAAATTAATATTATTTTAATCAAAACCATGACTGGTGTCACTGTGGAGTACAGAAGTGAATATGGAGGCTAATAGTTGAGAGACTATTCTAATAGTTAAGATAGGAGATTCTGCATGGCCTAACTTGGGTGCTGCCAATGAACCAAAGGCTCTTGACAGACTCTTTCCTCTGACACTTACTTGATGGTGCCTTCTCCACCACTATGATTCAGGTACCCTTAGGCAGAGTGAATAGAGAGAGCTGACCCGATGCCATCAGAATCAATAGTACACTAAATGATAAGCTGAACCCACCAGAGTGGTTTCTTGCTCTTTTTTAGCCAAAGCTTGAGGTTGTTGCTGGGCATAAGGAAGTAGGAAAGGAAAGGTAAATTGAATATAGCTCAAGATCACCAGGTGCCCAACATCCACGTACTCTAACACTGGGCTCTCCCATCTGTCCCTATGGTGGTCCTGGGTCTGTTCTTAATGGATCCCAGTCTTTAAACATTCATTTGACCTCCCTCTCCTCCAAGTCTTTTTCTTTCCAATTTCTTAACCCTCAGTCCCATCTTCACTTTCTAGCTGTTCTCCAAGGCTTCACCTTTTTAAGTACCTTTTATGTGTTAAATATTGGACTCTGTTGCTGGGCTCCAGTGAATGTTGCTTAAAACACAAAAGGTTAAGCAGAGAGCAACTGTATTGATTAAACATCCATTTTCTCTCCTTTTGTTTTTGTAAGAGCCCTTGATGTTGTCTCTGATTGACAGCCCCACCTGCACACCTCTGGCCCCAGATTCCCCTTGGTAATGTCACTGAGAGCTACAGAGCACCTCACCCACTCCACACAAGCCACAGATCCTTCATGTACAGCTTTCAAAGTAAAAAAATGAAAAAGAAAGAAGAGAAAGGTAGCTTTTCTCTTTTTTCCTTTCTTTCTCCATTCCTTAGACATATTTTATTTCCAGAAGTCCCTGTTGAATGAAGAAAAGTAAAACGGGGAGAAGAGAAAGCTTTCAGCACTGACCCCTCCCTTTTATTCGAATTTCTTCAGCTAGCAAGCCTTTGAATATGCTTTCAAGAAGGTGACAACCTTGTTAAATTAGCTTTTCCTTCTTGCCTCTCACAGTGTGAATGACCTAAAGAATCCTTCCTGCAAGACTAACAAAATTACACCCATTAGCAAACTCGGCATGAGAGGCTTGGTATGATGGTGGCTTTGCCCTGTTGTCGTTCATGATAATGACTACATCAGCTGGCTTTGACTCTCCTCTGCTCTTCCCTAAAAGTGTAATATTGCAAATAATAGGGCATCACATTGCCATTAGAGAAGAGGATAAGCCTCCCAAGTATAGAAGCCAAATGTCCAGTTACTAATATGTACCCAACAATAAATGAGGTCAAACAACTATAAAAATTCATCTCCTTCCCCAAAAAGCTCTATTTACACAACCAAGTGAAGCCTATTCATAAGAACAGGGTCATAAGGATGATCACTACAGTTGGCAGGACTAACTAGAGTGACCAATGGTATAGGGCACTGTTTTAGTAACTTGAACCCCTATATGGTTCCTTCACCAGGTTTTACTCCCATCCTCACCTCTGAGAGTTCAGTTTATACCTTTGCAGAGAGAAAGTCTAACTTGGATCAGATTCTGAATTACTGTCAGTAGAATTTATCTAGAGAAAAGCTGTGGGACAAAGAAAAGAGGTGCAAAGCTCGATGGCTGCCTCTCTCCTCCTATACTTACCAAGAACCAAACCTCAAACAGGAACCAACCCAATGGCCCAGGAATGTGATGGAACCAGTTTTATCAATTTGCAAAAGCTGACAACTTAATTTTCAAGAATTTTGCAAGCCAGTTGTTAATCACGCTATTATTAGAAATTAAATTATATAAAATTATCATTAAGTTATATTAGAAACAAGGGTAATAAATATTCAAAACTCATCCCTTCTTAATTACTTTACTACATTTTGTGTTTCTGCACTTGCTGTGCTGAATTTTACTATTATCTATACTCTTGCCATTATTTACATCTATTCACTCTGTATGGTTGAAATACTATTGTGCATCTACTCCATGTTCAGTGATACCACACTGATAGCTTGAAATCAGCCATGGTGGGAGTATTTATAGCACAGAAATTGGCAATGCTACAAATCAGAGCTTGATTTATTGTTCTACTGATTGTCCAGACCAGGCCTCAGTGATCGGTGGCTCAACAGACAAATCCAGTCCTTACTTTTGTATTGCCCACAAGCTAAAAGTGATCTTTACATTTTTAAAGGTTATAAAGGTCTCATCATAAACGAACAAGAAAGAGGAAGAGGAGGGAAAAAAAAGAAGGGGAGGAAGAGGAGAAGGGGAGAAAATGCAGAGATTCAAAAGGGTCTGATAGTAAATATACTAGGATTTGTGAGCTTTACACTCTGTTACAGTTACTCAATTCTGCCACAGTAGTGCAATGGTAGTCATTGGGTGTGGCTATGCCTCAGTAAAATGTTATTTTCAAAAGTAGGTGGTGGGTCAGATTTGATTCACAGGCCAACCTCTGATCCCCACTCAGGAAAGCATTCTTTTTTTTTTTTTTTTTTAATTTTTTTTTCAACGTTTTTATTTATTTTTGGGACAGAGAGAGACAGAGCATGAACGGGGGAGGGGCAGAGAGAGAGGGAGACACAGAATCGGAAACAGGCTCCAGGCTCTGAGCCATCAGTCCAGAGCCTGACGCGGGGCTCGAACTCACGGACCGCAAGATCGTGACCTGGCCGAAGTCGGACGCTCAACCGACTACGCCACCCAGGCGCCCCAGGAAAGCATTCTTAAAGAATCAATTGCCTATATAAATTGACAACAAAGGGTGCCATATACTTTCTGATTTGTAAATTTGTGCTATACACAAATCTTTATGTTAGTAAAATTTATAATAAACATAACACACACATACATTTTTATTGGCAAGCTGGTTGTTAAACACTTAACCACCGTACCACTGCTCACTGCCCACTTCCTTCACAGAAAGATGAAGTCCATGTTCTTCAGGAGCTCACAATCCAGTGTGAAAGGCCAATAAACAAAAGATGAATGGCACAAGGCAGAGAAATAGGTGCAGAAAACACAAAGGACCCAAGTGTTCTGGAGCAAAGAGAATGAAGAAACCAATGTTCACTATTCCAAGTAAATCCACAGAGAGAAGCTGACTAAATACATACAGCAACCCCATGAAGTACATGTTAATTGTGTCTATATCATATATGGGCAACTGAGATGCAGAAATTTAGTTAATATGCCCCTATCATAAAGCTGATAGAGGCAGAACTAAAATTCAAAGCCAGGGCTGGTTTGATGCCAAAGTCCTTGTTCTTTCACTCCACTCCCAATTAATCCCTTGTTTATAAAAATAGTGTAATCATATTCATACCTTGATTCACTGCAAAATGTCTCTCCCATACTCTTTCCTAATAGGTTCCCCTCTCTCCAGTATCTCTGCCATATGAGTTTATTATTGCCCCCAAAGTCAAAAAGTAAATGTTAATTACAAGTTTTAAAAGAACATGCGTCAACGCAGCTCTGGTAACAGTAGTAAGTTGAACTGTGACCAAACTAAAAACACCGGCATTAATTAACATTAACATATGCAGGTGTTTTTTTCTTTAAGGTAACAGTGAACTCTTTGAGAATAGCAATCCACCATTCTTTCCACAGTATCTAACAGAGGACTGGTCATGCAGGAGAATCTATATCAAAGCACTTGAGTGACTAGGGAACCTGAGATAGGAACTACAGAGTCATAGCCTTAGCACACTCAACATGCATATTACCCACTGGTCTTTGGGCAGGACAGCTCTTATCTCTAGAGGGACAGGGAAACTCAAAAAGCTAAACTACCTGAATCCGCATCTTAGCTCTAGCAGGAGCCTGTTGGATGCAAAGTCAATACATTTATCAGTTCACAGAGATCTAAAGAAAATCAACACTTTCTTAAATGTATAGGGAAGAAGATTTCACAATCTCCCTTCAAAATTTCTTCTTGAGCAGAGATTCTTAAATTTTGATGTGAATCAGAGTCATCTAGGGAGCTTGTTAAAAGTATCTTTTCCTGGTCCACTCCCACATGGTCTGATTTAGTAGATCTCCAACCAGAAATGCACACTCCTGGTTAAGAATCTTCTAGAGTTTTTCAATCACTATAGTAAATTTTTCCATCATGCCTAACAAATTGATATGCTACAGATCCACACTCTTTAATTCGCAATTGTGAAATTCAAAAGCTCTGAAATCTAAACACCTTCACATAATCCATCTAGCCTCAAAACCTGTTGCGAACTTAATTCACTGGGGGCAAAATCTGACCTGAACTCACTAGAAACTTTTTAAAATCTTGGTTATCTAGCTCTGTGTAGACATGCATACATTATGCTACAGAAACATTAATGTGATGATTACAAGGTGCCACTCTAGAACCTCTAGGCATATCACAAAATCTAAAGTGCATGCTCCATGTTACTTTCCACAAATCATAAACATCTGATGTATGAAATATATTTGGCTCCAAGCATTTCAGACAGATAGAAGGCTATGGACCAAAATGAAATCCCTTGTAATTTGGTTACTCCTAAAAGATGGGGGATATAGGGGGATGAAGGAAGCAAATTTACCAACATCTATCTTTGAGCTGCCTCAGTTTTCCCCAGGTGCTTGATCTTCAGAAAGCAAGAGGCTGAAACGCAACAAATCAAGGTGAACACAAGCTTCCTGGCCACCTGCCTTTGGAAGTCCCATCATCTCTAGGACTACACTCCAATATCCTATTACTCTAGTTCAGACAAGACCAATTCTTCATTCTTTTTGATGTTCATGAAAACATTCAAGACCACATTATAAGTCCATGGATATTTTAAAAGTTTCCATTAGTCTAAACCCCTATTATTCAGTCTCTTTTCCCAGGGCAGACCCTGGGAAGAATACTGGGAAACAGGACAGACAATAAAGTTAGGTTCCAGGGACTGAAGTATAATCAAGCCAGCAGAATTCTCAAAAAAAAAAAAAAAAAAAAAAAAAACAATATAAAATAAAACAAGAAGGGCATGAGGGTCAAACCAAAAGAAGATGTCCAGACATTGGAGGCTGAGTAAATGCAAACTAATTAGCATGACTGTCAAAATCTTACATTACTTTGTCGGTGCCGACCTCTCCAATGTTCTGTCTCTTCACATCTTCACTCCATTGCTCTTAACTGATACACTTCACTGGAAAACCATCCCTCCAGTCCACCCCCACCAAAAATAAAACCAGTTGTACATGTTTATGGTTGATGTAAACTGAAGATTAATCTGGACAAAAGGAGCCATCCCAATACGAGGAAATCTAGAGGCTGATTAATCAAGAACTTATTACCTGAAGATGTTTCCAGCACCCAGACAGTAAAAATCTCAATGAAGAAAAATACAGGAAAAAGTCAAGGGAAGAGAAACATGCAGGAAGAATTAGGTAGAGAGGAAAAGGAAAAGGTAAGCAAAATGAAATCAATCTAGAAATATTTCATGAGTGCCCATTTTTTGGTAAGCATACAAAAAGTAAGAGCTGGACCTTTGGAAAACTTACAATTATAATAACAATCCCCTACTTTTTTCTATAGATTTTTTCAGGGACTATAGAGACCAAAGAATTTGCACACAAATTACAATGCCAATTATTCAGAGTGATAAATTTTATAGATATGTATGTATGTTTATTAATAAATATCACACGGCCAACTAACATGCTGGAGAAAATTATAAACAATGATCTGTTTTAAATACTGAAAATATTCTAAATATATGAGCAGACTTAATTCCAGGTGAATATCCCCATCATCTTCAGTTGCTTAGTCAGCCAAGCAAAGACACATTAGGCAGCAAAGGGCTTATATTTAAGACCTAGCTACTCTCCTACTATCTCTGTGACTTTTGGCATGATGCCCAACTTCTCTGGTCCTGAATTTCTACAATTGTAAAATGGGGACGATAATAACACTTACCTCACAGTGTTGCTGTGAATGCCAAATGAAGCAATATAATAGCTCCAAGATGCCAGAGTGTGAAAAATATTTCAGTCTGTAGCAAAATGGGAGAATGATGCACGGGTTTTTGATGAAGCTATTTATTCAATTAACATGACTACCCTTTATTTGGATATTATACTTTTCCTACTTTCCTAGTGTTAAAATCATCGTTGTGTTATTAAACCAAAGAGCTAGCAAAGGTCCGGCTCTTTCTGTAAGGTTTCAATAAATGGCTATTGTTTTTGTTTTGCTGTTTGGTTGTTTTCCTCAGTTGGCAAAATAAACAGTAGGCAATTCAATGTTACTTCTGCAAATGGTTTCTCAACTATTGCAGATCTTTGAAACTCAAAAGCCAGAGTACCACTAACATAATACATGGATGACAGAGGTCCCTATATTGGCCTAAGCTACGGTCACAGAAAGAACCAGCTGTGTTTGAAGTAGGGACAACCAGAAGGTAACTTATTTGCTTTAAGAACTAAGAAATTCAGAGGGGGAAAAAAATTAATAAGAGATGAGAAATAGTCCCTCAGGCACATTGGTTAATGATCAGTGGTTGAAGTCAGAGAGTGATTCCAAGGTCAGCATGCTATCTGTCCCTTGAATGTATCTTTTCTTCAATAATGTCTGTGATGGTTAATTGTATGTATACATTTCACTGGGCTAAGGAATGCCCAGATAGCTGCTAAAACATTATTTCTAGATGCATCTGTGAGGGTTTCTCCAGAAAAGATTTGAATCCATAGACTGAGCAAAGAAGATCACCCTCACCAGTGCAGGTGGGCAACATTCGGTATGTTGAGAACCCAAATAGAACAAAAAGACAGAGGAAGGGAAAATTCACTCACTTTGCTAGAGTTGGAACATTTCATCTTCCCTCAGACATCAGAGCTCTGGGCTCTTGGACATTATGACTGGGGCTGGGATTTATAACATTGGATCCCTTGGTTCCTAGTCCTTTGGGTTTGAGACTGGAACTAAACTACTTGTTTTCCTGGGTCTCCAGCTTGTAGATGGCATATGGTGAGACTTCTTAGCCTCCATAATCACATAAGCCAATCTCTCATAATCTATCTATCTATCTATCTATCTTTCCTCCTTCCTTCCTTCCTTTCCATCTATCCATCCATCCTATTAGTTCTGACTCTCTGAAGAACCTCAACTAATATAAGGTCTCACTGCAACTTTCAAGAGGGTTATTAAAACTGTTTTCACTAAACTTTGTAAGCCACTGGGGAAGGGGGAAGGTAGTACTGCCTTAGGGCTTGATGAATGGAGTTCGCACAAAATAAGGAGTTTCCCCCTACTTGGGTGGCCTTACCACAAAGATACCAGACAGCAGGGTCACTATGCTTAGGCAGTGTCAGTAGTGACCAGAAACACTGGTAACTCTGGAAGCATAATGAGACTGGGCCCTCAATATAAGCTCCTTTAGTGGCAGGCACCAGTAGCCATGGCAACAGAGAGGCACCTTAACAATGCATCTTTTCAGGTGGCAAACCCCAAACTTCACCAAAATAAATGAAACCTGGAGAGGAGGAAAATGGACAACACCAAACAGTAGCTAAGAGATTTGTGAGGACCTATGTAGGACCCCACAAAGGATCCCAAAAATACAAAGGGACCAGGGAACAGTGGCAGCAAGCAGGTAGGGGACACACAAAAGAGAGGTAGGGTCAGTACCTGGAAAGTACTATTTGTTACTGTTAGGTGCACTGGGGGAAACCATGCTTACTCTGTCTCCAGCTGTGTGACCATGGCTGAATCCCTAAACATTTCAGAGCCCTAATTTCCTCACCTGGAAAATGGAGTGACAACAGATACTAATAACTAGCTCACAAAATAATTTTAAGAATTAAACAGGAGAGCATATTTGAAAGTGTTTCTTAAATGCTAAAGTGCTATGTAAATATTAGTTTCAACATATAACAGTGGACTATTATGTAACATTTGGTGCTGGGATGCCCTCAGGATTTAACCTGTAGTATATCCACTCCAGAAATCATAGCTGAAAGCATGTCTTCCAGGAGAAAGAATGAGGAAAGAATGATCTAACTTAATTATAAAATGGGATGGAGGTGAAAACCCAACCAGTTACACTTGGAGGGCCAATAAGCCATCAAAGTAGGGCAGAATTTTTCAGGAAGGGGAGAAATACATTATGCATATCATGGTTACATAGATATCATTTATTCCCTGTAAAACTCTAAGGAAGAGATTGTCACTCCTATATCTGCAGATAAGGCAAAGGAGACTCAGAGAGGTTAAATAGCATACTGAAGACCACATAGCAAATAGAAGGCAAGGCATGACATTTTCAATCCAGACATTTCTGGATCTAAATCAGATAGCATTTCCTTCTTTTGCTTTTGCTATTCTTTCTTTCTCTTTTTCTTCTTTGAGTAAACAGAGAATCCATAATCATAGCAATCATGACCAAAATGACAAATAAGTCACTAAATATGTTGCATCAAGCCCCGTGCCTTCCCCATTTTTCAAGACCAATTCAAATATTTTTGCATATCCAGTAGCCAGCTTTGGCTCCCCATAAAAGTTTCTTCCAGATATGCTTATACTTGAACACTTTCTAAAAATGTTATTTTGGGTGGTAAATCATTTTATTTGTTTTGCAGTATCCTGAAAGTACTATAGCAAGATTACTCAGATAAAAAATAAAATCCCTTCATTATGTGTAAATGCAACACATGTAGCCTACATAAGGAAAAAACTTAAATTCAAAGCACATGAGCTGAGAATGAAGTAGGAAGTAAGGATGGCAACCCAGCACAAGGAAAACCAGGAGCTTGTGGCTTTCTGCTCTAGAACATCATCATGCAAATGGGATGATGCGGGACACCATCATGCCAATGGGATGATGTGACAGTATACCATTGTTCAGCTCTTTGTGAAATGGGGTATCCAGGGAAGCACATGTGGTAGTAATAGAAAAGATGCAATTCTCTTTGGCTGCTTTTCAAGCTTCACTATTCAGATAATTTGGGGACTTTTTTTTTTTTTTTTTTTACTTTGAGAAATTCTCCCAGGACTGGACTGATTATAAGATGAGGATATGTCTTGAATTCTGCCAACAGAGAAAACTTGGCTGAACTAGATGTTTTATTTTTTAAGTTGTGTGCACTTTTGCTAAGGACAGATCTGTTTCCTCCCAATCAACCTTCTCTTTTCAGAAAACAAACTCAGATGCTGCCTTGAAAGAGTTTAAATCTTCCTTTCACAGGATGAAGGACCTTCAATGTTCTTCCCAAATAAACCCCCCAGTGCTCATTGTCAAGATGCCAAGCCAAATGTTGAAGACAATCTCATTTCTGTAGCCTATAGTGCCCTAAATTAATGGGATAAATTTCTTCCAATGAGTTAAAAACCCTAAGCAGTTCATTTATTGTTTGCAGTTCATTAAATTGTGTCTGTCTGCTGTGGTCCCTGGGTTCATGCTCAAGGACAAATAGTAACCAAAATGAAGAACCTGCAACTTGTTCTTACCAAAGCCAAAAAGGCTTTAGAGAAGAAGCAAAATTACGATAAGACTTAAATGAAACTAAGCCCACACAAAGACGCTTTGGGAGCAAGGAAGATGAGCAAAACAATTAGGTATGAGTGAAGCAGGTTACCACATCCTGATCCACATCTGTAAAATAGGGATAAAGATAGCTCCATCCTAGGATTGATGCAAAATAACTATTGTGAAATTTCCTGGCTCTATTGGAGGCACCAAGTGATGCTCAATTATTGCTGATTTCTTTCTTTTTCTTTCTTTCTTTTTTTTTACATCTGTCTCCCAGGGTTAATGTGAAGAGTGAATGAGATCACTGGGTGGGAGTTTTATTTACATGTGAGATATAAGAAAAAAGGAATTTAAAGAACAAGAGTCCACCCCAGAGAACTCTCCAGGGTCCAGATCTGAGTATTTCCCAGATCTTTGTAGACAGATTCAAATTGCTGGCAGTCTCCTCAAGGACAGAAAAAAGCCAGAGCCATGCCCTTACATATAGCCTTATCAGAGAACTTGAGGGAAATCAATGGAAAGAATCCCAAAATCATAGGCTTTGCCACCCACTCATTTAACAAATATTTATTGAATACCTACCATTTGTCAGATGCTGTTCTAGAAGCTATGAATAAAAGCAATGAACAAATGATAAGGTTTCTGTTCAAGCTTATTTTTCAGTAAAGAAAGACAAAATATTTAAATGAGCACAAAAAATACTATGATGGAGCAAAAACAAGGTAGAAAAGGATCGGCAAGGTTGAGTTTTGTGGCTTTCCAATAGGGAGATTAGGGAACCTCTCACAGATGTAAAGATCTGAAAGGAATTGAGCCAAAGGATATTGGAGAGAGATCCAGGAGGGGCCTATAAACTCCCTAAGGCAAGAGACTTCCTGTTAAGTCCAAGGACTTGCAAGGCACCAAGTCTCCCTGGAGTAGAGGGATCAAAGAAAAAAGTTCAGAGGAAGTAAGGTCAGACAAGGGGCCAGATCATGGATGAGGATGACCTCATAAGGAGTTTGGCTTTTATTGATAAGGAGTGGGAAGTCACTGGAGGGTTCTGTGCAGAGGAGTGAGTTTCTAACCTCCACTTTAACAGAGTAACTCTGGTTGTTGTTTTTAAGAGGAAGTTAAAGGCAAAAGCAAGAAGATAAATTGGAGAAGCTTCATACTGTTTTCCACAGTGGCTGCACAAGTTTGCATTCCCACCAACAGTTCACAAGGTTTCATTTCCTTTTTCTCCACATCCTCACCAATACTTGCTATTTCTTGTGTTTTTCTTTTAACTATTCTGACAGATGTAAAGCAATACCTCATTATGGTTTTGATTTGCACTTCCCTAATGATTAGTGTTGAGCATCTTTTCATGTGTCTGTTGGCCATTTGTATTTCTTCTTTGGAAAAAAATTTATTCAGGTCCTCTGCCCATTTTTTAATTGGATTATTTGGTGGTTTTTTGGTGTGTTGAGTTGTATAATTTTTTATATATATACTTTGGGATATCAACCCCCTAATCGAATATGTCATTTGCAAATATCTTCTTCCATTCAATAGGTTGCCTTTTTGTTTTGTTGATGGTTTCCTTCAGCGAGTAAAATTGAAGTGTCCGTCGATAGATGAATGGATAAAAAGGATATGGTATGTGTATACACACATGCGCACGCACACACACACACACACACACACACACACACACAGGAATATTACTTGTCCATAAAAAAAAGAATGAAATCTTGCCATTTGCAGCAACATGGATGGACCTACAAGATATAATGTTAAGTGAAATAAGTCAGGAAAGACAAATACCAAATTATTTCACTCATATGTGAAATTTAAGAAACAAAATGAACAAACAAAAGAGAGAAAAAAAATCAGGGATTGAAATATTGACAACTGGTGGTTGCCAGAGGGGAGGTGAGTGGGGGTGGATTAAATAAAGGGGGTTAGGAGTACACTTGATAAGCACTGAGAAATGTAAAGGATTGTTAAATCATTATATTGTACACCTGAAAATAATATAACGCTGTATGTTATTTATACTTGAATAAAAAGTCAATTAAAGTAATTAATTAATTTTAAAAAGAAGATAAATTGGGAGTCCATTGCCATTTGCCACTGATAGAAAAGCTAGAGCATAAAGGAATGATTTATTTGCTTAACATTACAACAGAATCTCTGGAAGAATTAGTGAAAAAGACATGCCTATGGTAGAATTCTAAACTGATTTCATCAACTAAAAATCCACCATCATTCCAAAAATGGTGAGGAGAGGGAGGGAACGCTGCACAAAAGTCCATCATTTAATTCTAGGTTACTGTTTGCTCCTGAGATAGCACATATTTGTTTTCTATGTGTAGGTAATCTATTTAACCTACCAGATCTTTTGAAACAGATACACCTTTGTGAGAGTGGAAATTTACCCTCAAGTTTTTGGTATTAAACGCTGTATAATGTTTTTCACACATCAAAGTATCCTGACTAAAAAGAAAACACAAATCTCCTCCAATGGTGGGTGATCTGATCTGTTTCCAATTGACTAAGTTCTCAAAGATGTAAAAACTGAGAATGGAGGAGCCAAATTCATCATTGGTAGAAACAAAGCTTGGACAGCCTGAATAGTTGAACTATTCTGCCGTGCAGATGGAATACAGTGTGCACGGAATCCTAGTTTAGAGAAAGGAAGTCTCAGAGACCGAATAACTTTTTTCCAGTTTGAAAGACCTCAGAAACAATCAAAATGCAGATGTATTAGGTAACTCACTTAAAAGTTAAAACTTGGGAGCACAAGACAGTCACAGTTGGGAAATTGTTTAGGCAAGAAGTGCAGGAAAGAGAAAGGTTCAATAATGAGGATTTCACTATATGGGAAACCAAGAGAGTTTCACCACTCAGGAGAATGGAGACTGCTTTGAAGAGAGTCCAATCTGAACCTGATGGTAGTACTAGAGAAACTAGTAGGAAAAGGCCTCTTGTTTCCTCCATTACTAGGAATGCCTTCAGGGAGAGCTCACTTTTGTGGCTGAGGTTATACCATGCTAAAGAGGAGTGTGAAGCTTAAGAGAGCTGACAGTTAAAGTCTGATATTTTTATCAAGCTGAAGTGATACCTGTACTCCCTGCTCATACCCAGAATTCCTTTATCTGGTTACAAAACTATTTTTAGACCACCAATGACTGACAAAACAGATACAATGGTTTTCTTTCTGTGGAAGAAAGATACCAGTAACAAGTAATGCATAAGTCTCAATGACCTGAGGGCACTGATGGCTAAATTATAAAATATTTGATGGGTTTGGAGGTAAAGATGATGGTGCAGGTTACCAACAATGGAAAGAGGTAAGTATAATATAGAAAAGTAAAAAGAGTAGATGCAGTTGACCCTTGAACAACACGGGTTTGTTTGGAATGAGCAAGTCCACTTACACACCGATTTTTTTCAAAAAATACAGTATTTACTTTTAACATTTATTTTCAATAAATACAGTATAAATACACGTACAGCACAGTACTATAAATGTACTTTCTCATCCTTATGATTTTCTTAACATTCCTGTAGCTTATTGTATTGTAAGAATATAGTATATAATATACATATAACATACAAAGTATGTTTTAATTGACTCCTTATGTTATTGATAAGGCTTCTGGTCAACAGTAGACTATTAGTAGTTAAGTTTTAGGAGAGTCAAAAGTTATATGCAGATTTCCCCCTGCAGCGTGGGGAGTCTGTGCCCCTAACCTCAGTGTTGTGCAAGATTCAACTGTACTTCAGTCTACAGTTTGGCTCTATGGATTAGAAACATAGATCTGCTACTCATTAGTTTTATGACCTTAAATAAATTACTAAACTACTCTGAATCAATTTGTTCAACCGTATAATGGTAATAATAACAGCGGACAGTAATTGTGATGCATAGAGCACATAGATCGTACTAAGTCTAATTCCTTCTTTCACCTTAGTACATATAGAGATTTGATCATAATATAGTCAAAGATTAAAATTACAGAATTTCAAATGACTATGCAACTGGGTTAACTGCCATAGCTGATTTTATTATAAATAACTTCACCTTGGGTCCCCTATTAATCCAATATTAAGTTAACCATAAAATTTCCCACAATTCATTAATTCAATAAACATTTATTGAAATTACACTACAGACCACATATCATATGAAACACTGTAAGAAATTAAAAGAACAATGTTGTTGTTTCTGGCTTCTTTTTATAAACCCACAGCCTACAGGCATATGAACAAATAATCGGTACACTGTGATAGTCATGACCACAGAAGAATGAAGTATGAGAGTTCAGAAGAAGGAGCAAGTAGTTCTACCCAGGGAAATACTTACTGCCTACGTTTATTGACTATTTACTATCCACCAAACAATATTTTAAATACTCTACATGTGCCAACTCAATAAGCATCACAATAAGACAATGAAATAGTTACTATAATTATTTCCATTTTGCATGTCAGGAAACTAAGGCATAGGGAGGTCAAATCTCTTGTCAAAGGTCACATCTAACAAGATCAGACCCATAATTTGAATCAAGCATGGTAGCCCCAAGACCACACTTCAAACCCTACAGTGTACCTAGGACATTGATGGATGCCTCATAGAAAAGGTGGCACTGGAAACAGATCTTGTAGAATAAGCAGTTTGCAAGCCAGAGAAGGGAGGATCGGGAAGGTTAATGTACAACCAGGATACAGAAGCTCAGTGTTTGAAGATAACTGGGCAGTATATATAGCCAAATGAGGAAAACATACCAAAAACTGGCAGGAGCCAAGGCTAATAAAGCTGCGTATTAAATTAGCCTCCCTAACATTCCCTCCCAGCTATTCGATTAAACTTGGGTTCCTGTCAGTGGCCCTTCCCGGGTCTCCAAAGCCAATCTTCTATCTTCCTCTTTGGTCCCCTTTAATTCTACAGCTAGCCTTGTTGCTCATCAGAACAAATACACCATGAGGAATAATCATGGAACTATCCACCTTGGATAAACAATGTGCTTACACCACCTCACATCTGTCAGAATGGCTAAAATTAATGACTCACAAAACAACAAATGTTGGCAAGGATGAGGAGAAGAGGGAACCCTTTTGCACTGTCGGTGGGAATGCAAACTGGTGCAGCCACTCTGGAAAATAGTATGAAGGTTCCTCAAAAAATTAAAAATAGAACGACCCTACAACCCAGCAAATGCATTACTAGGTATTTATCCAAAGGATACAAAAATGTTGATTTGAAGGGGCACATGCACCCCAATGTTTATAGCAGCCTTATCAACAAAGCCAAATTATGGAAAGAGCCCAAATGTCCATCAACTGATGAATCAATGAAGAAGATGTAGTGTACGTACATACAATGGAATACTACTCAGCAACGCAAAGAATGAAATCTTGCCGTTTGAAACAATGTGGATGAACTAGAGGTTATTATGCTAAGCAAAATAAATCAGTCAGAGAAAGACAGGTATCATATGACTTAACTCATGAAGAATTTGAGAAATACAATAGATGAACATAGGGGAAGAGAAGGAAAAATAAGATAAAAACAGGGAGGCAAACCATAAGAGACTCTTAAATACAGAGAACTGAGAGTTGCTGGAGAACCAGTGGGTAGGGGAACAGGTGATGAGCATTAAGGAAGGCACTTTTTGGGATGAGCACTGAGTATCTGTCATATGTAAGACATCAATCACTGGGTTCTACTCCTGAAGCCATCACTACACTGTATGTTAATTAACTTGAATTTAAATCAATCAATCACCAACCGTTAGGTGTTATTTGGATAACTACCTAACACTGAGTATTTAAAAACGATCCCAAGTATTTGGCCATATGTTTATAAAGGCCATATTTTTGCCATATCAGAAGAGGCTACACCATAATTTATTTATTATCTAAATGGAAAATCATTACCCAATTTTCCATGGATGCTGTGAGGGGTGAAAAGGAGAAGCAAATAAGGGAAATACTCTGCTTAATGAACTTTGGAAGCCCAAGATTGTAGGAGATTCCTAGAGAGGAAACTCCAAGGAAATAAGCATTAGTTCCTTCCCAATGTATCTGCATCAGGTAATTTTTGCCCTTTACTAAATCTCTGCCAACAAAGATAATGGGAATGCAAGGAAACAAGAACTATGTGAGGCAAAATGTTCAGGACTGTTGGCTAAATCACATGCCTGGAAAACACCCAACATGGCCCAATATCACTCTTTGCTCATATGACATCGTGGTGAGAACATCTATTCTGGGAAGCCCTGAAAAATATAGACTACTTACTAAAACAACTTGCTCTCAAAGAAAGATAGGGAACTGAGGGAGCAACTCAAAAGATCACTGAGATGGGCTAGATGGGTGATGAGTATTAAGGAAGGTACTTGTTGTGATGAGCACTGGGTGTTGTTGTATCTAAGTGATGAATCATTGAATTCTACTTCTGAAACCAATATTGCACTGTATATTAACTAAAACTTAAATTTTAAAAAGATAATTGACATTGAGAGAAGTGTTTTTAATTCAGAGTAGATAATGCTCAAATTGGTTTTATATGCTGAGGAGGATTCAGGGGGCGGGGGGGGGGGGGCGGCGCGGTGCAGGGAATGGGAGTTAAAGACACATGACAAAATGAGGCTAAGAGATCTACGAATGCCATGGGAATGCAAGCTGGTGCAGCCACTCTGGAAAACAGTATGGAGCTTCCTCAAAAAACTAAAACTAGAACTATCCTACGACCCAGCAATTGTGCTACTAGGCATTTATCCAAGGGATACAGGTGTGCTGTTTCCAAGGGACACCTGCACCCCCATGTTTATAGCAGCACTACCAACAATAGCCAAAGTATGGAAAGAGCCCAAATGGCCATCGATGGATGAATGGATAAAGATGTGGTATATATACACAATGGAGTATTACTCAGCAATCAAAAACAATGAAATTTTGCCATTTGCAATTACATGGATGGAACTGGAGGGTATTATGCTAAGTAAAATTAGTCAGAGAAAGACAAAAATCCTATGACTTCACTCATATGAGGACTTTAAGAGACAAAACAGATGAACATAAGGGAAGGGAAACAAAAATAATATGAAAACAGGGAGGGGGACAAAACAGAAGAGATTCATAAATATGGAGAATAAACAGAGTTACTGGAGGGGTTGTGGGAGGGGGGATGGGCTAAATGGATAAGGGGCACTAAGGAATCTACTCCTGAAATCATTGTTGCACTATATGCTAATTAATTTGTATGTAAATTTTTAAAAATAAAAAATAAAACAAGTTAAAAAAAAAAAAGAGGTCTAGCAACGCCATAGGAAGAATGGCTTAAAACTGGTGATTGAAGATGTTATACGGAAATGGAATGAGAAAACTTCCCCTGATATGGTAAAAAAAGAGAAAAAGATGCACCTTCAGAAGGTGAAGGAAAGACTACTGAGAGCTGTTTCCTTATGGTCTTGTCTGCTCAGTACACATCCTTGCTTTTGCCCCTTGTCTCACTCCCAATGTCCACCCACCACCTAGTCCTGTTGATCCTGCCTCCAAAGTGTATCTATAATAAAGCCACATCTCCATTTCCAGTGCCACCGCTGAATTCCAAGCCACAATGATCCCTAACCTAGATCCCTGCAAGAGCTTTCCAGCTGTTTACCTACTTCCTCTATTCTCCATGCAGCTGCCAGAGAGGGATTGCATAAGTGAGAATTGATTCCAGCTCCCCCATGGCTCCATGAATACAATAAAAATCCCTTTTTTGCCAAGCACTCTTAGATCCTCTGTCCTAGCTCTCCTGTCTAGCTCAATTTTATGTCATTCTCTCCCCCTTTTTGTGATCCAATAATTTTGATCTTCTCTCCATTTTTCAAATAAACCATGCTCCTTATTACTCAGGTCATTCTGAATGCTACTTGCTCTCACCTAAACGCTCTTTCCTGGCCCTTTCATTTATTTCTGTCTGTGTGGAGGGTTCCTTCTCTTTCCTGAAGCCTCATGCTAAATGTCTTCTTTTCAAAAAAAAGTCCTCAATGATCAGCTTGTCCAAGGAAATACCCATCACTACTCTAAAGCAGGGATCTGACAGTTAAGATGGTAGACCAAGGAAACTGCCTAATTTCAAATCTCTGCTTCATCACTTGTATGACCCCAAGCAAGTAACTTAATTGTTCTCCACTATGTGGGAATAACATGTAATAGTTATTCAGAGGCTGATTGTGACAATTAAATGAATCAACAAGCGTAAGAAAATTACAGTGCCTGGTCCTTTAAGTGTTCAATAATGACTTACTTCCCTCGAACATTTTAATTTGTACTTCAGTGTTTCATGTTTACTTACTATGCTCACACATCAAACATTTTGTTTCATGTTTACTGTGTGTCATACTTACTGTTCACCTACTATTTCATAAGGCAGAGAACTGATTCATCCACTATTTCCAGGAGGGCAGAGAAGTGGCCCATATCCCTAGTACCTATAACAATGCCAGCTGCTCAGTCAATATTTGAGGAATAGAAGAATGAATGAATTGATATTGTACCTAATTAAGTGTGTAGGGTCTAAGAAAGCCCACACTGCTGTTGAGAAAAAAGCTGAACTAATTAACCATAGTGATCTAGCTAGGTAAGAATGCCTGAGAGGCCAAGAAAGGTCCAAAAGAGAACAGAGTGGTTCCCAAGACTGAAGCCATTGTAAGGATCCACGGGAGGCTGATTGACAGTGAGAGGATGGGAAGCTGTGGTAGTAAATGAAGAATCTCAGTCTTGGGCAAAGGTGAAATCAAAATGCAGTTATTACTACCCTAGTGACCATGGTTAGAGGGCAGATAAGAGTGACCAGAGTTGAGAAAACCAAGAAAGGGAGAGGACTAATGTAGGAGAAGAGTTACTATTACAAAGTTAAATTCCTTGTGTATCAGGTGGAAGGAAATCAGGAAGTAAAACGCCAAGCAAAGTGCTAAAGTCACTGAGGAGAGTAGAAGAAGTAACAGGTCAGTTAGTGATAGCAATGAGGATAGGAAAGAAATGGCCCAAGTGGCAACTCTGAGTTTCCACAAAAGTGGAAACCTTGAGTTCTCAAAAAGATTGAGGAGCGTTGGTAGAAAAATCATCCAAAGCTGCAAGGAGAGTGAAAAAATTGCCAGCACTCCTTCTCAGTCTCACGAAAAGGGAACATCCTGAAGTAGAAATGACACATGAGACAATCCAGAGAAATGTATTAGTGAAAGGGGCAGACAGAATGTGGAGAGTGGTTCTTAGATGGATCTGATCAATGTCACCGTTGAAGAGAATCTAAGATGGTGTGAGAGTCAGACTCCCTGAATTTTGCCCTCTGCTCTAAAAGGGATGAGGAGCCACAGGCTCATCTTTAAAATAAGCCAGACACCATTTCTGGTAGAATGTGATGCATCTGCCCCAAGGCAGAGAACCACCTTAAGCTTGCTCAATGTCTCTCTCAATCTCAAATCTCTTTCCCCATTTTCCTCTGGCCCAGAGGTGACACAAATGTCCGGCTACAAATTGACTGAAGCATCCTTCCTGTAGGCCTCCCCAGCAGATATCAGAAGTGAAAGGGCAGAAATCAAGTCCATATTTAGGAAGGAGAAAGCACCAGAGGCTACTGACACAGCATCATGACTCCCTAGAGGAAATCTCAGGCTACAATTTGTCTAAGCAGATGCAGAAATTTGCCATTTTTCTCATCCTTCCTCACGTGCACTACTTGACAGCCTCTTCAGATCCGAGCCAAGACTGCAGCCTGCATTGGCCAGATCATGGGGAATACTTGGGAGAAATACTAGTGCTCAGCTCTCCCTCATTTTGAGCACTAGGTCAGGTGAATTACTTCAAATACATGCAAGGCCCTTCTGTTTCCATGGTAACTGCTCTAAGAACCGTAACAATGTCAATCACAGAAATGGTGAAATCATAACTTGAACCCATCTTGCTGACAAAGATATCTTGAGAAGTAGCCACTGCTCAGTATCAGACTTCTGCCTCTCATTTGGGGAAGAATGTTTTGTTTACATCCAATCAGTTATGGGAATAAGGGGAAATGGTGGTTAGTCATTTTCCTTCTGCTTCGCTGGGTCTACCTCTGTCTGTATTTTGCTGATATGCTTGTAACTCATTTTCCCTGCTTGAAATTCTAGATGGAACAATTCGTTTTTCCACCTCTTTCCTGCATAGGTGTAAGCACTTGAAGACAAAATATTGATTTTTTTTCCATGCACTTAGAAAAAATGAAGAACACCTTGTTCATTTTCATTACATTGTACCAGTTGTTTTAATTTCTTAATGTCTATTTTGATGAAGCAACCTCACAGTATCTAGGGATGAAGTTCTAATCCTGAGGTGCTAAAGTAAGATCCAGTGCCTTTTGCCTGCCCTGAGAAGTGGGGCAAATATCTCAGATGACCTATTCTCACATAAAGAGAGAAGTTAAGGAGTAATTCTCATTTCCTCCCTTTCTATTTGTGCGAAATCTACTCTCTGGATTCTCAAGTGATCTCCCCTAGAAATCAAGGAGTAAAATCATAACATCTAGAACCTACATGATAATTCCCACCAAAAAGGTATTTTGGCACATTAACATTCAAGATTTGTTGGCTATTTTATTTGCTTGGTTTTATTTTTTAATGTAAATTTTAGGACACTCCTGCCCTGAATCATATTTTTATCTTCCCTTTATACTATAAAAAATTTCAAAGCAAGAATATTTCTGTGAGTTTATTAGACCCTTCAGTTTGGATACTGAATTGTTACAAAACCAATATTTTTTACATTTTTCTTCTTAATAACATTCTTTGACCCAGAGAGAACTAAAAAATAAGCTATTTGATGTCTAAAATTGCAGAGATAAACTGACATTGTGTTCTGAAGGTGTCTTTTCATGAGAAAAATGGAATTTTTAAAAAATGTAATCAAGTTATACACAGCCCCTCACCCTCAGGTCATCAGTTCAGATTTGTGTGAGGTTGAAAGTTGCACAAAGTTGTGGTGGTTGTAGACTCTCAGTGCCCTCTGAGAAATGAGTTGGAGGTCCCAGAGGAGGTCACTGCTTTGTAGTCACCACCCCATGATTGATACCCACAGGCTCATTGAGGAATAACAATTTCAACAGAAGCCCATAGATTTGGCCTAAGACTCCTAAGTTGGTCCTATGCACCTTCATGTTCACAAACGTATGTTCTCAAATGTAAGCTCCGTGAGAAATAGAAGTCACTTTTTTTTTTTTTTAAGTAACTCTGGAAAGCCTTTGCTCAATATCCTGCCTGATTAATGCAGCTGAGGTGGTAACAATCTGAGGAGGATGAAGCCCAGAGAGGAAGAAAAGGAAGAGGAGGACAAAGAAAAGCAGGAGAATGAAAATAAACTAACAATGGGAGGGGATAAGGATGAAAAGAGGTAGAGAAATTAAAGAAAAAAGGGGAAAAAGAAAAGAGAAAAAGTAAGTGGTCAGAGAAAGGAGAAAGAAATGAAGGAACAAAAGAGTGAAATTCTGTCATGGTAGTGAGTAGAAACCTTTCTATTCCAATAGGGCTGTTGTTTATCATTATTTTTATGACAGGGATCTTTTTGTATAGAAATTTCACTTTTACAAATGCTAATTTTGGCCAAAAATCCAGACTTCAGAATCACCATCCAAAGAGGGAAGTCACTGGCGAAGATTATTTTGCATTCCAATCCCACAGAGAAAGTATCCCTCATCTGAAAGAGAAGTTACAAGAACCCAGAGTAGGATAGTCCAACTGTGTGCTCTAGCCCCAGGAAAGAAGCTTCACATTAATGGGGTATAGGGAGAAGACTGGATGTAAGATTCCTATTACCAAAACTGGACATGTGTGGACCACATTCCCATCAAGGAAGCAGTAACTTAAAGATTGGTTCTTGATCAACCTGAAGTCCTCTTTGCTTGGCAAATTGATATTAATAAATTACTTTGAGGAGAAATAGTGCCTGCATTATCTACCTCAAGAACTTAAGACAAAGAATATATTTTAGGTTATAAACAATATAAACTCATTACAGAGAAGTGAGAATCAAAGAAAAATGTATATAAAGCAATAGTAAACAGTGTTCTAAAGGTGACAGGAACATGGAGTGAAATATGACCGAGCATGGGATTTGGACTTCATAGTGTCAATAATTCTTTCGAAAGAATGAATTGAACTGAATTCAATTCCTCTGTCCGTATCATTGTAGGGGATTTTCACTCCGCTCCTTATGAGACAAACCTGGGAGATGGATCTGGAGTAAACTCTTCTAGTTTCCCTTAAAACCATTTGACTAATTTTTGATCATTTATGAAACTAAGTTGGTTGGTGACAGTCTATCATCCTATGCCTATAGTTTTATCAGAACATGGGGTCAGTGAATTAAAAAGGCTACTATTGTCTAGGATGTTTCTTCTCTTCTACTTTTCTTGGACTTGCCCGTGTTTAGATGGACTGTGCTCTAAATGTACTTTCAAACTCCAGAGAGGGTAAAAGGTTCGTGGGCACCAACTCTGTGTAGTATGGAGGAAGCTAATCACTTCCCAACTTCTCCACCTACTTGTAATAAGTTAGTAAGTTGCCTGTACTGCTCTCCATTCTAGATGGAAAACAGGAGACCTTACCCCATTCTCCAATCTAGTTGTTAGAGAATCCTGCATTTGAGAAGTAGAGAAGGAGGTTTACTTGACATTTCCCTGACACCACTCATAAAACTGACACTCGCATTGCTTTTTATTTCACTTTTTTTTTCCCCTAGAGGAGAGAAAAAGTAAATGGCATCTCTATCCTTTGACAATAAAATAATAAAGGTTGCCACTCGCTGAGTACTTATAACATCAGTTTTACATATTACATGCTTTACACACATGCTTCTAATTCTAACAACTCTGTAAGGTAGATGTTATTATCCTCTTTCCTCAAGAGGCCAAAAAAGGTTAAGTAACATGCCCAAAGTCATATGGCTATGCAAAATATGAACCAGGACTTAAAATTCAATTTTGTGGCTCTCTGAACTCCTTAGTTTCAATAAATAATAAATGTCTCCCAAATATCCCTATTTCTCTCAAAAACTAACTATAGGACTTATGATCAAATTGAAGTTTTGACAGAAGTGTTTTGTCATTTCTCCCTTTCAAATATCACAATGATATAAAAGTACAAAAAGACTAACACTGAATGACAAGAGAATGGCTAAGAAGGTGACAGCAACAAAATTTTGGAAAGTAGAAAGCATATGCTAAAGTAGTAGCTGACTTACCAGACCCACAAAGGTTGAATCCTAAACTGATTAGGAGGGTGGCCCAGAAATAAGCCTGTGCATTTGGAAGAAGTTGAGGAAACTTGGGAATTTGTGGCTCAGTGCACTTTTGAAAGTTGGAATGCACATGAGACTGAAATAAGAGATTTAGCTGGAAGTCTGGATTAGAATCTGTATTTGGGTGGTGATCTCTCTTCCTCCCATCCCAGCAAACAACCAGATGTATACTCTATGAAGAAACTGAACCAGGGACTCTGGTCTTGGGGTCATTACATAGAGTTGAAGGATGGGAGTTCTAGTGTCTTGCTCTTTGAGCAAACAGCCCCACATCACCAGACACTTGAGGGAAAGCTTCTGGTGTGAAAGAGACCAAAACATCAAAAAGTAAAAGGATCTCAGAGGAAAGAAAAATAATGCAGAAGACAGAAGAGCACGTCTCCGAAACACTAACCTCTACACAGAAACAAGGATAAGGATAGAGTATGTATCTGTTTTTAAAAGATTCAATCCACCTAAAATGAAAGCTTTTGAAATTAAAAATAAGTGAAGAGGAATAAAATCAATAGAAGGGTTGGAAGGTAACACTGAAAATGTCTCTCAGAAAGTATAAATAAAAAGAGATGGAAACTAGGGGGAAGAGAGAAGCAAATTAGAGGCACAGATTGGAAGTTCTAGGAAAGAGAAAAGAGAAACCAGAGGAGAGAAAATTCAGAAATTTTCCCTTTTCTTGAAAAATAGCACAAAATTACAGCCAAATGGCTCCACTGTCCTGTCCTGCAGATTCTCAGAGGCCAGACAGCCTTCCTCCCTTTTGTTCCATCTCCATCTCCTTTAGGTAAAACTGGTAGTGTTTCAGCTGGTAAAATCCTGTGTCTAGGTATGCCTTCTGCTGAAGTGGCCTGTAAAATTCATGGTTCACACGCATACTGATTTCCTTATCAAGTGGTTTTTCAACCACACCCTTCAGAAGTTTTCTAATTTTTTTTTGTTTGTGTGTGTGTGTGTGTTTGCAATATGAATATGCTAAGAATTTTTCTAATCTTCAAGTTCCTGTTCCTTTCACTTAACAATTTCTTCTTTAATTCATCTTTCTCCTCTCACATTTTATTATAACAATCAGGAGGACACAGGATGCATCTTCAACATTAGAAATCTTCTCAGTTAAATATCTTATTTCATCACTCACCAAGTTCTACTCTCCAAAAACCGACGGAACATAAGTTTTTTACTACTTTATGACAAGGATCACATTTCCCCCAGTTATCAATAACATGTTCTTAATTTCCACCCGATATCTCACAAAAATGACCTTTAACATCCATATTTCTTTTTTTTTTTTTAACATTTATTTATTTTTGAGACAGAGAGAGACAGAGCATGAACAGGGGAGGGGCAGAGAGAGAGGGAGACACAGAATCTGAAACAGGTTCCAGGCTCTGAGAGGTCAGCACAGAGCCCGACGCGGGGCTAGAACTCACGGACCGCGAGATCATGACCTGAGCCGAAGTCGGACGTTTAACCGACCGAGCCACCCAGGCGCCCCTAACACCCATATTTCTACCAATGTTCTGATCATAATCATTCATTACACATTCTCTAAGAAAATGAAGGCTTTCTCTCCAGCTGTCCTCTTTTCTTTCTGAGCCCTCACCAGAAACACCTTTAACATCCATATTTCTACCAACAGTCTGTTCATGGCAATCTAGACTTTTTCTAGCTGAACCTCAAACCTCTTCCAGCTTCTACGCATCACTCAGTTCCAAAGCTGCTTCCATATTTTTAGGTATTTGTTACAGTGGCACCTCACTTCTTGTTTCCAATACCCATCTTATTCATCTCAGGCTACCATAACAAAATACCACAGACTGGATGACTTACACAACATAAATTTATTTTCTCACAGTTCTGGAGGCTACAAGTCCCAGATCTGGCAGGGTTGGTTTCTGTGAAATCTCTCTTCCTGGCTTGCAGATGGCCAACTTCTCATTATGTCCTCACTTGGCAGAGAGAGAGAGAGAGAAACTTCTTCTTATAAGGCCACCAGTTCTGTTGGATTACGGCTGCACTCTGAGGAGTTCACTTAACCTTAATTACTAACAAAAACTATCTCCAAGTTATAGTCATATTGGGGATTAGGGCTTTAACATAAAGTCGGGGGGGGGGGGGACGTACAGTTCAGTCCATAGTAGAGGACAGAAGTGTGCAAGAGGAATGACAGACAGACCACAGCTCTGATAGATTATCTGAGGAATTTGAATATAAAAGGAAGAGATACATTCACTTGGCAAAGAGTTTAGGGATGAATTAGTGATATGTGCACAGAAAACTAATTAAACAGAAGTTTGGATCATTACTAAATCCAGGGAAGTACAAAAAAACCTATACTTCCCCCTGTCCCCCAAAAGAGAAATTTAATTTTTTTTTTCAACGTTTATTTATTTTTGGGACAGAGAGAGACAGAGCATGAACGGGGGAGGGGCAGAGAGAGAGGGAGACACAGAATCGGAAACAGGCTCCAGGCTCTGAGCCATCAGCCCAGAGCCCGACGCGGGGCTCGAACTCACGGACCGCGAGATCGTGACCTGGCTGAAGTCGGACGCCCAACCGACTGCGCCACCCAGGCGCCCCAGAGAAATTTAATCATAATACACTACGTGACGCAGGCATACATAACGCTTATTTAGTCATAATTGTGTAAACACTGAATTTGTCTTTAGATCTCAAATGCAGTTGGTCGAGTTAACCATACTCCTCAATCCCTGGCTCACCAGATTGGACTTGGTGCAGCCCCTCTCTTATTTGTGTATTCCCCTTATTTCCATTTCTCCCATATGCAAACACCCTGATATGTTTGAAGTGTATCATTTATGCATTCTTTTAAAATGTGGTTTGTATTATCTGCATATACTTTTCATTTACACAAGTTGTATTTTACTAAATATCTTACTCTTTTTCTTAACTCTTTCATTCAACACTATTTTTTAGATCTATGCATATTGCAGGGTGTACATTTAATTCACTGCTCCTAATTCACAAGTATTTCTTAATGTCTAGCCACCATATGTACTCATCTGCTCTGTTACTGATCAACAACTATACTGTTTACAACTTCCTGCTACCACAAACAAGGAGGGAATTTCTGTAGGATACACATCTTAGAGTGTGACAGAGTTGACTAAGTAGTAACAGAGAGCCCTCCAGAATTGCTAACCTGGTCCACATGTCCACTAGTGGTACTTTGCAGGTCATCAATTGCCACATGCCTGCCAACCTTTTGTACTTCCAGCTTTCCAATTACGGCCAATCTTAAAGGTGTAAAGCAGTATTTTAATATTTTCATTTTTCTAATCACCAATTAGTTAAAGTATCTCTTCATCTGCTTATTAACCTTGTGGGTTTTTCTCTTTTTTGAATTACCTGTTGGTACTTTTGCCCATGTTTTTACTACTTTCTATCTCTTCTTTTCTGATTTTTCCTTTTATAGTCTAGAACTTGGGTCTCTATCAACTTGGAAAACTAGGCAAATAAGAACACAAGACCATTAATAATTCCATGAAAACCAAAAGTTTCACAGGAAATTTAATAAAACTTATTACATGACTCAGATGTAAATACTATTTGCATAGTCATAATGATATGAACCAGTGCATTTTAATCTAACAATAATTACTACCAGAAAGATTGAAAGAGGGTAAGTGAGTGGAGGGAAAGATGTAAGGATAAAAGCTAAATCTCATCTTTTATGTTAGGAAGACAATAGATAATCCCTATGGATTGAATTGCACCCCCCCAAACCACCCACCCCAGGCCAAAAAGCTATGTTGAAGTCCTAACTCCTAGCACCTCAGAATGTGACCTTATTTGAAAATATAGTCTTTATAGATGTAATCAAGTAAAAGTGAGGTCATTAAGTGGGGCTTTAATCCAGTATGACTCGTATTCAGGAGGAATTTGGACACAGAAATAAACATTCACAGAGAGAAGACTGTGTGAAGATACAGGGAGAAATGTCATGTGACGATGAAGGCAGAGATCAAGGTGGTGCAACTACAAGCTAAGCAAAGAACTCCAAGGATTATCAGCAAACCATTATAAACTAAGACATATGGAACAGCTTCTCCCTCAAAGCCCTCAGAAGAAACCAACCTTGCTGACACCATGATCTCAGACCTCTAGCCTCCAGACTACAGAACAAATTTCTGATGTTTAAGTCATCAAATTGTGGCATTTTGTTACAGCAGCCCTAGGAAATCAATGCAAATAGCCAGCTAGCTACATAGACAGACAGACAAAGAAATGGCAGTGCATACATGACGTGCTAAACATGGAGGCAGCCATAAATGTAACTGATTGCCTCTGGGAAGTGGGAATGGGAATAAGGGATGGGTGGAAGGAAGCAGGAGATTACTGTTTTCCATTTTAAGTCATGTAAAACTACTCGACTTTATGTGTATTTATAACTTTTATAAAATATACCTTTAAAAGGCCATCTTGCCATGCTTTAAGGAAGATCAGTTTCTATAATTTTACTTTCACAGCATCAAAGAAGACTTGCTCTACCAAGAAAATGCTTGTCTTTAAGTTTCAAAGTGCATTGTCTTAGGGCTTCATGGTCTTGTATAATATTGAACTAGTTTCAGATTGGGGCTTAAATCCCAGTTATTACTAGTTGGCAAAAGCATTTACATTTCAAGAGTTTGGATGGTAAGCAGCAGAGCATTATGGAAATACAAACTTCAGAGAGAGACCGAAAGGGTCTAAGTCCAAATGCCCCTGCTTATTAAGTTGCATGGCCTAAGGCAAGTCAGTTTAAACCTCAGTACCTCAATTTCTTCATCTGTACAATTGGATAGGAAGACAGTACTTCGTGAGGATTTTAATTAGAACACTTAGCACAATGCCAGGCTCCTGATAAGCACTCGATAAAAGATAGCTATATGGTTACGATATCCATATTAAGAAGGCTTTCCATTCTTTGCAACTATTATCTTCAGTCACTAGTCCCTTCTACTCCCCAATCCTTCAATCTTGATTTAAATGATTAGTCAATTTTGTTCTCTGGTTACATGATAATGTAGGACAAAATCTGGTTTTAAGTCCCGCATCTGCAACTTACTTGACCTCTGATAAGTTACTTAAATTTTCTCAATCTTGAGTTCCTCATCTATAAAGCAGGTTAAATAATATCTATCATCATGACTGGGTGAAATATTGAACATGCAAGTGCTTGATGCAAGAGCTAGCAGAGTGTAGATGCTCAGTATGTGATGCCACAGGGCAAGCTGATAGGCAAGTCCATTTCCCAGCACATAAAATTAAGTAGTATTATATAAACACAACACCCCATATTCTTTAGCTATTCCATAAAAACATTTTGTGGATATTTAAAAGCCAGATCCACTCTTCAAGAGGATACTTGAGAGACAGGAGTTGTAGATAGAGATATCCATGAATATCCAATGCCTCTGCTTCATAAAATGCCAGAGAATTTGATTTACACAGCACTCTAAGCAGAGCAAATTGTCCAGGTTATTTTAATTGAATTAATTTCCAATGAAATATAAAACTTTGCCAATGCATGACAGTCTATCCAAATGCAAGGTCATATGAACAAGATGTACTATTTAAGAAATCCGTGGTAAACTTTAGACAAACACATTTTTGTTAAAGTATTGCCCACGTTTCAAAAATAATTCAACTTATAAAACCTGAAATTTACAAAACACCTAAACCTCCCACCACAGAAGGATTCTCAGCCTCCTCAATGAATTCCATCAGTGACCTGATTTACAAAAATCTACCTTGCACATAAATCTTCAGGAACACAACCATTGCCCAAACTATTGTTCACAGTTAAAACAAGATTTCTCCTGCTTTGATGCCCATTATCAGAGTGAGTAGGGCCTGAGTTTAAATCACCATGTCCCTGCCAGAACAGTCTTGTTCCCTCTTGTCCTCATCACTGCTGTGGTGTCCTGTCAGGGAGAAGATGTAGGGCTCTCTGAATAGTTGAGTTCAGCAATCTTCTAAAATGCTGATGCAGCTCCCTCGGCTAAGTGAACACAATATTTCTGTGACAACCCTCCATAATCCAAGGAGCGGCTCTCTTAGGTCAGCAGAGGTGATAGTGGTTCCCTGTCAACCAGGAGAGATCACTCCAAGTTTTCATTCGTAACTGAGAAGAATTATTCCCTTTTTTTTTGGAGAAAATCCACACCTGGAACAAAGCACTGAAAGGCACCACTGCAATCTATTTTCCCTTATGTCTCATCCATGTCTAGGACTGTATCTCCACACATGGGCTTGATGGCTCATAATACAATATGGTTAAGTCATATTCGAATTTGTTCTGATATTCTTGCCCATCAGACTAATCGAGCTTACACTGGCCCATCAAAATAATAACAAAGATACAGACAGTCCTTTTTGGTTTATAAAGCACCTTAATATACTTTATATCACTGGTTCTTTTCAGAAATAATATTAATATTGTCATCTTCATAGTACAGATAGGGAAATAAGCTTTTGAACAAAGTCCTTTTTGTTGATGAGCCTCTCCAAATGCTGCATCCAGATGAAGATGTTTGAGGAGATATGAGCAAAGCAGAGCAAGGCCATGTGTCTCCCGTCAAGGTACATCCAGGTTCCAGTCACTCCTACATCAACCACTGAAACCCAGTGAAAGTCCTGATCTTGCCCACATAATACAAGTACACAGGTCTACTTAGGAAGGAGGCAGGCAACAACCAGCAGCAGAGGGCTGTCAAAACTTTGAAAGTTCAGGAGGCACACAGGCCTTCTGTGTGAAATGGGTTGCACTTTAATTACAAGAAGAAAGGAACACTTACCACATGGCAGGTACTATATTTATTGATGGCCATGCATTATCTCATTTAATTCTCAAAACAAACCAATGTGTTACTAGCTATTATCATCCCCATTTTCAAATGAGGAGTGTATTCGTCAGGGTTCTCCAGAGAAACAGAACCAATATGATATATATAAAAACATACTTATCACGAGGGATTGGCTCATACTATTGTGAATACTGAGAAGTTCACGACCCACCATCTGTCAGCTGGAGGCCCAGGAAAGCCAGTGGTGTAGCTCCAGTCCAAACCAGAAGGCCTGAGAACCAAGGAGCCAATGGTGTAAGTCCTGGGCCATATGTGAAGGCCCAAGAACCAGGAGCACTGATGTGTGAGTGCAGAAGATGGACATCTCAGCTCAAGCAAAATAGGAAATCTGCCTTTCCTCTACATTTCTGTTTTATTCAGGCCCTCAACAGACTGGATGATGCACACCTGCTTTGGGAGGGCGATCTTCTTCATTCAGTCTGTAGATTCAAATGCTTGTCTCTTCCAGAGACACCCTCACAGACACACCCAGAAATAATGGCTTACCAGTTGTCTAGGCATCTTGTAATTGACACAGATAATTAACCATCACATGGAAACAGAGATTAAACTGCTTACTCAGGTAGCTGATGCCATACCAGGGCTCCAAATCTCTCTGCTTTACTGTTCTCACCACTACCCAATCCGTCTCATTTCCCTTCTAAAAACACAATGTCCACAAATGGCTCTTGACAGCCCTTTGATACCCCGAGCCAAAGCTGATGTGTCCTTATACTTGGAAATCAGGAGTTCTCAGAGGAAATTGGGAGCATCTGTCCATCACCATTTAATAATCACAAAATCAACAGTCCATTGCAATGCTATTGTCTGGTATTTCATTTTAATCAAACCAGCTTTTTGTAGCACAAAATATTTCTAAGGAAAGATGGATTTTGAGAACATTTTATTTTCCACTCACAGGTCTCAAAATCCACCTTATATTTAGTTTGTTATTTAACATCTTGAAGCTAGATGTACCTGCCAATGTGCTAAAGACTTAAAACTGAACAAAACAGCCCCTGTTATAAGGGAGCTGCACTGAGAGGTGACAGGCAGGAGGCAACCAACTACAATACCATACATGCAACATTAATAGTATAAACCAAGTGCTCTGGTGACAAAGAATAAGGAAAAAGCAAAGTAGTCATTGCAGATCTCAGGGCTATGACTTGAAGGTAGTAGTATTTGAGCTGGGCTTTAAAGGTTGAATAGGAGTCTACCATGGACTTAAGAGAAGGGCATTCCAGGCAGAGGCACAGTCAAGGAATGGAGATGCTAGACATGGTGGAGGGCATAAATTCATGATGATAATGAGATTTGTGTAGTATCTCACAATCTATCTGGAATTTTTACCTGCATTTTCACTCTATATTTAAATTAATCTTGTAGAGTTGTTACTATTTTCTACTCTTTTCAGAAGGTAAGGGAGGTTAGGCCCAAGTCCTCATAGGCAGAGCTAGAAACTCTATGGTCTCAGGACTCTAAATTCCATACTCTAACACTCTAAAAAAAAAAAAAAATCAGATTGCCATGGGGAGGTTGGAAAGCACAGGGAAGAAGCCAGGGAAGATCTCTCTGACATGTTGAAACTGAATTAAATTCTATGCCCTTAGTTGTTGGTGCTCTGGAGAGAGGAGCAAAGGGTCAGCACCCACCCACCATAAGCCAGTCCTCCTAACCTTTCCTTCAAAATTCTCTCCAAATCCATGGTGCCTCTCTCAAGAGTGGTAGTAGCTGGGAATGAAATGATGGAATCTGACGTAGATGGAGGAAAAAAGGCTGAACTCAATTTCAGTATTTCCTACCTTTGTTCCTTCATCCCTTTAATTTGCTCACCCAAAGTTTGTTCCAGCAAAGTTTAATTATGTGTCTATTTATTAACTTGTATATTGCCTGATCCCAAGGAATTTGAAATCATTCTATGTGTGGTAAAACATCCATTTAAAATCGAAAGGAGGGAAGAAGGGAGAGGGGAGGAGAAAAGGAAGGGAAGGAAGAAAGGTAGAGAGAGAGAGAGAGAGAGAGAGAGAGAAGCTGCATTAGAATATGAGAAGGGTGCCCAGGTGGCTCAGTGGTTGAATATCCCACTCTTGATTTCAGCTTAGGTCATGATCTCATTGTTGTGGGTTCAAGCCTGACATCAGACACGCTGAGCGTGCAGCCTGCTCTCTGTCCCTCTCTGCGCCTCCCCCACTCACACTTGCTCTCTTAAAATAAACATTAAAAGAAAAAGTATTTGAGAGACAAACCAAGGGAAAAATAGGATATTGGTTAAGTGGGCAATGGAATCTCTACCACAGCTCTATTTAAGCTGTAAATTTTGCTCCAAGCTTCCTGGTAGACAAAGCAAAATCAGAAACCTAATGTGTGCTATATCCTTTTATTCATTAGAAGAAAACACATAATCTCCCCAGTAGAAGCTAGTATTTCCTAGTAATTAACTCTAAAATATTTTTTTTTCTTATGGAGTGTCTACAGGTGTCTCTGAGAAATGTGCTGAAAGGTATCAACAGTGAGATTTCCTTCGTACTGTAAACGCAGTGAAGGGTTTCACCAGGCAGGTCAGAACGTCTTAGCCTCCATCAATACACATTTCTTCCTGTTTCTCAGAATGTGCCCCCCTGGCATGCTCTCTCACCCTTGCTCTCGCGCTCTCTCTCTCTCTCTCTCTCTGGGAGCTCCAACTTGCCTCACAGGGCATTTCACATTGGATGCCTGCTTTTCTCCCACTTGTCGGCAACATATTTTTCAAATTAGCACTTGGGAGCTATGAGGGAAACCCTGACATTGTTGAGAAGAGAGTGAGAGGCCAACAAAAAAAGAGAGAGAGGTCTGCTTTTTTCTCAGCTTGTTATAAATTTGCAATACAAGCAAAGAAAAATAAACACCCAGATTCTGCAACTGATATAGAAGTTCCCTGGCTTGACGTGGTACCAAAGTTCGGTCTTCCCCCAGACCCTCTGCTGGATACAAGCAGGAAGCCGTTGCTCATTCTGAAGGGGTACGGCCCAGCCTCCTTTCCCACCCTCTTCCTTGTCTTCATTACCATGTTTCCCTGTGGATGGAGAAGTGGAAGGACAATACATGAATAGAATACCCTGTTCAGGAAGCCACATGAGTTCCTGGTTTGTGAGAAATGTTTGCGTCTGAAGCCGCACTTTTAACTCAGTGAGAAGCCTCCTGTCTCCTGTCAGAGGGAGGGGAGGGGAGGGGAGCTCAAGAGGCCCAGCTGATCTTCATTAGCAAATAGGCCAAGCTGCTCTCCTGCCAAGACCTTCCGCCTGGCCCCGTTCCTGCCCCTTGTGAGGACTGTTCCCATCTTGACTAAGGACTAAAAAGGGGAAAAGGGCAAAAAGAAAGGTTTTCTCTGACAAGAAGCTGGAAATAGATTAAGAGAAGGGATTTCTTCATCTTGATTAGGGAGGTTGCACATAGAGTCCAGAAGGGTAGAGCGGTGGAGGGATTTTGTGGCTAAAGGATCCCTGTTTGAATCCTGCCTCAGGCAATCACCTATAATGTCTTGGGCAAGTACTTTTACCTCTTTGAACCCCATCTCCCTTCTCCATAAAAAGGGGATAATGCCTTGATGGCTGTAGAAATTGAGAGGATATTCGTGAACGTGCTTTAACTGCTCGGCACTGTGCAATTCTAGTCACTATGCAAATTATAGTCGTTACTAGTGTAGGAAAACGTTCTGTCTCATAACCCCCAGCAGTTGAAAACAGAAGATCTCGTTTCCAGACACCCCCAGCCCAGATCCTCTGGTGCTAATGTTTACTGGCTGGGCCTCAGTAATGTTTACTATCTGAGCCTCAGTTTCCTGCAGTGAAAATATTGACAAAGGAAGTCACCTCAGAGCACAAGGCTGTCATGAGAATCAAGCAACACTAAGCATCAGGAAGTACTTTGACAACTGTAAAATGCTAGACAAATATTAGTTGTTAATATCATTAAGGAGCAGCCTAAAGGCCTGAGCTCTGGTGCCAGCTTTGCATGTGTCTTTACCCTTGGCGCCTTCTCAGTTGAATTTATCACACTCTCCTACAAGCTGTCTTTTCCCGCTGACAATTATTTAATTCCTTTCTCAACAACCAAGTTCCCTGAGTGGAGCCCCAGAATCCATGGGGAAAATATGTATATTCCTTTTTTGGAAAACTTATACTAGGCAAGGCAGAGAATAAACAACCAAGATGGCTAAAGGAAGATAAAGCAAAATTAAAGAATATGGATCTTGAGGTCGCAAGATTTGTTTTTAATGCCCAGTGCTGGCTGAGTGATCCTGGGTGAGTCTCTTGGCTCCCCCGAGCTTTAGTTTCTTTTTCTAAGAACAGGTCTGATAATAATGATACCTGCCCCATGCGCTTGCAGTGAGGATTAAATGAAATAACGTCTACTCACGGTGTTGTATCAGTAGAGTCATTATCTAAAAGGAAATTATATTTTGACAAGACAGCTACTTAGCAAAGAGCTGCTATGTGCCAGGAACTCTGTATGTGTTACTGCATCTAGTCCTCACACTATTAGACTGACATTATCCCCATTTTACAGATGAAAAGACTCAGGAAGTTTAGGAAAATAAGTGGTAGAGAAAGGGTTGGATCCCAGGTTTGATTCCAAAGCTCATGTTCTTTCTACTACCTATTGGGTTTCTTTCTATAAACTAATATCAGCAATAATACAACTTCCCAGGATTCACTTACTAGCATAAGAGTGAACTTCTAGGATGCTATGTGCTCACAGTAGACTTTCACTACATGTTTTCTTACTTGGCTTCTCAAGGAAGCAGACCTCCAGGCAAGGATGTGAGTATAAGTAGTTTGAAAGTAATCCCATGAAACACCAGTAGGGGAGTGGAGACTTGAGATAGTCACTAAAAGGTTTATTGCCAAACAAGGAGTTCGATTCCACTGGGGAACTCTGGGGATGCTATAGAAGATACACTTCAGACATCCACCTCTTTTGAGTAAGAGAACTGGAATATTTACACAAACTTCTGTCTGGCATTAATGTTTTGGTGCTCTTGCTCTGCTGTGCAGAACAGTCCAACACACACAAAGGAAAAAAAAAAAAAAAAACACTCCCATGCAAAAGATGCCATGATGTCACTGAGTCAATATATGAACTGAGTGAATGAGCAAGCATATGCTGATGGCAAGGGGTAGTGATAGGGTGTTGGGGGTAATGGAATAAAGGATAGACAGTAAAGGAAAGGTCAAGAAATTTACCAAAGAACTGGCATGATGAATTAATAGGCTCCAATCCTTCTTATCACATGATTTCATACATATTAAGAGACATGAGGCAGACTAGATTATTGTTCCAACTTTAATTCCCTACCCAATAACAGGATTATAAAACTATACCCTTTGCCATGTAACTTTGCAGTGCCTCTCACTTTGGGTCAGGTGTATCTCCTCACTTGACTTGACCATGTGACTTGCTTTGGTTAATGGAATCGTAGCAGATAGGACACAAGCGAAGATTTGTAATACGGTTGCTTATTGGGGTTTGCACTCTTACACTTTATGCCAAAGTTATCCTGAGGGTCACAAAAAAAGGGAAGAGAAGGGAAGAAAAAAGAAAAAGAGAAAGAAAAAGAGAAAAAGGAAAAGAGAAAGAGAAAGAGAAAGACAAAGACAAAGACAAAGACAAAGACAAAGACAAAGACAAAGAAAAAGAATTTGCTAAGCCCAACCAATCCGCCAACCCTAACCAGTCACGGACACATGAGTAAACCCAGCTCAACTACCCAGCTGAGCCCAGCCGAATACAGCTGAGTTGACCCAGCGACATAGGAGCTAAAAACATGCTTATTGTATAATGTTGAGACTTCTGTGGTTATTAAATGTTCTGAAGCAAAAGATAACTGCTACACAATTTGTACTTCATTGTTCTATGCTAGCAGCTAACATTCATTCAAAAAAATTAGTTCATCAGACATTTCATAAGCGGCTGCTTTGGGTCACCATCTGAAATTATTTATTTAGTAGTCACTTATTATCCTTCACTGAACTGTGAACTTCATGAAGTCAGGAACTTTGTCTTATTCATCCCTATATCCTAAGTGCCCAGCACAGTGTTTGTCATAGAATGGTGTTCAATAAGTATTTGTTAACTGAATGAACTTCAGCTATTGTGCTACATATCGAATATATTCAAATGGCATTCTATTTATCCTCAATTTATCGGAGTAGACAAATGTACACAACTGTAATTGAGTCCCCTTATATTAGGAAAACATAGAAGAATAAATAATTCTAAGTGGAGAAATGATAGAAAACTTTACTGAAATAATGACATTGGAGTCACTGTTGACTCAGGATGAATAGAAATTTTCCTGATGGATGTGAGAAGAGAGCCTTTCCAATCAAAAGGGACAGTATGAACAAAGGTATAGAAATGTAAAAGAATACCCAGAGTGGCAGAAGCATAGGATGCGTGTATAGGGGAACAATGAGTGGGGCTCAGCCGTAAATGACATGCACTTTGTCCTCTAGGGAACAGTGAACTGTGGAAAAATTTTAATCATAACATTAACTGAATCCTTTCTTTCACAAAGCTCTTTAGATAACCATGTGGAAGAACAATTAGATTTATTACAACTTCTAAAGTAATCTGCCTCCTGTTACCATCCTTCCCTAAGTCTTCCTTAATGCAATACATACATGCACACCAGGAGCTCTGAGATACAAGTTACACATTTCCTTTAAGTCTCCTCCTTCCCTTCTGTCTCTTGACCCCTAAGCCCTGAGTTTTCTCCACCCCCACACTAACACCTAAGATATGGGCCCCACCCCCAAGGCACATCTTATACCTATACAAAAAAAGGGGGCCTATTTAAATCAATCCAAAACATGACTTTAGGCATCAACAGTACTGCACACACTTGGGGATCTTCCAGAACAGCTAAGACTGAGAAGATTTAAAGGTGGATGAGGCAACCCCCACCTGCAAGACACTGGCGGTGGGGGGGGGGGGGGCGGTGCCGGGAATATCCATATGTAAAAGGCATAGGAGTAAGAATCTCTCCCACTGGGCATCTATTTCCTAACTTTTGAATCTCCTATGATGTTAGACTAAGGACACTGAGCACACCCTAAAGAATGTGAAATCCATAAATCATAAGTGCAAGGGGCTTGTTAAAATCATATGTAGTGGAAGAGATCTGTTACAGTCAACATTAATATCATCAGTATTTACTAAGCCTTCTTTCATCATGATGATAAGCTGGGCAACACAGTGCTACATGTGGTCACTGATCTTCAACTTAATAACCAAACTCCCACTTACTTATGGAGCATATCTGTGACCCATTACATCTTGGGAGGTAAAGTACTATGCAATGACACAGCACATGCTGGGAATAGTCATTTTTAATATATACCATTATATATTATATATTGAACCATAGTTCAAAGTATCAAAAATCAGGCAGTTGTGTAGAAAACGATCTCACTTCAGCCTATATCACTGGAAGTTGATAAAAGACCAATACCCAATGGTATTTGGACCAGGATATCTTAAAAACAATGTGTCCCCCAGGTCTAGAAGTGAGAAAGGGTTTATCTATACCCAAGAAGACAATAAGGCCAAAGCCAACCCATGTACTGTGCACACACAAATACATAAGAAGCATTCCCTTATTTGCAGATGAACAAAAGATAAGTCCAATAAAGAGCATGTGAAATAAAACTGCAACCAGAGGGAAGGATAGAGTCATCCTGATACTCAAAGGAGATGCAATATCCTTAAAAAACATTATGTGAATTAACAGGGAATTTCATATGATAATGAATTTCCAATGGAATTCAAGATATTATAATTATTTTTTATAGAAGTCATACTAAAAAAATAAAATACTGTAAGAAAAGGAAAGAAAGAAGTAAAAGGATAATAGGATGAAACACAAGACAATTAGCTGAGAATAAGCAGGAGTCAGGATAAAATTAATAACACAAAAAATAACAGGTTAACGGGGAAGATCCAGAGAAAGGGGAACCCTCTTGCACTGTTGGTAGGAATGTGGAGAAAGAGAGGATGTGGAGAAAGAGGATCTCTTTTGTACTGCTGGTGGGAATGCAAACTGGTACAGCTACTCTGGAGAACAGTATGGAAGTTTCTCAATAAACTAAAAACAGAACTACCCTACAATCCAGCATTGCACTATTAGGTATTTGCCCAAAGGATATACAAAAATACAGATTCAGGGCACCTGGGGGGCTCAGTCCATTGAGCATCCGACTTTTGATTTAGGCTCAGGTCATGATCTCTCGGTTCATGGGTTCAAACCCCGCACTGGGGCTCTTTGCTGACAGTGTGGAGCCTGCTTGGGATTCTCTGTCTCCTCTCTCTCTCTCTCTCTCTCTGCCCCTCCCTGACTCACACTTGCTCTCTCTCAAAAATAAATAAACCCTAAAAAAAATTACAGATTCAAAGGAGTACATGCACCCCAATGTTTATAGTAGCATTATCAACAATAGCCAAACTACGGAGAGAGCCCAAATGTCCATCAACTGATGAATGCATCAAGAAGGTGTGGTATATATGAAACAATGGGATATTACTCAGCCACCAAA